>NC_090445.1:446954247-447257277 GCF_031143425.1 Pleurodeles waltl | reverse complement strand
ACAAGGATCAAGCTCCCTCTACACATCAGAGCCTCCTCCTCACTTCTTGAGTACCGCAAGAAGCTGAAGGCTTAGCTCTTCATGTAAGTGTGGATAAGTGCCCCTTTGTGTATGGTCACCCCCCACTTTGTGCCCCAAATGCTGATGGTTATGATTCTGATAGTGCTCTGGAGTCTGCTGTCCAGACCCCAGTGCTTGTGCTCTCTCCCAAAACTGCTGTTTGACTTGGAAATCATAAATTGGCAAAGATTTTACCCCTTATAAATCCCTCATATATGATAGCAGGGATACCCAGGGCCTAGGCGGCAAAGGGGTCCCCAGGGATTCAGCACAGTTTTTTGCTACCCTGGGCAACCCCAGCAAACTACTGATGGCAGGCCTGCCATTGCAGACTGCAGGAGCAGTGTAAACTGCTCGAACTCAGCTGTGCGCTCATCATGTGTGGCACATTCAAATGTGTTACCTATAATTTGTGTCAAACACCCTTAAGGTAGGCCTCCTCAGCCCAAGAGGTGAGGTGCATTATATTAAAGGTGTGGATATGTAAGTAAAAGCCCATATGTCCCTATAGTGGTGTTCCCCATTGGAAACTACTATGGCCCTCATTACAACCCTGGTGGTAAATCCCGCTTACTGTCGTGCTGACGGCCGTCAAGATACCGCGGCCGCAGCGGAAATCCGCTACAGGTATTACGACCCACATTTCGTAATCTGCCACAATACAGACACCCACACAAGTCTGCCACACCAAAGGTCAGTGATAAACTGGTGATACCAAAACCTACACGGTCACGCCAACAGGAATACGCCCACACTATCATGACCCACGAATCAACGCGGCGGTCTTTCAACCATGGTAATCCATTGGCGGTACACACCGCTGCGCTCAAAATTCACACACAGTTACAAAACACAACCACATTGGACAATTCAAAATACACACACCTGATACACATACACACAGCACACCCACACTCTCACACCACTATAAAACACACACCCACATTACCCACAACCCCTTACAACAAATCTTTTTGAAGACGCACAGAGAGAGAGAATAGCAAACACAACACCAGCATCCACAGGCACACAACACCATCACTCATACAACATCCACGTACCTCAAAGAACACACCCCAACACAACACATCACACAGCACAACAAACATCACCTCACACATCACCCACACCACATTATGGCACCTCAAAGACACCCCAGGTTTTCTGAGGAGGAGCTCAGGGTCATGGCGGAGGAAATCATCCGGGTAGAGCCTCAGCTTTTCGGATCACAGTGCAGCAGACATCCATTGCTAGAAAGATGGAGCTGTGGTGGAGAATTGTTGACAGGATTAACGCAGTGGGACAGCACCCCAGAACCCGGGATGACATCAGGAAGAGGTGGAACGACCTACGGGGGAAGGTGCGTTCCGTGGTATCCAGACACCAGGTAGCAGTACAGAGGACTGGCGGTGGACCCCCATCTCCTCCCCCACAACTAACAACATGGGAGGAGCAAGTCTTGGCAATCATGCATCCTGAGGGCCTTACAGGAGTAGCAGGAGGACTGTACTCTGGTAAGTCAAATCTTTACTACTACATCCCACATCCTACCTGCATGCCATCACAAACTCATACCCCTACTCTCACCTATATCACTTCAACACCTCACATATGCCCCACCATCACAACCCACCCATCCCAATACCAAGCCTTGCATGCAACACCTATGCATGGACCCCCATCACCAAAGCATGTCCAGTACAGATACCCACCCAGGCCCCAAAATCACTAATCACACAAGGGCAAACACAATAATGCAAGCACAGGAGTAGAGGGTAACTCGCCCATTGCACAAGATGCACACACAGATACAATAACTATATATTTACACCCCAACAGGACCCATACCCAACATCACTGGACAGGAGGTGCCAGACATATCCAGTCCCCCCACAGAAGAGGCCCACAGTGATGACAGCAGCTCTGCACGCCTGGATCAAGATGACCAGCCTGGCCCGTCTGGGACCTCTGGACAGTCGGTTCCCCTGCCACAGTCACAAACCATCACTGAACCTCCCCCCTCAGGAAACACCACCACAGCACCCACCCAGCAGGCCCATCCCTCTGTCCCCAGGACACGTCAATCAGCAGTGTGTCCACCACTACAGGGACCCCAGGCAAACCCAGCAACCCAAGACAATCAGGGACCTGGGGTAAGTGGCAGTTGGCACACGGTTCAGGGGACAGAGGCACAGGATAACAGGGAAACTGGGAGGACTTCTGTGCGACAGGGGGAAGACAGGCCTAGGGAACCCACTCTTCACGAGGCACTCTCCAACATCATGGGAGCATACCATCATTCCCAGGAGACCATGGGCAAGGTACTGGCCAAGTTTCAGGAGACCCAGCGGCTGCAGGAGGAACACTACCTGGGGATCAGGGAGGACTTGAAGTCCATCAACACCACCCTGGTCACCATTGCAGAGGTGCTGGCAGACATGACCAACACCAGGAGGGACACAGTGTCACACAAACAGGCCCCTAACACTTGCCTGAACGATGAACAGCCCTCCACCTCCACCGGCGCAAGTGGACAGGAGGTCCTGCCACAGGACCAACAGGCCACCAGCACCCCACCCCCTGCAGAAGGAGAACCAGCCTGCAAACGGTCTTTGAGATCCAGGAACAAGACAGAGAACATTGCCAACACCCCACCAGGAAATAAGACTGTCCTGATTGTCACCCTTTTGTCCCACTATGTCATCCTGACAACTTTGAAATGCCATTACTCCACTTCCTATGCCCCCTTGGACAATGCACCTGTGATACCAAGAGACTGGAGACTGGACGTTCCTCCACTATAAACCCAGCCCATTGCACAGCCCCCTCCACTTATTAGCACTGAAATAAACACCCTTGAATCACAAATCAATCTGGAGTCTGTCTGTACTTTCACAAATGTGTAATTGCAACCTCTCAGAAAAATAGCAATGTCAATGGTGATGTTCACATACCAATGCTCCACAGTTGTTGGGCATCAGTAAACATAGCAGAAGACAGACAGTGGGACCCAGATCTGTGAAATGGAAAGCCAAAGTAAAATGTCAGGGTCCATACACAGAGGTAAAAAGGCAGATTCATGCAATGTCCAACAGTAGTATGATATGAGAGGTGCAGTGCCAGTCTCTTACCTGTGTCCCACTGGAAGTATTGCATGATGATGTTGTTTCGGTTGTCTATATCTTCTTCTTCTGCCTTCTCTTCTTCACTGTCTACAGGCTCCACAGCTTCCACAAGACCAACATCAGGCCCATCCTCCTGCAGAAAAGGCACCTGGTGTCGCAAAGCCAGGTTGTGCCACATACAGCAGTCCACGATTATCTGGCACACCTTCTTTGGTGAGTAGTATAGGGAGCCACCTGTCAGATGGAGGCACCGGAATCTGGCCTTCAGAAGGACGAAAGTCCACTTAGTTATCCTCCTAGTTCGCCTATGTGCCTCATTGTAGCGTTCCTCTGGCCTTGTCCTGGGATTCCTCACTGGAGTCAGTAGCCATCACAGGTTGGGGTAACCAGAGTCACCTGCAAATATAGAGGGACAACTGTTAGACATATTCCAACCCTTAGGGACTCACCCATACCCAGACACCTATGTCAACTGTGTTTGGACCTTGGGCTCACCTATTAGTCACACACGGTGCCTCTGGAGTTGCTCCATCACATAAAGGATGCTGCTATTCCTCAAAATGTAAGCATCATGCACTGAGCCAGGATGCTTGGCATTCACATAGGAGATGTACTGGTCTGCCAAACACACCATCTGCACATTCATAGAATGCTAGCTTTTGCGGTTTCTGTACACCTGTTCATTCCTACGGGGAGGGGGGAACAAATGCCACATGTGTACCATCAGTGGCACCAATGATGTTGGGGATATGTCCCAGGACGTAGAAGTCACCTTTCACTGTGGGAAATCCTCCACCTGAGGGAAAATGATGTAGCTGCACATGTGTTTCAGCAGGGCAGACAACACTCTGGACAACACCTTATAGAACATTGGCTGTGACATCTCTGATGCCATGGCCACTGTTGTTTGAAAGGACCCACTGGCCAGGAAATGGAGTACTGACAGGACCTGCACTTGGGGGGGATTTCTGTGGGATTGCGGATAGCTGACATCAAGTCTGGCTCCAACTGGGCGCACAGTTCATGGATTGTGGCACGATCAAGTCTGTAGGTGATAATGAAGTGTCTATCTTCCATTGTCGACAGGTCCACCAGGGGTCTGTATACCAGAGGATGATGCCATATCATCACCTGCCCCAGCAAAAGTGCCGTATGGAGGAGAAGGCTAAGCAGAGGGTCATACACCACATAGGTTTCACAAGGGTGTTTAGAACAATCATGATGTACTCGGTGTGTGCCGCTGTCTGTCCATATTCCTGGCCAAAAGTGCTGTGACGCAGTTAGTTGCCCTGCCTTGTGCCCCCCTGAAATGGCTGCTGCCTGACTTGTAAGGAGGGCCGAGGGGAAATGAGGTAACTGCGCTGGCATTGTACTGCATCACGGTAGGCGGTCGAAGACCGCAGCGCAAATCAGCATTAGTTCTCATTGGGCCCTATGGGTTCCATGAGCCAATGACAATGTACGCCGGTGGTGAAGGTACTCACCACCGCGGACGTGACCGCCATTTTCTATCTGTTCACTCACTTGATACCTGACCTTCAACAGGAGAGGACCTACACTGCAAGTGCTGCTGTGCCCTGAGTCTGGAAGTGACAATGGCTACAGTGTCTGGGGAAACGGCCCCTGCCTTCACCGCGGAGGAGTTGGACAAGCTTGTGGCTGTGGTCCTCCCCCAGTACACGCTACTCTACGGTCCTCCAGACAAACAGGTGAGTACACTGTGAGCATGAGTGGCGTGGATGGAAGATACTGGGCCAGGGTGGGAGGTTTGTGGCCAATGAGTAAGAAGAACCGGACGGGGAAGTAACATCCATTCTTATTTCACTTTTCCTCTAGGTCAGCGCCCACCAAAAGAAGGGTATTTGGCATGCCATCGCCAAGGAAGTGCGGACCCTGGGGGTCTATCATAGATGGAGCACCCCCTGCCCCAAAAGATGGGAGGACCTGTGCCTCTGGAGCAAGAAGACAGTGGAGGCCCAGATGGGGATGGCCTCCCAACGTGGAAGGGGTGCCCGTCGCACCATGACCCCCCTGATGTACCGGATCCTGGCGGTGGCATATCCTGAGTAGGATTGGCGCTTGAGGGCATCACAGCAGCCACAAGGGGATGAGTACAGTCTCATTCAGCTGACTCTGCACGCTTTATGAGGTTTCTGGGTGGGGGAAGTGGGCTGTGGGTTCCCCTAGGCCAGGGCAAACGTGACAGGGTAGATCCATTGTTTGGCAGGCTCAGTGGCACTCCAAACCCAAAAGTGGTAGTGGCCTTCTACACCTAGTCAGGCTCCTGTGGGTTCCAGGTGTGTATCAAATGGGTCTAGGCACAGACCCCCATGGGCATGTGCTTTTCCCCTGAACTGTTAGTGCATGGGCTAGTGCATAGGGCTGCTCCGTATGTGTTGTGTCCGCCAACAGTAGTTGTGTTGCAGACATTGACCAAGTGTCTCTTCTGTTTTTCCTCCCCTTTTTGTTTTGTCACCCTGTCCTTGTGTGCATTAGCATCATCTGGCGGAGGAGCATTGGCACCGGAGCAGGAGGGAACTGCAACCCACATGGCCCTGGAGGGTGAATGTACAGAGTCTGAAGGCACCAGTGGGACGGAGGGCGAGGGGAGCTCCACGATGGGGACAGGAGGAGACACCAGCGACAGCACCTCTGTGCCCACTGCATCGACAGGTACAGCCGCCACCCCCCCCCTCCCAGCACTGCCCTCCCAGCAGCCCCTCAGCGTGTTTCCCGTGCCTGCTCACCCAGGAGGACGGGCATCTCCTTCTCCCTAGGCACTTCAGGCCCTGCCCAAGCCAGCCCTACTGCCCTCAGTGAGGAGGCTATTGACCTCCTGAGATCCCTCACTGTTGGGCATCAACCATTTTGAATGCCGGGCAGAGTGTCGAGAGGCAATTGCAGCAAACAAATGCATACCTGGAGGGCATTCATTCTGGCGTGGCAGCCCAACAGAGAGCATTTCAGGCTCTGGCCTCAGCACTGATGGCAGCCATTGTCCCCATGTCCAGCCTCCCCCTCCAACTTCCACTACCCAGACCCAATCCCCTCCACCTCAGCCTATCCCAAGCACACCATCAGACCAGCATGTACACTCATCAACACACAAGAGTGGACATGGCAAACATAAGCACCACACATCCCACAGGCACTCACACAAGCACCATCCCCATGTAGACACGCAAACATCCACTGCCTCTACTGTGTCCTCCTCCTCCACGTCCCCCTCCTCCCTCCCAGTCTCGTCTCCGCTCACACCTGCATGCACTACATCCCCAGCCACTACCTCCATCACCAGCACGCCAATCACCACACACCGCTCACGTGCAATCACCACCCCCACTACCGTTCACAAGTCCCATGTGTCCTCTCCCAGTTTGTCCGTGAGCCCTCCTCCCAAACTACACAAATACAGGCACATACCCACTCAACAGCCATCCACCTCACAACAGCCTCCAGCCCATACACCCTCACCCAAACTCAGCAGACGTACACCACTTACAACCACTACCTCTTCCTCCACTCCCAAACCCCCTCCATCTTCCCGTCCCAGTGTGTCTAAAAAACTTTTCCTGGCTAACATTGACCTCTTCCCTACACCTCCCCCTGTCCTTCCCCTAGGGCCAGGATATCCAGATCCCAGCCCAGTACCTCAGCCACCAAATCCTAAAGCACTGTGGTCCTTGCAAGTCCAATAACATCGCAGGAGGCACCCATCAGGGCTGCCAGTGTGCCACCTAGTGAGGCCAAGGATCACCCTATTCCACTACCTGACAAAAAGAACAGCAACCTGTACGGCAGTGGCCACCGCTGCAACCCCCACCACCAGCACCGCCACCAGCACCGCCTCCTGCATGTCTGCTGCCTCAGAAACTGTCCCCAGCATCATCCCCAGTGGGTAGCCATCCGAGGCTGCAGGAGATGTCCTGCAGTCTCCCTCCACAGGTGCTGACACATGCACCACCGGCAGCATCTCCGCCACAGATACCGCCACAACCACCGCCACCTGCCCCTCGACGTGCACAGACAGTGCCACCACAGCTGACATGAACAACATTCCCAGTGGGGAGCCGTCCGAGGCTGCAGGAGACGTCCTGGACCCTGCACAGACTACATGAGGCACCACAACCAGCATTGTTAGTACCAGCATTTGGCAGGCAAAGTCGCAGCATGGTGGAGTGTGTCTCTGAATCCATGGAGTATCATGCTACCTGTTCCCAGAAAATCTTTTGGCTCTGACACCCAGGGGAGGGAATGGGAACTGCCACGCACCATGTGCAGCACTCTGGGCACCATGCCCCCTCCAGAACCAGTGGAGAAAAGCATCCACTACCCCAGTCCTTGGCAGGATGAAGCACTCTGGGCACCATGCCCCTCCAGAACCAGTGGAGAAAAGCAACCCCTACCCCAGTCCTTGGCAGGATGAAGCACTCTGTGCACAAAACCCCCTCCAGAACCAGTGGAGAAAAGCATCCACTACCCCAGTCCTTGGCAGGATGAAGCACTCTGGGCACAAAGCCCCCTCCAGAACCAGTGGAGAAAAGCATCCACTACCCCAGTCCTTGGCAGGATGAAGCTCTCTGGGCACAAAGCCCCCTCCAGAACCAGTGGAGAAAAGCATCCACTACCCCAGTCCTTGGCAGGATGAAACACTCTGGGCACCATGCCCCCTCCAGAACCAGTGGAGTAAAGCATCCACTAACCCAGCCCTTGGCAGGATGAAGAAATCTGGGCACAAAGCCCCCTCCAGAACCAGTGGAGAAAAGCATCCACTACCCCAGTCCTTGACAGGATGAAGCACTCTGGGCACCAAGCCCCCTCCAGAACCAGTGGAGTAAAGCATCCACTACCCCAGTCCTTGGCAGGATGAAGCACTCTGGGCACAAAGCCCCCTCCAGAACCAGTGGAGAACAGCATCCACTTGAGAGACTGTGGTCTTACACTCCCCAGGACCAATCAGTGGGCAAACCACCCACTTGAGAGACTTGTGAGACTGTGGCTTTGCACTCCCCAGGACCAGTCAGTAGGCATGGAGCCCCCTCGTGGATCAGTGGCGCAGGTCCATTCATCCGGCTGAGGTGCCCCCCCCTCCACTTCCCCGTGAGGTGCCTGTTTATTTTAGACCTGATGCGCCAGCATTGTTCTCTCCGTTTAGAGGCAAGTATCATGTGTGGGCTTCGCCCATGCATTTTGGGACCAATGGTCCACGGACAATGATTGGAACACTATCCGAACTTGTGTAGTTGCTGTACATATTTGTATATTTTGATCTTTTACAGACCTGTTTCTCTATCTGGATTTTCGATGATTACACTTGTTACAATCATTCATTTGGTCCTTGCATTCTTCCAGGGGGTGATGGGGTGTAATTGTTATGTTGATGCATGTATTTGTGTGTCTTGTGTTGTGGGTGAGGGTGAGGGTGGGGGTGTTGCGTGTTGCGTGTTGCGTGTGTGTGTCACTCGCTTTTTCCTCCCCCCACTAGTGTGTGCTAGGTGCAGTACTCAGCGTGGTCATCGCCGCCGTCTTTGCTGCTCCTGGTAGAAGAGGAGGTAAACGAACATTGGTAACACCTGTAACTCGGGGTCCATGGCGTCATGGTTCCTCGTTGGGTGTCGAAAGGTGAGTGGTTGCCCTTCCAAAGACTGTTTCCACTGTGTTTTTGATAGCGTTGGTACCGCCCTGGAAAAGGTGGCGGATTGGTGCTTTGTAATACAGTGGGCGGTACATTGTCTCCCACCTGTCTGTTGGCGGTTACCACCGCGTTTTAGTTTCTACCGCCGTGGCGGTCGGAGTGTTAAAGTGGCTGTCTATGTTGGCGGTTTCTGCCATGGTTGTGATTCCATTTTGTTTTCCGCCAGCCTGTTGGCGGTATTACCGCCGCTTTAACACCGATCGCCAGGGTTGTAATGAGGGCCTATATGTGTTAGCGGTCCGTAGGTCCATGGACTGCCAACCGGGCATCCTTGAGATTGTCAGCCCCAGTATGGCACCACTAAAATATGTCATGTTTGATATCCAACTACATGCCTTCTCACCCCTGACATGGATCTTGTGCCCTGAGTGACGTGGCATGCACCCAGGTGGTGATGTTCGATGTTGCCCACCTGGTGCCCCAGCTACACCATGCTCTGGCTGACCAGCCTGCACTCTTCTATGCCTGCTGCCACCAAGACGCAATTCCGACCTCCCGCCAGGCAATATGAATACTCCTAGGAGTTCGGAACAAAGGCTTGGGCAGGAAGGAGGTCACACCTCCCTTCTCCCAAGCAGGCAAGTGAATGGACACTTCGGGTTGGTGAGCTTTAAAGGCTGTACTGCCTCTGAAATGCATCAGGGCTGACTCCCAGTGAAGGAAACAGCCCTTCCCCTGGCCCAGGCAAATCTGCTGACCCCCACACTCAACGCTGCAACTAATGGGAACGGCATGCAACCTTAGCAAAAAGGCCTCTGCTTTGTTTTTCTTGCAGCGCAGCACTGTGTAAGTGGTAAAATCAGCACAACCCACGATTCACGTTCAGCACCACGGACAGACAGGACAACTCTGAACCTAGATTCCACATGCTCGGTAACATTTAACTGGCTGTCGTGGCCTGGTCCTAGGGCCTGCAGAACCTTACACCTGTAAGGGTTCCAGGTAACTCAAGCACGAAGTGACCGATTGTCACTAGTGTTTTTTCCTATTGACCGCAATGTTATATTTTTTGTGTATTATTTTACACAGATTTATTATTTCTTCTAAAATCTATAACTCTGGTCATATGGATGCTATTCCATTCATTTTGGTGTCTAAAATAAGATAAAAATACACTTTACTTTGATAAATTGGTGTTGAATTTCAGTCAACTTGACAATTACTTATCATCCATGTTGGTACTCTGAAATGCTTAACACATGTTCCTCTAGTAAAGCCTGACTGCTCTTTGCCACTCTACTAGACTATGCTCAGGATTTATCAATGTAAATCCAAGAATCATCTTTGGGATATTGTGATAATATTACCTGGTAAGGTAAAACATACCTCTTAATATTCCACTTTCTTACAGTAAGCACCATGGGGATCACAGAAGTGCACACATGTCCAAGCACTGGATGCCCTCTCAGGTGATAAGTGTGCTATACAAATCAATATAACATAACAATGTTTAGTGAATAGTGTACAGTTTATACAAACACATATAGGGCCTTATTACAACTTTGGTGGTCTTACAAAAAGACCGCCGAAGCTGCGGGCGCCACAATACCGCCAGTGGTGGCGGTATTTGTGGCTCCCTATTATGACTTTTCCACTGGGCCAGCGAACAGAAACAGCGTTTCCATCTGCTGGCCCAGCGGAAAAGTCACATCAACATTGCAGCCGGCTCATAATAGAGCCAGCAGCAAGGTTGATGTGCAGCGGGTGCAGCACATCAACTCGGGCAGTGAAATGCGCGATGGGGCTGTGCCTGGGGTCCCCAGCGGCAAGTGCATGGGCAGTGCAGGAGCCCCCAGCGGCACCCCAAGCCCCCCTTACCGCCAGCCTTTCCATGGGCAGTTGCAGGGGCCGGCGGTATGGCTGTGGCTAATGCGCCACGGTCATAATACACTGCCGGTGTACCGCCGGCTGCCAGGGTCGAAATGAGGCCCATAGTATGCTTATAAACCAAGATGCTATTTGTGTGAAAAATACAATGATGCATGTCTACTAGTACTATACACACACAAATAATATGGTAAACATGAAAAGTAGACTAGCCGTTTCTGCATTGGAATTATTAAAATATTAGACAGGAGACTGAGGTGTTCTTTAACCACCCGCCAGGACGTGAAAGTGATGTGTTACATGTTCCATTTTGGACCCATTCATTGAGCTGATCTTCAGTTGCATTATTGTATTTTTGCCATTTGTAAAATTTAGTGAGGGTATTGGGCGCATTCAAATCCTTAATCTTTGCCAAGCCTAAACCACTTGTCTGTTGTACAGTTTCATTTAAAAAAATCATTTGAACAGGTGTCAGGCATGCTCTAAATAAAGCTTCCTTTCCTCTTATTTGCCAATTTTTAGTTCCTCATACTCTTTTTAAATCAATCGACTTCAGCCAATATTCATAACCCTCAATAGCACAACCGGGAAACAAAAGAATCATATTGTTAATAAGTGCTGTGCTGGGTGCATTTTGAATGCCTAATGTGTGTGTATGTCTATTTGAATGTCTGTAGTCTAAGATTATTTTATATGAATGGTCCTGTTTAGCTATGGGGAACAATGGGTTGTTCATTGGTGAGACACAGGGTTAAATTACGCCCTGGTACTCTAGCTGTGCGTGGATTTTCCTCAAGGGTGCTCTAGCTTCATGCTTTAATGGATATTGAGGTTGAGGATGGGGTTGGGATCTAATTGGTATTATATGGTAGGGGGAATCTTGATCCCATCCAGCATTGTTGCAATATAACGCGGTTGCCTGCGCCTTTGCCTAATCAATGCCGTAAGCCTCCCTGAGCTCTTGGGAACAAGGGGCAAGAAAGAGGGTTCAATGACCTCTTCCCCATATGGGAGTTTACAGACAAATTCTGGTGGCCAATCTTTTTCAGTCAATAAAATATCATAAATGGTAGTTACACGATCCCAAAAGATAGCACCTATTGTGCGCTCAATGTCTCCTCATTGTATTTTGAATTTATACAGGAATGAGATTGGCATGTATCAGTATACTGATATCTATCAGGCATTTTTATATTATCTCTATTTGTAAGATTATAGCAATTTTGAGGGGTCTCCGATTGTGGAGATTCTCCCCTTTCTTTTTGGTTGTTTGTTTTTGTTTATCCCAGCATTTTTTAGAACCCTCAAGTGCCTGCTAGGTAGATTCCTTATTGGATTTACCCTGCAATTGTGGTTCAATAGATCTGGCTCTCAGACTATCTCCACCAATGCTAAAGTAGGTCTCACCGATAATCTTTGGCATCTTGCATTCATGATCCTGTACAGCAACGTCCCACAGCCACATACGCACTGCTAGTGCAACGCCTTCCCCTTTAAGACTGCTTAGTATTATTGAAGATACAGTGGCTAAATTGCCCATCAATTGCATCCCAAAATCCAGGGTGGGGGCAGCCCCGTATTCATCTTGAATTTGTTTTAACACATCCGGAAGTTTGGCAAGTGTCGGTGTACAGTGTGCGGTAGCATAGAGTGTGGCAAATACCGTGCCCCAAATATTGCAGATATCTACTATGGGAAACATCCCAAATGGCAAGCAAATAGTAAGCATTCTATGTTTATCTTGAAGTCCCGTGTGGGAAACAAAAGCTTCCAGCGCGTTTATTTTTTGAGCTAACCAAAATGGAATTTCTTGTCATTTGCCGGCTACTTTACCCATGATCGAATGTACAGTCGCAGAGTTAATGCCTGGTATGACTGCATGCGGTTGCGCTGGGGCAGCACGTGCTGGGCTAGTATTTAATGTTTGCATTACAAACTGTACTAACAGTCTATATATCGCTGTAAGCTCAACGTACAAGCAGGAAATCTCAGCTATCGCTAAGGTGTCTGCATCAGGATGTGGTGTTTATGTGGCCAATAAAAGCCAGGTAGGACCATCATTGCTCACCTAACGTGTGGTATTATGTGTGGTAGGGCACCATCTAGCCATTTATTATGGTCTTGAAATGATAGAGGTATCTATCTAGCAGGTATAATGATGAAATGTGTTAGTGTTCCCATCGACTGCTGTAAAGGTGACCCAAGAATAGAATGCTTCTGTTCTATAGGCTGGATGAGCCTCAACTACAAATGTTACCGGACCCCCCTGGGCTGTAAGGCTATTAGCTAACAAATGAGCAGTGAGGGGAGGTTGCATGTTTACTGCAATTTCTACCTGTTGCAGGTACACCATGGTAGATATTCCTGTTCAGATATAAGGACACCAAATGGGGATTGATCCTTTAGAGGTTCAAACTTGAACAACCTACAGCAATCAATAGATATTACATACCTAGCTAAGGAGGAAATCCTCAATACCAAGGACCTCTCTGTAAATAGTACTGAGTTGCCTTTAGCACATACTGAGACACAGATAAATAGGAGGATCCGAAAATCAGTGCCTGGCCAAAAGGTGGCGGCGCAATGTCGCATTGGCTCTCATTATCCTAATGAGGTTGCTGGATTCGAAAGAAAATGAAACAACACCTGACTGGGACTTTTGCAATGGTGGAGTGCAAGAGTAATGTCACCTAGTTGGTGAAGTTGCAGACTCCAAGGAACCCTTTGAGCGTCCACCATGTGAACCACCTCAAGCCACATTTTGAGAGATCGGAACTGACTAGGAGGATCCGAAAATCAGTGCCTGGCCAAAAGGTGGCGGCGCAATGTCGCATTGGCTCTCATTATCCTAATGAGGTTGCTGGATTCGGGCGGCAGCATGACCGAAACTCTGGGGAACTGAGTCTAATCCCACACCATGTGACAACTGTCAACCTAATCCGTTTTTGCCCAGCTGACAGTGCCTCATCTCTGCCCAAGAGCAGGGATGATTTGTGGCAACCGTACGCATGACAAGATGACTTCATATGGAAATTGTGGTGGATCAGATCTCATCCTTTTCTCTCAGTTACATTAGTCTTGCACTTGGAAAGACAAACAGAGACAGAAAATGGTTCAATAAGATTTATTGAATCAGCTGTGTCTTAGATAAAATGGCATGAAATGCAATAATTAGAATTATGAAACATAATAAAAGCAAAATGGTGACAAATAAAGTGAAGCACAGGAAAAGTCCCACCATACTTTCACTATGCGCAATGTATGTGATTCCTACCTAAGCTATGTTAGAGCACAACATGATAAGCCCTAATCCTCCCTTCAGGATTCCCATCTGGGAAGACACCATCCCCCATACCTGAGCATGACAGTAGCAAGTAAGCCTGTTGTCTATAGCGACACCATCCCCATGTAGGCCAGGGAACTGGTAGTCTCAGCAAGCAGCTGTAACAAAGTCAATCAGCATGCGGTTGTGGACATCTGGCTGGAACCTCCCTCTAACATGCATGGGACAATGAAGTGTTTTATGATAAAAGAGCTGTGTGCATTTCTGTGAACATTAGAGATGCTCTGTACCACTTGTGCCAGCAACCCTATCTCACTGCAGCCTTGAAGAAAGCACAAAGTGAAAGGAATGTCTTGCTAAGAAACACAATGCTTTCCTAGGCGAAAGGACATCTAGATAAAGAAAATGAAACAACACCTGACTGGGACTTTTGCAATGGTGGAGTGCAAGAGTAATGTCACCTAGTTGGTGAAGTTGCAGACTCCAAGGAACCCTTTGAGCGTCCACCATGTGAACCACCTCAAGCCACATTTTGAGAGATCGGAACTGACTATTCTGTTGGCAACAGATGATGGAATGGAGGAGGAGAGTGAACCTTTTCCTGACCGCCTCCATGCCCAAGATAAAGTCTGTGGTGGGTGTGAACCTCTCTCCAACACTGACCCACTGAATAGCAGAGGGACTGTCGCCAGTTGCTGAGACAGTTCAACTCTCTGTTTTCCTTGACCCCAGGGGTCACTCATTTGTATACCCATGATGTGGACACTGGGGACAGTCCACCTGTGAAACATAAGATCTACTGGGTCAATGCCATCACTGGACTGTCGTGAACACAATACCATCAAGACTGATGCGAACCCCATCACTAGAGCTGACAAGCTCATAGATCAGCTAGGAGCTGCCAAGTTCCTCAGTATGTTTGACTTTATGTCTAGGTACTGGTAGATTGCCTTGACCAATGGGGCCAAAGAGAGGTCAGCATTTTCAACACCAGAGGGGCACTACCAGTTCAGGGTCATGCCCTTTGTGTTGCAAAATGCCCCTTCCACCTTTTAGAGTTTGGTCAACCAGGTTTTGGCTGGGCTGGAAAATTTCCATGCCACCCACCTGGATGGCATGCAGTGTTCAGCTCCAGCTGGGTGGATCATCTGCATCACCGCTGCAAAGTGTTGGAGGCCCTGCAGAAGGCAGGCCTCACTATTAAGGCTAGTAAGTGCCAAATAGGGCATGGATCTGTGGGTTACCTGGGATACCAGGTGCAGACTAGTCAGGTGGGCCCCTAGAGCCTAAAATGGATGCCATTCTGGCTTGGGAAGCCCCCAAGACCCAGACAGAGGTGAGAGCCTTCTTAGGTCTCACCGGTTACTACAGGAGATTTTTCAAGGAGTGTGGCACCATTGTTGCCCCCTTGACAGAGCTGACTTCCAGGAAGCAGCCCAAGAAAGCGATCTGGACCGAGGCTCATCAGTCCGCTTTCAATGCCCTGAAGTCAGCCATGTTCACGGCACCAGAGTTAAAAACACCTGACTTCTCCAAGGAATTTGTTGCACAGACTGATGCTTCGGAGCATGGTGTTGGGGCAGTTCTAGCACAGCTAAACAAAGAGGGTCTACACCAGCCAGTAGCCTTCATTAGTAGGAGGTTACTCCCCATTGAACAGAACTGGAGCACAATTAAGAGAGAGGTTTTTGCTGTGGTCTGGGCACTGAAGAAGCAAAGATCCTACTTCTTTGGGATTCACTTCCAGGTTCAGACAGACCACATGCCCTTCGGATGGTTAATTCAGAGGAGGACCCAAAACTTCTGAGGTGGTCCATCTTCCTACAGAGAATGGACTTTACGGTGGAACACTACCCTGGTACAGAACATGCCAATGCTGATGGTCTGTCCAGATTATTCCACCTTAGTGATGAAACATGAGGTTGGGTAGTTCTTCCCACTTTCATCTGGGGGGAACATGTTAGACCTGGCATCCTTGACTTGGTTTCCCCCTGTCTATTTGCCTCTGCTACCTGTATTTTTGACTCCTTGCTGGATTTTGTTTTTGCTGGTTATTAGTACAATGGCACTTTACCACTGCTGACCAGTGCTAAAGTGCAAGTGCTCCCTGTGTAAATTGTGATTATGATTGGTTATCCCTGATTGGCATATTTGATTTACGAGTATGTCCCTAGTAAAGTGCACTAAGGGTGTCCAGGGCCTGTAAATCAAATGCTACTAATAGGCCTGCACCCACATGAGTAGCCCTGTAAACATGTCTCAGACCTGCCACTGAAGTGTCTGGGTGTGCAGTTTTGCACTGCCAATTCGACCTGGCAAGTGTACCCCCTTGCCAAGCCCAAACCTTCCGTTGTACTACATGTAAGTCACCCCTAATGTAGGCCCCAGGTAGCCCATGAGCAGGGTGCAGTGTATTTAAAAGGTGGGGCATGTACTGGTGTGTTTTATATGTCCTAATAGTGAAATACTGCCAACTCAGCTTTCACTATTGCAAGGCCTATTTCTACCTTAGGTTATAATGGGGGAATGCCTTTAAATATCTTTTAAGTGCAGTTTCCCATTGGGAGCAGATAGAGATATGGAGTTTGCATCTTTTGGTGAAGTTGGTTTTTAGATTGTCTGTTTGAAAATGCCACTGTCTGAGGAGATGTGTGATCACCTCCCAGGCTCAGGAACAAAGGCAGTTGCCACAGAGTGAGGTGTTACCTTCTCTCTCAGGATGGCTGCTCAGGATGGTAGCCAAAAGGCAAGATTCAAAAGGGAAGCAACCTTTGTGAGGGAAAAAGCGATAACACCCCTGAGCAGGATGCCTTTTGTTCCTGTAGATAAAGTGGAGACAGGGCCATAGAGTGAAAACTCGTCCCCAAACTGGGTTTTCCGAGGGCTGGTTGACTTCTGGTAGCTACACCTCGAGGGTGGGCTACGAAGCTCCTGATGAACAAGGAAGGGTTGTGCCATCTTGAAAGGGGCAGGAGTGTTACACTCTGGGAGAGCCAGGTGCCACACGTCACAGGAACTTCATCACTAGATAGGAGAGGACCCAGTAGCCCATTGGCTAGTGACCACATGGTCTCCTCAGGACATTTTCCTGCAATAAATATGGCATCTGTTGAACTCTGAACCTCAATCACATTGGATTTGATGAGCTGCCCTTGGAATAAATAGGGGCTGTACCGTCCAAAGGACTATACCTGCTAGACTTTGGGCTGGTAAACTGAACTTTGCCCATGGCTCCTGGCTTGGGGAAAGTTGATTTCCAGATCAAAGCAGTGACTCCAAGGATCAGAGGCTTGATCTTCCGAAACCAGCTCCAGAGACAAAGGAGCTGAAGAAGCCCAAACTGACAAGTTGGTAGCCACCACCTACTGTTGCCAGGCACGCAAGAGGAAAAATCTGAGATAGCCAAAAGTTGCACATGAGTCTGCCAGATCCAGGAGTGCTATCCAAGTCTAGATTTGTCATACCCAACAGACACTAGCCCCCACCAAAGGATTATACCCCGACCATGGTACACCGAGACCCAGTAGCCCAGCATTGGCTGGCCTGCTACGCAACATAGAGGAGTTTGAGGGACCTTGATCTCTGAGGCTAAGGTTGCCCCACTCCACCTGTGGACCGAGGAGCAATCAAAAAAAAAAACACAACCAGAACATTATTTGCCTGGTATCCTATCCTCAGTATCAGGACCACTCCACTGTTGTTTAAGGTAATAGTACTGTAAAATTTGGAACTCACCCTAAAAACATTGTAGTGGCCAGTTAACTGTCCAGAGTACCCACTCTGGCCCTCTAGACCTCTGTCCAGTCAGAACTGGTTGCCCAACCCAGGCTGGAGTAGTCAAACAAACTTTTCCAAACTTTTCAAAAGTTTACAAATGTTTTGTTGACCAATGCTTGTTTGCAGTAGTGTTTAAACATGGTAATATTTTCTAAAATCTGTATCTTCGGAACTCTCTGTTGGATCTTATTTGTTAAGGTCTCTAAAAATTCATAAGAATATAATATATTTTTATAAATTGGTGTCTGATTTCTTTCATGTTGTGTGACTTTCTTATTTTGTTGTTTGGTGCTCGTAAATGTTTTACACTACGTTCCTTTTTCAAGCCTTACAGCTCACAGCCATAGCTGTAAGGCTTGGGTTGAGCTTAAGATTAAGTAAATGTCACAGTGTCCTTTCCTCGGGATCTACATGTTGCTGAACAAAAGGCCCTCCTACCGGTGTCACCAACTCAGAAAGCTACTATAGCACAGAGTTATGATGAAGCCAGTCGGGGGAAGGGAATTAGGGTAGGGAACAGCAGGGAGAGAGATCTGAAAAGAAAAAGTTAGAACAAATATGCATTTACTCATTCATGGAAATATAACTCATCAATAGACTCTTGACTCAAATGCGTCTCCGATTTTTGATGGAGACCCCTTTTGAAATGAGAGCAAAGCCCCTTCTTTGAATCATGGAAAAAAGAATAAACTACGACCTCAGAACCAAGAGATGGCAAGAGCTTTGAACTATGGTTATACTCAGAATATCAATCCTGTGACATCTATGCATTCATAACATAAACCTTTGATCATGACCTAGAAAATCTCAAAGACTTAAATATGCTTTTCACATATTATGCTTTCCAAAAACAATGAAAACTATGAGTTGCTTATCTCCAGAATTACTTTCCTATTCACAACTATAAAGGCCGAAACGTTTTTTACTCATTGAAGTTGAAGCGCTTTATTTATAACATCAGAAAGCGATTTTACTTGTCTTGCCCGAAGCACTGCACTCGTTATGCTAAGTGGGCGCTTTACTCATGTGGTCTGAATCACTTTGATTGTTGTACCAAGAGCCTTTTACTCCTGTGGATTGAAGCGCTTTGATTGTCGTGCCAAGAGTGCTTTTCATCTGTGAACTGAAGCGCTTGAATTACCGTTTCAAGAGCGCTTGGCACCTATGGACTGAAGCACTTAAATTGCTGTGCCAAGAGCGATTTGCATCTGTGGACTGAAGCGCTTGAATTTTCGTGCCAAGAGCGCTTTACATCTGCGGACTGAAGCGCTTGAATTGCCGTGCAAAGAGCGCTTTACATCTGTGGACTGAAGCGCCTGAATTGTCCTGCCAATAGCGCTTTACACCTGTGGACTGAAGTGCTTGAATTGTCGTGCCAAGAGCGCTTTACACCTGTGGACTGAAGTGCTTAAATTGCCGTGCCTAGAGCTCTTTACATCTGTGGACTGAAACGCCTTTGATCATCGCGCCTAGGCCGCTGTAACCTGGAAACTGAAAACACTTTGCTTGTTGTGCTAAGAGGCGCTTTACTTCTGGAAATAATGACTTCCTCCAAAATTGAAGTCATCAAGGCCTTACCGCTATGAGTACGACCTACTCGTTTTTGAATTCACCATGGACACAAAGATACTTCGATCGGATGCCACTCTGCCATGCAGGAACTCTGCTCTTCTTCAGAGAATCCCCCACAAGGTCTAACTGCATTGAAGTCTTCAAAATAGTGAGCAACGTGCTTGGGTGTGGCTGGGCTTTATAGGCCTGCCACACCCCAAGATGGCTGCTGCCTCTAAAAACATGGGAATTGTAGTCCTTCGTGGAATAGCACTGATAAATGCATCTTGTCCACCAATGTCCTGAGCCTGCAGCTCTATGTGCTTTGCCACAGGGCAGACAATGCTGATGGCCACCTTTGGAGCAAGAGTGGATGACAATTAGTGCGTAGAAAGCGCTGCAGAGCCGCGCAGCGGAGTTTCGGGTGGGACCTGGACCGTGCATGGTCTTATTCTTTACATTACACCCCTCTCCCAAGCGCGGTTCAGGGCCCGGTTTACCAGGATGGAGGAGGTGAAATCGTCCCATCAAACGTGGTGCATGAACATGTCTTGCAGGTTCCCAAGAGTCATTTTCCGGTCCGTATCCTTTCCAGGACACCAAGTACCAAAGGGAAGACCCCCTATATTTAGAGTCTAAAATAGATTTCACCTCATACTCCCAATGACCTTGGACTAATAGAGGAGCAGTTTGTGTGACGCTTAAGGTGGAAGCAGGTTTAAGAAGTGAAGTGTGAAACACCGGATGAATTTTCAAAGGCGATGGTAATTTTAGCTTATATGTTACTTGGTTTACTTGTCGTAGTACTTCATAGGGCCCTATGAACTTTGGATGAAACATATTTTTATTTTTGAATACAAAGTTTTTCGTGGATAACCAAACTCTATCTTTGTTTGTATACTGAGGACCAGGCTGGTGATTTTTTGTCATATTGCATTTTATATTTTTTCTTTATTTGATGAAGATTTGTTTGCAATTGTGAATGTACCTTTTTCATGAGTGTTAGCATGTCCATGACTGCTGCTGGAGTGGTTGAGTGGAGGCATGTAACGTAACTGGCAAAATGTGTGGATGACGCCCATATAAACCATAGAAAGGAGTTGAGTTTATTGAAGAGTAGTGAGAGTTATTACAAGCCAGTTCTGCAAGCCACAAAAGATCCAGCCAGGTTTTAGGAGACTTTGTTGCGTAACATCGTAAATATTGTTTCAGAGTTTGGTTTAGTCTCTCTGTTTGACCATCTCTTCGTGGATGATAACTAGTAGACAAAGTCAAATCAATTTGTAAAGCTTTGCACCATTGTTGCCAAAAACATGCAGAGAATTGTGTCCCTCTATCAGAGAGGATAACTCTTGGGAGTCTATGAAGACGAACTATATTGTCTAAGATGATAGTCGCTAAGGTGTCGGAAGTTGGAAGTCCTTTAAAGGCAATTAAGTGAGCATACCTGGTAAGGCTGTCTACTACCACTAGAATGGTTGTAAATTGTTTTATTTGAGGAAGACCAGTAATAAAATCCATAGAGATATGTTCCCATGGATGACTGGGAACGGGTAGAGGTATCAGGAGACCTTTGGGCTTGCTATATTCGCTTTTGCATCTTGCACAAACTTCACATGATTGTAGCATTTGCTTAAGGTCATGAACAAACGTAGGCCACCAAAAATACCTTTTTATGAGTTCTATTGGTTTCTGAGGACCTGGGTGACCTGCCAGAGGATGACTGTGTAACCAATGAAAAGCTGTCTCTCTTAACTCCTCAGTAGGCAGGAATACTCAAGATTCATGTAATCTTGTCTAGATAATGCATCGGCCTTACGATTATCTACTCCTGGTCTAAAAGTCACTATGAAATCAAATTCTGCAAAGAATAACATCCATCTTAGTTGTCTAGGAGTTAGTAGTCTGGCAGAACTCATAAATTGTAAATTTATATGATCAGAATATACAGTTATGGTGTGTTTTGCTCCCAATAGATAATGTCGCCATTCTTTAAAAGCATTACGAATTGCTAGTAATTATTTTTCTGCTATGGTGTAATTCTGTTCTGCTTCATTCAATTTTCTTGATGCATATGCTATCGGGTGTAATTGTCCAGTTTCTCGATGACGTTGAGACAGGATGGCCCCAACAGCAACATCAGATGCATCGGCTTCCACAATGAATGGTTCTTTCACATTAGGGTGAGCTAGAATAGGAGCGGTAGTAAAGGCCTTTTTAAAATCTTATAAAGCTTCCTCTGTCTCTTGGGACCAGTTGAATACGGCCTTTTTCCTTAGCAATTTGGTGATTGGTGCCACCTTTTGGGAGAAGTGATGGATGAAGCGTTGATAAAAATTCGCAAAACCCAAAAAACATTGAATATCACGTACTGATTTGGTGTGGGCCATTCGGATACAGCTTGAATTTTTCTTTCAGTCATTTGCATGCCGTCAGGTTGTAAAATGACTCCTACAAATTCAACTTCTTTGGTATGGAATTCACATTTACTTAGTTTACAAAACAAATTATGTTTTTGTAGAGTTTTTAATACCTTTTTAACATGTTCTTCATGTATATCTTCAGAATTTGAATAAATTAATATATCATCAATATAAATGATGACAAAGCTGTCTAGATATTCACTCAGAACATCATTTAGGAAATATTAAAAGGCTCCTGGGGCATTACATAGACCGACCGGCATCACTAGATACTCAAAGAGGCCATAAAGAGTCTTAAAAGGCATTTTCCACTCATCTCCCTCTCGAATTCTAACTAGGTGATAAGCACCTCGTAAGTCAAGTTTGGTATAGATAACGGCAGATTTTACCTGGTCTAACAAGACTGGTATGAGAGGTAGTGGATATATATTTTTAACTGTGATCTTATTTATCGCTCTAAAGTCGATACAAGGCCTCAAATCGTCATTAGCTTTAGGTACGAAAAACAGTGGAGAAGCCGCTGGAGATCGTGATGGCCGAATTAGCATGTTGGCTAAACATTGATCAAGGTATTCTCTTAGGACCTGATTTTTTTTCTCTGATAGTGCATAAATTCTACAATTTGGTATATTGGCGCCAGTTACAAGGTCGATCTGACAATCGTACGGCCTGTGAGGTGGTAATGAGCTTGCTTTCTTTTTACTGAAAATATCAGTATATTCTGAATACTGTGATGGTAGATCAATTTCCTTCTCAACTGCAATAGCAATAGAGTGTTGAAGATTTCCTTCTTTGTTTTGTCTTGATTGAAAACATTTCTTTGCACGAGACGAAAAATGCAAAACCTAGTTGCGCCAGTCTATGCATGGATTATGTAACATTAACCATGGCATTCCTAAAATAATTCCATATTGAGGTGTTTGGATTATATCAAAGCAAATTATCTCATAGTGGTTCTGATTCTCATCATCTTTGCAAATCATTTGTATTCGTGAGGTTTGTTTAGTAACAGGACCTCCTGCGAACTCACTACCATCAGCTGCATACACAACTTCTGGGACCATTTTTTTTGACACTGGGTATATGCAAGTCTAGTGCAGTTTGTTGGTCCACAAGATTTCCTGTTGCTCCTGAATCAATTAGAACTTGTACATTATGGTGGTCATTACAACCCTGGCGGACGGTGTTAAAGATGCGGTAATACCGCAAACAGTCAGACGGACAAAAAAAGGGAATTATGACCCTGGCGGAAACCGCCAACAAAGACAGCCACTTTAACACGCCGCCCGCCACGGCGGTACAGACAAGCAGCGCGACGGTCACCGCCAACAGACAGGCGGGAGACAATGCACCGCCCACAGTATCACAACAGGCCACCTTTTCCGGGGCGGATTCACCGTGGATAAAAACATGGCGGAAACAGCTTTTGCTATGGGAAAACGCTCACCTTCTCCACATTCTACGTGGAACGATGACTCCATGGAGCCGGAACTCCAAATACTACCTGCCCTTGTCTTTCTGCTCCTTCACGACCAACAGCGACGTAGGCACAGAAGATACCAGTGAGTACTGCACCTGCGACACGGGGGAGGGGGGGAGGCAAAAGTTAGGGGGACACCCACCAAACACCCCCACCCTCGCATAGTACAACATACACACCAATGCAGTCACAAAAAGAACAGTAACAACCCACAATCCCCCCGGAAGAATGCAAAGACAATGCGAATTTCGGGCAAACATTATAATGTGCCAATATACATGTCATACAAAAATATACAAATATATGTATTCCAAAATTACTCATATTTAACATAAATAATCAGAGAAGTATTGCAGATATGTACACAACAACGTCCGTGCACAAACAGTCCAAAAATGCATGGACGAGGCCCACAATAAATACCTGACCAAAATCCGAGAGAACACTGCCGGGGCATCAGATAGAAACACTACAGGCACCTCAGGGGGAAGGGAAGGGGGGGCACCTCAGCCAGATGAATGCAAAGCCAGATCCACAACGGGCCTCCATGCCCATTGATGTATCCTGGGGAGTGCAAAGCCACAGTCTCTCAAGTCTCTACAGTGGGTGGCTTACCCACTGTTCAATCCTGGGGAGTGCAAAGCCACAGTCTCTAAAGTCTCTACAGTGGGTGGCTTGCCCACTGTTCAATCCTGGGGAGTGCAAAGCCACAGTCTCTCAAGTCTCTACAGTGGGTGGCTTGCCCACTGTTCAATCCTGGGGAGTGCAAAGCCACAGTCTCTCAAGTCTCACAAGTGGATGGCTTGCCCACTGTACCATCCTGGGGAGTGCAAAGCCACAGTCTCTCAAGGAGCGACCTCTGATCTGTTTTGGTCCAGAGCTCGCCCCCCACGTCCGCAGCACCACCCTGCTGTCTCGTGTCCCTGACCCCCGCCCACGCTGCTGCTAGCGTGTTCGAGGCCCGTGGCTTCAGCCGCTTTTTCGCCGTTCCTGTAAGTGTTTTTCCACTTTTTCAGCGCCTGCCTCCTTGCGCTCTAGCCCCCATTTGTGCCCCTTCTGACTGCTGTATTCCAATTGTACTTGTGCCATTTAGCGTATTTTTGTGACTGTTTTTGAATTGTGCCTTACTCTTGTTATTTTGCCTTGTTTCTGGCTTTTTCGCCCCTTGTGCGCTCCCCCCTTGCCGTTCTCTCCCTGCCGCTGCCTCCCCGCGGCCCCGCCCCCCTCGTGCCCCCATTCGCCGCTGCCTCCCGCCTCCCAGCTGCTCCTCCCTCCCCCCTCCCTTCTTAATGGCTGGCGCTGCGCGTCGCGAGTGAGCGACCTCTGACCTGTTTTGGTCCAGAGCTCGCCCCCCACGTCCGCAGCACCACCCTGCTGTCTCGTGCCCCTGACCCCCGCCCACGCTGCTGCTAGCGTGTTCGAGGCCCGTGGCTTCTGCCGCTTTTTCGCCATTCCTGTAAGTGTTTTTCCACTTTTTCAGCGCCTGCCTCCTTGCGCTCTAGCCCCCATTTGTGCCCCTTCTGACTGCTGTATTCCAATTGTACTTGTGCCATTTAGCATATTTTTGTGACTGTTTTTGAATTGTGCCTTACTCTTGTTATTTTGCCTTGTTTCCGGCTTTTTCGCCCCTTGTGCGCTCCCCCTTGCCATTCTCTCCCTGCCGCTGCCTCCCCGCAGCCCCGCCCCCCTCGCGCCCCCATTCGCCGCTCCCTTCCGCCTCCCGCCTCCCAGCTGCTCCTCCCTCCCCCCTCCCTTCTTAATGGCTGCGCGTCGCAAGTGAGCGACCTCTGACCTGTTTTGGTCCAGAGCTCGCCCCCCACGTCCGCAGCACCACCCTGCTGTCTCGTGCCCCTGACCCCTGCCCACGCTGCTGCTAGCGTGTTCGAGGCCCGTGGCTTCTGCCGCTTTTTCGCCGTTCCTGTAAGTGTTTTTCCACTTTTTCAGCGCCTGCCTCCTTGCGCTCTAGCCCCCATTTGTGCCCCTTCTGACTGCTGTATTCCAATTGTACTTGTGCCATTTAGCGTATTTTTGTGACTGTTTTTGAATTGTGCCTTACTCTTGTTATTTTGCCTTGTTTCCGGCTTGTTCGCCCCTTGTGCGCTCCCCCCTTGCCGTTCTCTCCCTGCTGCTGCCTTCCCGCGGGCCCGCCCCCCTCGCGCCTCCATTCGCCACTCCCTCCCGCCTCCCAGCTGCTCCTCCCTCCCCCCTCCCTTCTTAATGGCTGGCGCTGCGCGTCGCGAGTGAGCGACCTCTGACCTGTTTTGGTCCAGAGCTCGCCCCCCACGTCCGCAGCACCACCCTGCTGTCTCATGCCCCTGATCCCCACCCACGCTGCTGCTAGCGTGTTCGAGGCCCGTGGCTTCTGCCGCTTTTTCGCCGTTCCTGTAAGTGTTTTTCCACTTTTTCAGCGCCTGCCTCCTTGCGCTCTAGCCCCCATTTGTGCCCCTTCTGACTGCTGTATTCCAATTGTACTTGTGGCATTTAGCGTATTTTTGTGACTGTTTTTGAATTGTGCCTACTCTTGTTATTTTGCCTTGTTTCTGGCTTTTTCGCCCCTTGTGTGCTCCCCCCTTGCCGTTCTCTCCCTGCCGCTGCCTCCCCGCGGGCCCGCCCCCCTCGTGCTCCCATTCGCCGGTCCCTCCCCCCTCCCTTCTTAATGGCTGGCGCTGCGCGTCGCGAGTGAGCGACCTCTGACCTGTTTGGTCCAGAGCTCGCCCCCCACGTCCGCAGCACCACCCTGCTGTCTCATGCCCCTGATCCCCACCCACGCTGCTGCTAGCGTGTTCGAGGCCCGTGGCTTCTGCCGCTATTTCGCCGTTCCTGTAAGTGTTTTTCCACTTTTTCAGCGCCTGCCTCCTTGCGCTCTAGCCCCCATTTGTGCCCCTTCTGACTGCTGTATTCCAATTGTACTTGTGGCATTTAGCGTATTTTTGTGACTGTTTTTGAATTGTGCCTACTCTTGTTATTTTGCCTTGTTTCTGGCTTTTTCGCCCCTTGTGTGCTCCCCCCTTGCCGTTCTCTCCCTGCCGCTGCCTCCCCGCGGGCCCGCCCCCCTCGTGCTCCCATTCGCCGGTCCCTCCCGCCTCCCAGCTGCTCCTCCCTCCCCCCTCCCTTCTTAATGGCTGGCGCTGCGCGTCGCAAGTGAGCGACCTCTGACCTGTTTGGTCCAGAGCTCGCCCCCCACGTCCGTAGCACCACCCTGCTGTCTCGTGCCCCTGACCCCCGCCCGTCTGCGCCCGTCCGCGCCTGGACCGCGCCCAGCGACACCCCCCCTGGTCCGCACGCCCCGCACCACCAGCCTGCGATACTCAGCCAGCGAACTCCTCGCCCTTAACCCCGGCTCATCCACGACCTGCTTCCGGGCCACCCCGAAGAACACCAAAGGACCCTTCTCCTGCCGCACATGCAACTTCACCTGCAACAGAACAACGAAGCCTGCAACAGCCAACACCAACCACCTGCACTGCATCCTCCTCAACACACGCTCCGCACGAAAACACGCCATCGAGCCCTGGGACCTGCTCGACACCACCGCCCCTGACGTAGCCTTCCTGACTGAAACCTGGTGGAACGACTCCTCGGCCCCAGACATCGCCATCGCCATCCTGGGCGGCTAAAAGATCACCAGAAGAGATCGCACCAATGGAATCGGTGGAGGAATAGCCATCGTCCACAAATCCACCCTCAAGATCCACACCCACACGGAAGACACCCTCAAGACAGCCGAGCACCTTCACTTCCAGATCCACACGGACCCCAACACTACCCTCAGAGGAACCCTCATATACCGACCTCCAGGACCTAGAGCCCCCTTCAGTGACACCATCTCTGACCTCGCAAGCACCCTCGCCTCCACAGACTACATCCTCCTGGGAGACCTCAACTTCCACCTGGAGAACAACAATGACGCCAACACCGCATCACTGACCACCAACCTCTCCAACCTTGGACTCAGACAACTGGTCAACGCATCCACCCACGTCGCCGGTCACACCCTAGACCCACTCTTCACTGCAAGCAACCACATCGTATTCAGCCACACCACCGAACTCCACTGGACCGACCACCACTGCGTCCACTTCACTTTCAAGAAAAACACCCAACACCACCGCACCCCGCTACCGCCACGCCGCCACTAGGGAAAAGTCACCGAAGACCAACTAACCAGCACCCTCACCAAGAACCCTCCGCCCGACCCCACCGATCCGGACTCTGCAGCCATCAACCTCCAACAGTGGATTCTCAACTGCGCCAACACCCTCGCTCCACTCAAGAGGCCCACCATCAACCAAGAAAAGAAAAAAACAGCCTGGTTCACAGACGAACTGATCACCTCCAAACGCACCTGCCAGAAACTCAAGAAAAAATTGATTCTCGAGCGCACACCCGACAGCCTAGCAACCCACAAGGAAGCCAACCGCAAACACCACCAACTTATCCGACTCGCCAAACGCTCCCACTTCACAGAACGGCTAAACAACAACGCACACGACAGCAAGGAACTCTTCTGCATCGTAAAGGAGCTCTCCAACCCCAACGCCAACGTCAACGACGTCCCACCATCCCAGAAACTCTTCGACGAACTCTCCACATTTTTCTACCAGAAAATCGCCGACATCCACGACAGCTTCAACACCACACCTCCGCCAGACCCCACCTCAACAACTCCTCCCACGCCGACCGCATCAACACCTGGACCCACGTAAATGACGCCGAAGCCCTAAAGACCATGAACTCCATCCACTCAGGATCTCCCTCTGACCCCTGCCCACACCACGTCTACAACAAAGCCAACTCCACCATCGCCCCCCAACTCCGCAAGATCATCAACCTATCCTTCGACACCGCAACCTTCCCGGACAGCTGGAAGCACGCCGATATCCAACCCCTCCTCAAGAAACCCAAGGCTGACCTCAACGACCTCAAAAACTTCCGACCGATCTTCCTCCTCCCCTTCCCAGCGAAGGTCATCAAGAGGATCGTCAACGCACAGCTCACCCACTACCTCGAACACAACTCCATCCTAGACCCCTCCCAATCCGGATTCAGACGCAACCACAGCACCGAGACTGCACTCCTCGCCGCCACAGACGACATCAGACAACAAATGGACAACGGCGAAACTTCAGCCCTCATCCTCCTCCGCCTCAATCGCCGCCTTCGATACGGTCTGCCACCGCACCCTACTAACTCGTCTCCACGAAGCCGGAATTCAAGACAAAGCCCTCAACTGGATCTCCTCTTTTCTCTCCGGTAGAACCCAGAGAGTCCGACTCTCACCCTTCCGCTCCGAAGCCACCAACCTCATCTGCGGCATCCCCCAAGGCTCCTCGCTAAGCCCAATGCTGTTCAACGTATACATGGCACCCCTCGCTCAACTGGCCCGTCAGCACAGCCTCAGCATCCTCTCCTACGCCGACGACACCCAGCTCGTCCTCTCCCTTACTAAAGATCCACACACCGCCAAAGCCAACCTTCACGAGGGACTGAAATCCATTGCCGAATGGATGAGAAACAGCCGCCTGAAACTAAACTCCGACAAGACGGAAGTCCTCATCCTCGGTCGCTCCCCCTCGGCCTGGGACGACTCCTGGTGGCCCACCGCACTGGGCCCCCCACCTACTGCAGCCAACCACGCACGCAACCTCGGCTTCATCCTTGACTCCGCTCTCACCATGTCCAAACAGGTCAACGCAGTCTCCTCCTCCTGCTTCAACACCCTCCGCATGCTCCGTAGAATCTACAAGTGGATCCCAAAGGAAACCAGAAAAACAGTGACCCAAGCCCTCGCCAGTAGCAGACTTAACTACGGCAACGCACTCTACACAGGCATCCCAACAAAAGACATCCAACGACTCCAACACATCCAGAACGCATCAGCCCGCTTGATCCTCGACATACCCCGCCGATGCCACATCTCCCACCACCTGAAAGACCTCCACTGGCTCCCCGTGGACAAGAGGATCACCTTTAAACTCCTCACCCACGCGCACAAAGCACTACACGACGCCGGACCCGCCTACCTGAACAACAGACTCAACTTCTACGTCCCCTCCCGCCATCTCCGCTCCACCAACCTCTCCCTCGCCATCGTTCCCCGAATCCAGCGCAAGACCTCCGACGGCAGATCCTTCTCCTACCTCGCCGCCAAGACCTGGAACTCACTCCCGACCTCCCTGCGCCAGACCCAGGACCTCATCACCTTCAGGAGACTCCTCAAGACATGGCTCTTTGACCGATAGCAGCACCCCCCCCCTCTCAGCGCCTTGAAACCCTAACAGGTACATAGCGCGCTTTATAAATTAATTGATTGATTGATCAAGTCGATGCAGGCCGAAACTGGTACTGGGGGTGACTGGTGCCCAGACTGGATAAGTCTCCCCGTGAAAGGTAGTGTCCTGTCACTGTCCCAGCTGCACATGGAATAAGGATGCCTGATGTGGTGGGCCATTCATTCCTACCCGGTGCATTGCCCTGTTCAGCGGTGCTTTGCCATGGCGGTCTTTGCCCTGTTCAGCGGTGCTTTGCCATGGCGGTCTCTGGACTGTTCAGCAGTGCTTTGCCATGGCAGTTCTGGACTGTTCAGCGGTGCTTTGACATGGCGGTCTTTGCCCTGTTCAGCGGTGCTTTGCCATGGCGGTCTTTGCCCTGTTCAGCTGTGCTTTGACATGGCGGTCTCTGGACTGTTCAGCGGTGCTTTGCCATGGCGGTTCTGGACTGTTCAGCGGTGCTTTGCCATGGCGGTTCTGGACTGTTTAGCGGTGCTTTGACATGGCGGTCTTTGCCCTGTTCAGCAGTGCTTTGCCATTGCGTTCTTTGCCCTGTTCAGCGGTGCTTTGACATGGCGGTCTCTGGACTGTTCAGTGGTGCTTTGCCATGGCGGTTCTGGACTGTTCAGCGGTCCTTTGCCATGGCGGTTCTGGACTGTTCAGCGGTGCTTTGACATGGCGGTCTTTGCCCTGTTCAGCGGTGCTTTGCCATGGCGGTCTTTGCCCTGTTCAGCGGTGCTTTGACATGGCGGTCTCTGGACTGTTCAGCGGTGCTTTGCCATGGCGGTCTCTGGACTGTTCAGCGGTGCTTTGCCATGGCGGTCTTTGCCCTGTTCAGCGGTGCTTTGACATGGCGGTTCTGGACTATTCAGCGGTGCTTTGCCATGGCGGTTCTGGACTGTTCAGCGGTGCTTTGACATGGCGGTTCTGATACGGACATTGGTGTGTGGCATGACGATCTCCATACTGGACATTGGTGTGTGGCCTGACGATCTCCACACTGGACATTGGTGTGTGGCATGACGATCTCCATACTGGACATTGGTGTGTGGCATGACGATTTCCACACTGGACATTGGTGTGTGGCATGACGATTTCCACACTGGACATTGGTGTGTGTCATGACGAACTCCACACTGGACATTGGTGTGTGGCATGACGTTCCATCATTGCCCAGTGGGGCTGTGGCATCCTGGCCCCGCCTGGGCTGTATCTTGTGCAGTGGTCTCAGGACCAGTGACGATGCTTGGGCCCTCCTGGGCTGTGTCTTGTGCGGTGGTCTCTGGACCAGTGACGATACTTGGGCCCTCCTGGGCTGTGTCTTGTGCGGTGGTCTCTGGACCAGTGACGATACTTGGGCCCTCCTGGGCTGTGTCTTGTGCGGTGGTCTCTGGACCAGTGACGATACTTGGGCCCTCCTGGGCTGTGTCTTGTGCGGTGGTCTCTGGACCAGTAACGATACTTGGGCCCTCCTGGGCTGTGTCTTGTGCGGTGGTCTCTGGACCAGTGACGATACTTGGGCCCTCCTGGGCACTGACTCTGGCGGTGGTCTCTGGACCAGTGACGATACTTGGGCCCTCCTGGGCTGTGTCTTGTGCGGTGGTCTCTGGACCAGTGACGATACTTGGGCCCTCCTGGGCTGTGTCTTGTGCGGTGGTCTCTGGACCAGTAACGATACTTGGGCCCTCCTGGGCTGTGTCTTGTGCGGTGGTCTCTGGACCAGTAACAATACTTGGGCCCTCCTGGGCTGTGTCTTGTGTGGTGGTCTCTGAACCAGTTATGATACTTGGGCCCTCCTGGGCACTGACTCTGGCGGTGGGCTCTGGACCAGTTATGATACTTGGGCCCTCCTGGGCACTGACTCTGGTGGTGGGCTCTGGACCAGTGACGACGGTGCTGGCGGTTGTGTCTGGACCGCCGGAAATGATGGCGCACTTCTCCGCCGTGACACTCACAACAGGCTGGGCAGACTTCCTCGGGACCTTCCCCACCTTTTTTGGAGTTACAGCTGACTCACCAATCGCCTTCGATCCCAATTTACTTGTTGTCCCACAAGGAGTCTTGACACGGTCCCGTTGTCCACTCTCCAATTTCGGAGCCTTTACAGGGGGTGGGCTGCCAGTGCCTTGGCTCTGGGTCCTACTGCCTGCCCTGGTGGACGGTGCACTCCAAAAACCTGGAACACGCACCACTGGTACTGGTGGCTTTTTGGCTGAGGAACTACGACGGGACTGATGAATGGGGGAGGGGGTGGGGGCAAAAAGGTCAATTTGACAGAGGGACAGTTTCTGACGAACACTGGGATGGGTAGCTGGAGGGGGTCTGGGAGTGGAGGAAGAGGAGGTGGTTGTAGGAGGTGTCACTTTAGGTGTTTTGGGTGCAGGTGCAGGTACTGGAGGCTGTCGTGAGGTGGATGGATGTTGGGTGAGTGATTGCCGGCGTTTGGGTACTTTGGGAGGGGGCGTAACAGACACACTGGGAGAGGACACAGGGGACGTGTAAATGGCAGTGGAGGTGGTGAGTGCAGGTGAGCGGCATGTGGTGCTGGGTGTCCTGGTGCGAGTCCTAGTGCCTGTAGATGTGGTGCATGCAGGTGTGTGTGTAGACGAGACTGGGAGGGAGGAGGGAGAAGAGGAGGAGGGGGACACAGTGGAGACAGTGGATGTTGCTGTGTCTGTATGGGTGTGATGCTTGTGTGAATGCCTGTGGGATGTGTGGTGCCTATGTTTGCCTGAGCTACATTTGTGTGTTGACTTGTGTGCATGCTGGTCTGTAGGTGTGCTTGGGATGGGCTGGGGTACAGGGGATTGGGTCTGGGTGGAGGAAGTTGGAGGGGGGAGGCTGGACACAGGGACAATTGCTGCCATCAGTGCTGAGGCCAGAGATTGCAGGGTTCGCTGAAGGACAGCCTGACCAGAATGAATGCCCTCCAGGAATGCATTACCGTGTTGCAACGCCCTTTCTACACCCTGGATGGCATTCACAATGGTAGACTGCCCAACAGTGAGTGACCTGAGGAGGTCAATGGCCTCCTCACTGAGGGCAGCAGGGGTGACTGGGGCAGGGCCTGAGGTGCCTGGGGCGAAGGTGATGCCCACCCTCCTGGGTGAGCGTGCATGGGGCGAACGCTGAGGGGCTGCTGGGAGGGCGGTGCTGGTAGGGGGGGTGGCGGCTGTACCTGTAGAAGTGGGGCGCACAGATGGTGCCGTCACCACAGGGGTGCTCACATCGGCGGACGAGTCTGTGTCGCTGGTTGGTGATCCGGTGGCCGACGTGAAGCTCCCCTCGCCCTCCGTCCCACTGGTGTATTCAGAGTCTGTGATGTGGCCCTCCATGGCCATGTGGGATGCAGTTCCCTCGTGCTCCGGTGCCACTGTACCTCCGCCTGTTGATGCTGATGTACAAAAGGACAGGGAGAGCAGGAAAAGGGGGGGAGACAGAACAAAGAGAGTTTTAGTACATGGCATACCACTACCGTTGGCGGACAAGACAGACGCAGCAGCCCCATGCACAACGCTGCGCTCCTGCCCTCTGCGCATGCAATTTCTGGGATATGGCCTACATGCATTGGTGGAAATCTGCGCACATGGATGCCACAGGGGCAACTATACCTCAACTTGATAATTTACTGAGGTGGGGTAGAGTGCCACATGGCCTACGTTACGGAGGGGCCTTGCCTACCTAACTCGCCCTGGCCTAGGGACACCCAGAGCCCACCTCCCCCACCCAGAAACCTCCACTGCACGCAAAGTCCCCAGAATGAGGTTGTACTCACCCTCTTGTGTCTGCTGTGATGTCCTTAAGCGCCCATCCAACTCCGGGTAGGCCACCGCCAGGATCTGGAACATCAGGGGGGTCATGGTACGACGGGCACCCCTCCCACGTTGGGAGGCCATCCCCAGCTGAGCCTCCGCCGTCTTCTTGCTGCAGCGGCGAATGTCCTCCCATCTCTTACGGCAGTGGGTGCCCTGTCTATGGTGGGCCCCCAGGGTCCAGACCTCCTTGGCGATGGCATGCCAAGTGTCCCTCTTCTGGTGGGCGCTGACCTACATGACATGCACAAGGAAAGAGGAACAGTCATTACCAACTGCACCATCAATGTGAGTGACCCCCTCCCAACTCTGACCATGTGTCCCATTTATTCCCATGCTTTACTGTAGTATGACTTCTGCCCCCTTCCCTCTTCCACCCAGCCCTGTCCACCCAGGCCTAGCCCCTACAACGTGCTCCCTGTGTACTAACCTGTTGGTCTGGAGGACCGTAGAGTAGCATGTACTGGGGGAGGACCCCATCCACAAGTTTCTCCAACTCTTGTACAGTGAAGGCAGGGGCCCTTTCCCCAGACGCAGCAGCCATCGTCGCTTCCAGACCGAGGTCACAGCAGCACTAGCAGTGTAGGTCCTCTCTTGTCGAAGGTCAGGTATCTAGTGATTGAACAGATAGAAAATGGTGGTGATGTCCGCGGCGGTGACGTCCTCGGCGGGGCGCATCATCGCCGCCGGCGCACCTCTTCATTGGCTCCTGGGACCCATAGGGTCCAATGTTAACCAATGCAGCATTGCGCCGCGGTCTACGACCGCCTACCGTGACAGTGTGCAACGCCAGCGCTGTTACCCCACAATCCCATTGTCCCAGTTTAGAGGTCAGGCAGCCGCCATTTCAGGGGCCCACATGGATTCATTTTCAACTGCGTCACACAAACTGAGGCCTACACTCAACACACATACAGGAAGGGTTTTATGTCTGCTGTAGTCTTGTGTGTAACTGTGGGTACATACCTGGATGAATAGTGACTGGTTCTTCGCTGTTGTCCTTCTTAGGCACCGCCAGCTGGGACATATGAGAAGATGGTGGAATCCTCCGGTGTACCGACCGCTGGTGGACCTGTTGATAATGGAAGAGAGACATTTAATCGTGACCTACCGGTTTGACCATGCTACAATCCAGGAACTATGTACCCAGTTGGAGCCAGACCTGATGTCACCAATCTGCCATCCGACTGGAATTACCCCTGACGTGCAGGTGCTGTCAGTGCTCCATTTCCTTGCAAGTGGGTCATTTCAGACAACAGTGGCCATGGCATCAGGGATGTCCCAGCCTATGTTTTCCAACGTGTTGTCCAGAGTGTTGTCTGCCCTGCTGAAACACGTAAGGAGATACATCATATTCCCTCAGGTGGAGGATTTGCCTACAGTGAAAGGTGACTTCTATGCCCTTGGACATATCCCCAACGCATAGGTACCATTGATGGGACCCATGTAGCTCTGGTCCCTCCCGCAGGACTGAACAGGTGTACAGGAACAGGAAGAGTTATCATTCAATGAATGTCCAGATAGTCTGTTTGGCAGACCAGTACATCTCGCAGGTAAATGCTATGTTCCCTGGCTCAGTGCATGACGCCTACATCCTGTGGAATAGCAGCATCCCTGATATGATGGGTGAACTCCAGAGGCACCGTGTATGGCTATTGGGGGACTCTGGTTACCCCAACCTTTCCTGGCTATTGACCCCAGTGAGGAATCCCAGGACCAGGGCAGAGGAACGATACAATGAGGCCCATGGGCGGACTAGGAGGGTGATCGAACGCACCTTCGGCCTCCTGAAGGCCAGGTTCCGGTGCCTCCATATGACAGGTGGGTCCCTATTCTACTCACCGAAGAAGGTGTGCAACATCATCATCGCCTGCTCCATGCTCCATAACTTGGCATTGCGACGCCAGGTGCCTTTTCTGCAGGAGGAGGATCCAGATGACGGTGTTGTGCCAGCTGTGGAGCCTGTGGACAGTGATGAGGATGAAGCTGAGGAAGACGAAAACGACAACAGGGAGTCAGTCATACAGCAATATTTCCAGTGACACACAGGTGAGAACATTTTCATTTTTACCATTACATTAAGTTTAAAAAAAAAATCCTGTACCTACATTTCACTCACTATTTGTTAATTGAGTTGTACCCTTCCATTTCAGTTTCACAAGTGTGGTAACCTACGTGTCAACTGTTTGCATCCTTGAAGGGCTTGTGATGTGTGACATAGGTATGTTAGCCTTCCAATGGGTAACCCATTATGAAACTGTAATTGATAATACAGATTTACAAATCATAGACTGACTCCATTGGTTTTTAGTGTTTCAAGGGTGTTTATTTAAGTGCTCAAAAAATGAAGGGGGTTGTAAACTGGTAATGGGTGGTGGTGGAGGAATGTCCATGGCAGAGTCCAGTCTATTAGTCTCACAGGTACATTGCACATCTGGGCATTGGAAGTGGAGCTAGGTCAGTTCCGATTTGGACAGGGTAACAAAGTGGGACAGTGGGGGGACAATCAGGGTGGTCTTATTTCCTGGCGGGGGTCTTGCCATCTTGCTCTGTCCTGTTCCTGGATCTCAGGGCCCGCTTGCGTGGTGGTTGTCCATCTGCAGGGGAAGGGGTGCTGGTGTGTTGGTCCTGTGGCGGGGCGTCCTGTCCACTAGTGCCGGCGGAGGTGGTGGGCATTTCATCGTCGTGGCTAGTGTCAGGGGCCCCTTGGAGTGCCACGGTGTCCCTCAAGGTCTTTTGAATGTCCGTCAGCACCCCTACGATGGTGCCCAGGGCGGAGGCGATGGTCCTGAGCTCCTCCCTGATCCCCAAATATTGTTCCTCCTGCAGATGCAGGGTTTCCTGCAACTTGTCCAGGACCGACTGTCCTGAGGCCCACGATGGTCCGGCCTGTTCATCAAGATCCAGTGGGGCAGAGCTGCTGTCGTCACTGTGGGCCTCTTCTGGGGGTGGAGTGGAGTTGTCTGGCTCCTCTGGTGTGGTGACGTTCCTTCGGGTTCCTGCGGGGGTATAAGTACATGATTATTGCATGTGTGTGTTTCATGGAGTGCAATGGTTGGGTGTTCGTGAATCCCAGTGCAGGCATTCCTGTGTGGGGGCTTGTGTGCTGATGGTTGGGGGGTGTTGTGGGTCTGTGCAGTGGCCATGCTTTGGTGATGGGTGTCCATGCTTAGTTATGTCATGCAGGTCTTGGGGTTGGGATGGGTGGTTGGTGTCATGGGTAGATAGGTGAGGATTTGGGGTGATAGGGGAGGGTGTGATGGTTGGGGGGTGTGATATCAAGCAGGTAGGGTGGGGGGTATGATGGTTAAGATTAGACTTACCAGTGTCCGTTCCTCCAACGACTCCTCCGAGGCCCTCAGGATGCAAGATGGACAAGACTTGCTCTTCCTATCTTGTTAGTTGTGGGGGAGGAGGTGGGGGTCCGCCGCCAGTCCTCTGTACCACGATGTGGTGCCTGGATACCGTGGAACGCACCTTCCCCCGTAGGTTGTTCCACCTCTTCCTGATGTCCTCCCTATTTCTTGGGTGCTGTCCCACAGCGTTGACCCTGTCCACTATTCTTTGCCATATCTCCATCTTCCTGGCTATGGATGTGTGCTGTACCTGTGAGCCAAATAGCTGTGGCTCTACCCGGATGATTTCCTCCACCATGACCCTGAGCTCCTCCTCGGAGAAGCGGGGGTGTCTTTGGCGTGACATGGGGTGGTGTGTGTGATGTGTGGGGTGGTGTATGTGTTGATGAGTGTGGTGAGTGTAGTGGTATGTGGTGTTTTGTGCTTGGATGTTGCATGGATGATGGTGTTGTGTGCCTCTGTGTGATGGGTTTGTCTGTCCTGTGCTGTCTCTCTGGCCTTCTCTCTGAATTTTTGGCAGTAGGGGTTTGTGGGTGATGTGGGTGTGTGTTTTATATAGTATTGGGTGTGTGGGAGTGGTGTGTGTATGTGTGTCAGGTGTGTGTATTTCAAATTGTCCAATGTGGCGGTGTTTTGTAGATGTGTGTGTATTCGTGGGTCGTAATGGCATGGGCGTGTTTCTGTTGGCGTGGAGGTGGAGGATGTGTTTCCGCCAGTTTCTCGCTGACCTTTGGTGTGGCGGTATTGTGTGGGTGTCTGAATTTCGGCAGATTCCGTGATGTGTGTCATAATAGCTGTGGCGGTCTACCGCGGCCGTGTATTGGCGGTCTTCTGCACGGCGGTAAGCGCCTTATACCGCCAATGTTGTAATGACCCCCTATGTCTTTTTCCCCGCACAGTCATTTGTACTAAAACTCAAAAATGTTTGACATAATGATTTGTGCAAGAGCACACTGAAGGGATTGTCAATTAGCCCAAGAGGTCTTCTTCGTTTTTTCTTGGGCACTTTAGTTTTCCTGTGAATTTTCCAAAGCAATCGCTATCTTTTTCTTTGTCACAAATGTTGGATCAATTTTACCTTTGGGTTTCTTTTGACATTCTTTTACGAAATTACCCTTTTTTCCACAATACAGACACTGACCATTTTTTTGTTGCATGTCTTTCTCCTCTTTGGTCAGTGGTGGGCGGACAGTTCTGAAGACAATTGAAGGTGTCTGGATCTTTCCATTCGCCAATTGGGTTTTTCCCATTTTTTCCTTACTCCTTTTCTTTCAGAAAGTCTGTGATCTATCTGTAGGGTTAGATTAATTAAATCAGTGCAAGTTTCTGGTTGTGGTTCAACTTGGGCCAATACATCTTTTAGTTAGTCTTTTAGCCCTTGATAAAATACTGCTGACCTTTTTTCCTCAGGCCAAGCGGTTTCCACTACATACCGGTTGAGGTGTGACAAGTACGTTATCAGGTCTTTGTTTCCTTGAAGTAATTCTAGTAGCTCTTTGTCTGCAGACATAGTTATTGCGCGTCTGTCAAAAACTTTTACAAATTCCTCTACAAAACAAAGCCAGTTATATAAAAGAGGACTGTCTAATCGGACTAATGGCACTGCCCAGGTAGCTGCATCAGCATTCAGACATGTTATAAGGAATGCAATTCCAGATTGTGCGTCCGGAAAGGCACTAGTCTGACACGTAAAATGTAGTTCTACATGTGTGAGAAAAAGTTGAACCTTATTGGGGTCCCCAGAAAATCTCTCTGGTGCAGCTAAAGGAATCTGTGTCGGCACATTCACAGCTATGTTAGTAGGTGCTGAAGGCGTAGGACGAGACTCAGATTCAGAACCATCCACCTTACTCTGTAACTGAGTTACTTTATTAACTAAATCAGCTGCAACATTTTTTGAGTCTGTCAAATCGCTTTGCATCTGAGTGACTACTGGCATAAGGGTGTCTAGGGTGGCCATTTTGCGCAGCTCAAGTACAGACCAAGAGGAAAGTATAAAACTCATGGGCTCACTATTCTGTCACAGTGTCCTTTCCTCAGGATCTGCTTGTTGCTGAACAAAAGGCCCTCCTACCGGTGTCACCAAGTCAGAAAGCTATTATAGCACAGAGTTATGATGAAGCCAGTCGGGGGAAGGGAATTAGAGTAGGGAACAGCAGGGAGAGAGATCTGAAAAGAAAAGGTTAGAACAAATATGCATTTACTCATTCATAGAAATATAACTCATCAATATACTCTTGACTCAAATGCTTCTCCGATATTTGATCGAGACCCCTTTTGAAATGAGGGCAAAGCCCCTTTTTTGAATCAGGGAACAAGAATAAACTACGACCTCAGAACCAAGAGATGGCAAGAGCTTTGAACTATGGTTATACTCAGAATATCAATCCTGTGACATCCATGCATTCATAACAGAAACCTTTGATCATGACCTAGAAAACCTCAAAGAATTAAATATGCTTTTCACTTATTATGCTTTCAAAAAAACAATGAAAACTATGATTTGTTTATCTCCAGAAATACTTTCACATTCACAACTATAAAGGCCGAAATGTTTTTACTCATTGAACTTGAAGCGCTTTACTTATAACACCAGAAAGCGGATTTACTTGTCTTGCCCGAAGCGCTACACTCGTTATGCTAAGGGGGCGCTTTATTCATGTGGTCTGAATCACTTTGATTGTTGTACCAAGAGCCTTTTACTCCTGTGGATTGAAGCACTTTGATTGTCGTGCCAAGAGCGCTTTTCATCTGTGAATTGAAGCGCTTGAATTACCGTGTCAAGAGCGCTTTACAGCTATGGACTGAAGCGCTTAAATTGCTGTGCCAAAAGCGCTTTACATCTGTGGACTGAAGCGCTTGAATTTCCATGCCAAGAGAGCTTTACATCTGTGGACTGAAGAGCTTGAATTGTCGTGCCAAGAGCACTTTACATCTGCAGACTGAATCGCTTGAATTGTCGTGCCAAGAGCGCTTTACATCTGTGGACTGAAACGCTTGAATTGTCATGCCAAGAGCGCTTTACACTTGTGGACTAAAGTGCTTGAATTGCCATGCCTAGAGCGCTTTACATCTGTGGTCTGAAACGCCTTTGATCATCACGCCTAGGCCGCTGTAACCTGTAAACTGAAAACGCTTTGCTCATTGTGCTAAGGGGCACTTTACTTCTGGAAATAATGACTTCCTCCAAAATTGAAGTCATCAAGGCCTTACCGCTACAAGTACGATCTACTCGTTTTTTAATTCACCATGGAAAAAAGGATACTTCAATCGGATGCCACTGCAATGCAGGAACTCTGCTCTTCTTCAGAGAATTCCCCACGAGGTCTGACTGCATTGAAGTCTTCAAAATAGTGAGCAACATGCTTGGGTGTGGCTGGGCTTTATAGGCCTGCCACACCCCAAGATGGCTGCTACCTCTAAAAACATGGGAATTGTAGTCCCTTCATGGAATAGCACTGATAAGTGCATCTTGTCCACCAATGTCCTGAACCCGCAGCTCTATGGGCTTTGCCACTGGGCAAATGATGCTGATAGCTGTAAAGAGGAGCAGAGAGCCATACGGGCTCTCTGCATTATGTTAACGTGCTCAACGTGTCCGGGAGGGGCACGGAGCACGAGTGTATAAATAAAGGACGGAACTGCGGTGACGCAGTTCCGAGTGTGGCTGCAACACGACGAGGTCTGTGCGTGGTCTTTACATGCAGCGCGGCGCCACGTGTCTACAATGGCGACGAGTGGGATCCAAGAACATGGTGTTACAATTAACCGAAAGTCAAGAGATGATTCACGCATAACACGTACCTGAAACGTGGTGTAGCGTTGGTCCCGGAAAAAAAGAAAAACACAAAGAAGACCACGTGGTGCGGTGTCGGCGCTGAGAAGAGGCGAAGACCGCGGGTGGTGCCCGGGCGCCTCGTGCGGAGTCCTGCGTCGGCGGAGGTGGTGCGGTTGGCTTCCCGGTCGGGGAAGCCCAAGACGGTGAGCCCAGCCCCGCCCCGTCGGGCGTGTCCTCGCGGCTGCCGGAGCAGCTGTAGCTGGAAGCCCGGCCTGGCCCCGCCTTGGTGGACTGCCACGTGGGGCAGCGATTGTTGACACGAAAGAACGCTCCGCTCGCGGGAGCGAAGCAGCGCGTCTGTCACGTGGGGTCCCGAGGCCCTGATACGACGCTCTGCTCGCCGGAGCGAAGCAGCGCGTCCATCACGTGGGGTTCTGCGGCCCGAAAAGGGCTCTGCTCGCTGGAAGCGAGACAGCGTGTCTGCCACGTGGGGCCACGAGGCTGCATATAGCACTCCGCTTGCTGGAGGAAGCAGCGGATGTGCTGAAGGAGGAACGGCAAGCTGAGCGCTGCCAAGGAAAGGGCCTCAGCTGTAATTGACACGTATATGGGAACGTGTTAAAAAAAAATATATAAAAAAAAAAAAGAGAGAAGTTTTTTTTGTGTGTTTTGAAAAAAAGGCAACAAATAAACAAAGGACTTGTACAACAGAAAAATAAGTAAGGAACATTAGTGACTCGTGTAAAACCCTACATTGAAGGGGTGTAAAAATGAGTGCGCCACCGCCAGACAATGCAAATAATGCCAATCCCCCTCCACCACCAGGGAATCCCCGTCTGCCAGCTCCACTACACCACAATAGTGTTCACTCCTCGATTACTTCTTTACCACCGTTTAGCCAACTGATTGACCCCGCCACTGCTGCGCCAAGGTGGCGTCTGTGGATTAATCGCCTAGAAAACTATTTTTCTGCGACCCGAGAAACGGATGGTGAAGTACGCAGGTCGGTGATGCTGTTGATGGGGGGAGACGAGTTACAAGAGTTGTTTGATTCGTTGCCGGATACAGGTGACAGGTCGGATTTTCCTGCAGCAGTGACGGCGTTGAATAGATATTTTGATCCTCAACTTAACTCGGATTATGAAAGGTTCAAACTGAGACAGGCGCAACAGACTGAAGTAGAGTCTATGGATATGTTTTACGCTCGATTGAGGAAACTAGCGAGTTCGTGCACAGGATTGAACCAGCAAGAAGAAATCCGAGCGCAGATGATTCAAGGATGTCGGTCCAATGCGTTAAGGAAGCGTATCCTTCGGCAACAGGGCATGTCCCTTGACGATATTCTGATTTTAGCGAGGTCACATGAGTTGTCGGCAGTGCGAGCTGATGCGATGGCGGCGGTGAGAGGCCAGTCGTTGGCTGCTGCTTCTTCGACTCGTGCCGTTCAGGTCAAGGAGGAACAAGTAGAGGCTATCCAGACACGTCCGGCCACACCTCGCAAGTTGAACCCCAGCAAACCCGGTGAGAGAGTTTGTGGGAGTTGTGGCTATGAACATCGACAGAATGCGGGGTGTCCAGCCAAAGGTCAGTCGTGTAATCGCTGCGGGAAAGCTAATCATTTTGCGAAGGTGTGCAGATCCAGGAGGAACAAGCCCGGAGAACCGAAAGGAAGGGACACGAATGTCCGGGCTGTATCGAAAAGTGTGGAGGATGCAAGGGATCTAACGATGGCGAGTGGTCCAGTTGGTGAAGAGGACGACGAAGAAGACATTTTTGTAATATCTTTTACGCGGGGAAAGCCGGGGAAAAGGAGACCCCCACCCATGAGTGAGGTACATGTCAATGGCACGCTGGTGTCGGTACTCATTGATACGGGAGCGTCCGTCAATGTCATGGATGAAACCCTCTTCAAAAAGCTGGTACCTGCCCCGCCACTTACCATGACAGCAACTAAAATATACAATTATGGGGGTAAAGATCCGCTTCCCCTTAAAGGCACGGTAGAAGTGGCTGTGACTAGTGGAAACAAATCGACTGAGGCGAAATTTTATGTGGTAGCTGGAGATCGTGGCACGTTGCTTGGATGTCACACGGCCGAAGTTTTGGAGTTGGTGTTCTTTGCGCGTCAGGTACATGATAATCAAGTGGAGTGCCTTCTCCAGGAGTTTCCGCAGTTGTTTGAAGGTCTGGGTCGTTTGAAAGGAAGGTGCATCAAGTTGCACATAGATCCCAATGTAGTCCCTGTGGCTCTGCGACATCGTCGAGTGCCGTTTCATCTTCGCCCGAGTGTTGAGAAAGAGCTGTTGTCCTTGGAGGAACAAGGAGTCATTGAAAAGGTGGACGGGCCGACACCATGGGTGTCACCGTTGGTGATAGCGCCGAAACCCAAACAGCCGGGGGCGATCCGTCTGTGTGTAGACATGCGCTTGCCTAATAAGGCTATCAAGAGAGAGCGACATATAACCCCTACTATGGACGATATTATTGCCGATTTGAACGGAGCCCAATGGTTCTCCAAACTAGATCTGAATGCCGGTTACCATCAGCTAGAGCTAGAGCCGGAAAGTCGGAACATTACTACTTTCTCGACGCATGTAGGGTTGCGAAGGTACAAACGATTAAGTTTTGGAGTGTCGTCAGCCGCTGAAGTGTTTCAGAATGCAATTCGAGAAACGCTGTCCGGACTACCAGGAGTGATTAACTTGAGTGATGACATTCTGATATACTCTAAAACGAGGGAAGAACACCATCGTCATCTGAGAGCGACATTGAAAAGATTGGCTGGGGCAGGACTAACACTTCATAAGAAGAAATGTGCGTTCTTTCAAAACTCAGTAGAGTTCTTTGGGTACGTGTTTTCTAAAGAAGGTTTGCAAGTGGATCCCAGGAAGGCTGAAGCTATCCGTCAAGCCCCTGTTCCGCTGAACCCAACAGAAGTTCGTAGCTTTCTGGGAATGGCTACTTATTGTGGAAGGTTCATACCCCAACTTGCCACCATGTCTGAACCGCTGAGACAGCTCACGAAAGGGCAACACCGGTGGGAATGGACTTCCAGTGCTCAGCAGGCCTTTATAGAGATTAAAAATGCCTTACTAGATAAAGCAACGATGGCATATTTTGACCCGAGTAGGAAGACGGAAGTGGTAGTTGACGCAAGTCCCGCTGGGCTGGGAGCTGTGCTCTTGCAGGAACAGCGACATCAGGAGTGGATCCCCGTTGCATACGCCAGCCGGGCGTTGTCGGCGGTGGAAACCCGATATGCTCAGATTGAGAGGGAGGCGCTAGCAATTCGATGGGCATGCCGCCATTTTCATCTGTATTTGTATGGACACGAGTTTACAGTAGTAACCGATCACAAGCCTCTTGTCCCGTTGTTTATGGGTAGTCCGCGTCTTGCACCTCCGAGAATAGATCGGTGGACAGTTTTGCTTCAGCCGTATCGATTCACAGTAGTGTATCGGCCGGGTGCTAATAATCCGGCGGATTATCTGTCTCGACATCCGTCTCCCGATAGTGTTGATGGCCGCCAGAAACAAGAAGAAGAAAATACGGAAGTTTTTGTGAGCATGGTGGTGCAGTCGGCATGTCCAAATGCTCTTCTCGTGACTGATATTGTGAGTGCCACACAGGACGATGTGCTGTTGAATGCCGTCAAAGAGGCCTTAGGTCGCAAGCAATGGAAGAACTTTCTAGAGAAGACCCAGGTGTCATGCCCTGTGCAAAAGGTGGCTATGCAGAGCATCTGGAGGGTGCGAGAGGAGCTGTCTATGGATGGTGATGGGTTAATTCTAAGAGGACGGCGAATTGTGCTTCCACAGTGTCTCTGGTCAAGGGTCATCGAGTTGGCTCATCAAGGGCATCAAGGGGCTGCCAAAACAAAAGCGAGGTTACGAGCTAAAGTCTGGTTTCCAGGAATGGATACGCAGGTGGATGAGATGGTAGGAAAGTGCCATTCGTGTGTCATCACGTCTATAGAACCTCCGACTTGCCCAGTAATAACCGAACCGGCTACTCTGAAACCGTGGGCTAAAGTAAGCATGGACTTTGGGAGTTTCCCAGATGGAAGACTGACGGTAGTGTTAATTGACTCTTATACCAAATTCCCAGTGGTGGATGTGGTGGCGTCGACGTCGTTTGAAAATATAAGGCCCGTTCTACAAAAGACTTTTGCTTTGTTTGGTCTGCCTGATGAAATCCGAACGGATAATGGTCCCCCTTTTCATGGACAAGAGTTTCAGTCATATCTCAAGGGACTGGCGGTTCGTCATCGTAAGATAATGCCTTATTGGCCTCAAGCCAATGGAGATGTAGAAAGGTTCATGCGAACTCTGAATAGGGCTCTTAGGATTGGAGTCGAGAAACATGAGAACAGTGAACAGTGTCTTTATCAATTTCTAAGTGCTTACCGTCAAACTCCACATAGTACGACTGGTTGTGCTCCCTCATCATTAATGTTCAAAGTGTCTCCACGCGACTGCATTCCTGCCTACCCTAAATGGAAACCTCCAGCATTCGATATAAAAGCTACTCAAAACAAGCGAAGAGCTACCAACCAAAGGGCGAGTAGCCAACGACGATCCAGGTATAGGGGTTTCCAGGAAGGAGATCGAGTGGTGGTGAGATGTAGGCGCGGAGGAGGGAAGTTCCGAACGCCTTTTGAGCCTGAGGTGTGGGAAGTGATCGGCATTAAGGGATCCATGATAACAGCCGCCCGAGGGAGACAAAGAGTCACGAGAAATGTGTCACATTTCAAAAGGGCTGGTCTACGAGAGTTGACCAGTGGAAGTGAGGAGATGGAGGACATCTTTGAGGAGTCACCTAGTCTGGGTGAAGAGAGGAAGAATGACCCGGAGCCTACCGGGACTGACCAGGTGGAACCTGGTTCGGCTCGGGAACATGGAAGCGGTAACACCAGAAGGGGAAGGTATAACTTACGCCCTAATCCAGTGCCGAGTAGTCATCTAAAAGATTTTGTTTGGTGAACATTTTGCTCAAGCGTAAATGCCCTGCATGAAGAAAATAAATGTTGGGAACAGTGTACCACAACCCCGGCCATGTAAAAAGGACTCTGTGAGTGACATTAACGATCTGGGTGCTTAGAAACTTAATGGGGGTATTGTCAAAAATGTGTTATTAACGAGAACGAGTTAGTTTAATCTTTTCAGTTAAAAGTGTGTAGTACTACAAAGGTTAGTGTTCGTTTAGGTTCCTTTGATTAAGCCCTCTCCATGTGGAGTGAAACATGGGGGAGATGTAAAGAGGAGCAGAGAGCCATACGGGCTCTCTGCATTATGTTAACGTGCTCAACGTGTCCGGGAGGGGCACGGAGCACGAGTGTATAAATAAAGGACGGAACTGCGGTGACGCAGTTCCGAGTGTGGCTGCAACACGACGAGGTCTGTGCGTGGTCTTTACATGCAGCGCGGCGCCACGTGTCTACAATAGCCACCTTTGGAGCAAGAGGGGATGACAAGTGGTGTGCAGAAAGCGTCGCAGAGCCGTGCGGCGGAGTTTCAGGCGGGACCTGGACCACGCATGGTCTTATTCCTGACAGTAAAAGACTGACTGGACCCAGTATGGTATTTGAAAGTGTACTGCATTATAGGGCCCCACAGCCATATCATGTAGTACACCCAAACTCTCACATCAATCTACTGACTACATGTGCATTAGAGGGCACTGGTTCTCTTTTGTGGGGGTTAGGCAATAGCTATCTGCAGGTCCCAGTACTGAAGAAACTTTGAGGGCGTTCAGCAGCATGCAACAGTAGCGATGTTCACATCTTGGAAGATTTTTAACAGCAAGGTGTTTGAACGGCTGCGACCCAGAGGTCTAAAATTTGGATTTGTTGCAATAGACTATGGGAGTATTATAGTAAAGGCCATGGCAAATGGTGGATATTTCAGGATCCTGTGTTTGGTTCATTGCATCAATCTGATTGCGCAGGACTTTCTAAAAAAAGGGCCTGATTTCAAATTTTGGCAGAGGGGTTACTCTGTCACAATGGTGATGGATATCCCATTTGCCAAAATATAAATCCCATTGTATGCGAAGGGATTTATATTTCGGCAGATGGGATATCTGTTCCCATTGTGAAAGAGTAACCTCTCCATCAAACTCTAAATCAGGTCCATAGTCAGCAACATACTGCCCACCTGCAGAAGAATCTTCATTCATTTCAGCCATCGTTTTAAAGCCTAGAAGCGGTTGAGGATCACTCAGCGTGTACAGGTCAAAATCCTCATAAAAGAGGTGCCAACACTGTGGAACACGACCTTCTTCATGTTGCAACGTCTGTTTGAGCAGTTCAGACGGATCACTGACTATGTCATTCAAAGGAGAGGGGATGTAACTGGGAAAAGCACGACCATGGAGATGGACAAATTCGGCCTAGTCAAATGCCCGGCACAAATGCTACTTCAATTTGAGGTCTTCACATGGGAAGTCAGCAAGGAGGACAGTACAGTGTGCCAAGCTATCCCGTTGTTGCATCTGATACAGGACCAGTTAAAAGAGGTGGCACAAAGGTGGGCAGGTGTGAATGAAGAAGCATATGAGTTAGTTGAGAGCTCAATCTTTCAGTTGGCTGTTAATCCAAGGATGCTTCAGAGAGAGATTGTGTCCTCAAAAGAGTGTATCTGTGCCACAACACTTGATCCACTGTACAAAAAAGACCAAACAACTGCCCACTTTCATCCCTTTCCAGAAGGGGATGCATCACTATACAAGATGTAAATTCTTGAGCAAGCAAGAGTTCCAGGCAGAAGTTGTGGCATGCAGCCTTCAACCACCAGAGAGGGCAGTGCCATTGTCTCACAGCGGCCACCAGCAGCAACAATGCAAACAACAATAACAACACCAGCAACAACAACACCAGCAGCAGAAGAATCAGACCCGACTTCTTCAACAGCTGGTTTCAAGTGGCAGAGCTTAAGCCAAGTTTAGAGGTGCACCAAGGTCGTTCTGAGGATGGTCCAAGACTATCTGAATGACCTGAAAGAGGTCTACATGGATTAAACCCATTGGAGTATTGGTATGGGAAGAAGCACCAATGGCCAGATCTCAGCAGGATGACAATAAAGTATTTGACTTGTCCATTAACTAGTGAGTCTGCTGAGCATGAGTTCAGTTCAGCTGGCGCAGATGTCACAGTCAGAAGGACCAGTCTCTCACCTCAAAATGTGGAGAGATTGACCATGATTAAAATGAACCAACACTTCATACCATAAGATTTCCCTGTTCCTTAAAAACCACAGGAGGAGGATGAGGGTTATTGGTCAGACTCAGACCCATATTTATACTTTTTGATGCAAAACTGCGTAAACACAGTTGTGTGGGCACAAAGTATAGCACCAGCTTGTGTCATTCCAAAGCACCAGCCGGGCGCCAAATTTATAGAATGCCACAAGTCGAAGCTAAGGTTGGGCTAGTGTATGAAAAAATGACGTTAGCCAGGTGGAGGTGGTGGTACGGTTGAATGGGGTTTTGCCTCAAAAAATGACACTGTCTTATAAAAGACAGGAGTCATTCCCACCACCCCAATGGCCAGCACAGGGGACCCGTGTCCCCTGGGCCTGGCCATTGCACCCAGTGCCATGCAGGGGACCCCATTTCAGGGCCCCCAATGTCCCTTAAAAGTTTTTTTAAAATACTTACCTATACTTACCCTACTTACCTGGTGTACTTTGGTGTGGGTGGGGGTGTTCCTGTGGCTTGGGGTGGGCACCTTTGGGCCCATTCGATGGTGTTTGACCATGGAAATGGGTTCACAGGTCCCCTAACGTCTGGTCTGACCCAGAAGTTAAATAATGGTGCTAAGCAGGCTTAGCGCCATTATTTAGGCCCGCCTCCCACCCGTGCACCTTTTTGCACAAGGGGATAAATAAGGTGCCACTGGCTTAGAGTAATTTTTTGGACAGGAACATCTCATTGATGCAAGGTGGGTTCACGCAGGCCAAAAATTATGTTAACTCCTATATTTTGACGCTAGACGCTAGTGTCAAAATATAAATATGTAGTTATGTTTAAGCCGAATTTGCCTAAAAAAAATGATGCAAATTCAGCGCAAACAGAGTATAAATATGCCCCTCAGTGCGTTAGATGACCAAAATTGGGGTGAACTTCCTGAGTTTGAGGATGAACTCTACTTTCCTGACTGAGTAGGCCACAATCAATCTTTCACGTATCGTCAAAGTGCTTGGCAAAAAAAGAAAAAAACAAATGTATATAGCTTGTGTCTGACTTATGCAGCCCCACTATTTATTCACATGTATGGCTGGACTGGAGTTGACCAGTTTTCACAGAAGAAGCCTCCTCACTCGCTTAAAAGACATGAAGACAACACCTTCCTCAGTCCCATTCTTATCCTTCTTTTATCATTTCCTTGTTGGGCTGCCATTGTGTTGCTTCCATGGGAAAAGAGGAGATGAAAAGGACAAATGTATACCACCATGCTTGGGTTGGAACGGGTAAGTATTGCACCAATGAGTGATATATATATTTAGTGAGTATGAGTGGTGATGACTGATGTGGTGGCAGACATTAAGGCGGTCAGTATGACATTGGTGGTAAATCCCGCTTACCTCCGGGGTGATGGCCGCCAACATACCGTCGTGGAGGCAGACATCAGTTCGCCAAATTATGACACACTAAACCGACAGAATACTGCCACAAACACAAATCCTGCAGATGAAAGGTAAGTGGTAAAACGTCGGTATGAACACCCACACCGTCACGGCAACACAACAATGCCCTCCACATTATGACCCATTAATCACCACGACTTTCAACGGCGGTAAACAATTGGCGGTACACACCGGCGCGGTCAGAATGGCCACCTAAATACAAAACAACACAACATTGGCCAAAATTAAAACTACACACCTGACACTGATACATACACCACACCCACCCACCCACAGCATTATAAAACACACACCCACACTACCCACAACCCTTTACGAACACAAAAAATAGCCAAGAGACAGACACGCAAATCACAGACACAACTACACACACCACTAACACCCAGCCATCCATCACTCACCCCACACTCCACCACTATAGTCAACACCAACTACACAACACACACCACACAACACCCATGTCCCCACAAAGGAACCCCTGTTTCACTGTTGAGGAGTTGCGTGTCATGGTGGAGGAAATAGTCAGGGTAGAGCCATAGCTGTTTGGAGCACAGGTACAGAAAAAATCCATTTCAAGGAAGATGGAGCTATGGCGGAGAATTGTGGACCAGGTGAACGCTGTGGGACAGCATCCACGAACAAGGGACGACATCAGGAAGAGGTGGAACGACCTACAAGGGAAGGTACGTTCCATTGTAGTAAGGCACCAGCTGGCCATCCAGAGGACTGATGGTGGACCCCCATCTCCTCCTCCACAGCTGACAGCATGGGAGGAGCAAGGTTTGGCAACACTGCATCCTGAAGGACTCACTGGAGTTGCTGGAGGACCAGACACTGGTGAGTCAACATTTACTATCTATCATTAGCCCATACATGCATGCCATCTCATCCCCTCACCCTGACTCCAAACACTCCACTGCCACACAGTGCACCTAAACATATGACTAACCCCAATGCCAAGCCCTGCATGCTATACCCACTGCATGTACAGCCCTCCCAGCCCTGCATGTACACCCACCACCTATGCATGCACAGCATGGAGAACTAACAATCCCACAATACATCACCATACACAAACAAAGGGGGCAGGGCAATAGCAACGATTTAGGGGAAGCTAGGGATGTAGAATATGTCACAGATATGATGCATAATACATCACTTACATCCCCGCAGGTGCCCCAGCCAATCTTAGAGGCGAGGAGGTGCCACGGCTATCCAGTCCCCCAACAGAAGATGCCCTCAGTGATGACAGTAACTCTGGACATCTCGATCTGGATGAACTTCCTGGCCCATCAGGGGCCACTGGTCAGTCGGACAACCCAGCCCACTCCCAGTCCACCACAGAGCCTCCCCCCTCAGTATCAAACACCACAGCACCCACCCAACATAACGACACCTCTGTCCCCAGGACACGTCAATCAGCAGTGTGCCCATCTGTACAGGGACCCCAGTCCACATCCCACAGCCAAGACAATCAGGGTCTTGGGGTCAGTGGCAGTGGGCACACTGTTCAGGGGACACAGGCACAGGGGGACAGGGACACTCGTAAAACAGCTGTGCGCCAGAGGGAGGACAGGCTCAGGGAACCGACTGTCCTGGAGGCACTCACTAATGTCCTGGGGCCTACCAACAATCCCAGGACACGATGGGCCAGATTCTTGACATCATGCAGGAGAACCAACGGCTGCAGGAGGTGCACCATCAGGAGATCAGGAAAGATTTGCAGGCCCTCAACACCACCATGGTCTCCATAGCAGGGGTGCTGGCTAATATGGCTAACATCATGAGGGAATATATATCAAACCAGCGGACCCCTTCCATTAGCCAGTCAACTGAACAGACCACCACATCTGCTGCAGGAGGCCCTGCCACAGAACCCACAGGCCACCAGCACCCCTCCCCCTGCAGAATGTGAACCACCCCGCAAACTTTCCCTGCGACCCAGACAGATACCAGAGACACCTGCCAAGACCAAGACCACCGCCAGGAAATGAGACCCTCCTGAATGTCCCCCTTGTGTCCCACCTGTCACCTTGTCTACTTTGAACTGCCTCTGCTCCCCTTCCTATGGCCCCTTGGACACTGGACCTGTGCTACAAACAGACTGGACCAATACCCTGGACTTACCTCTACCATCACCCCATTCCATTGCACTATTCCGTCTATAAATGTCACTACAATAAACACCCTTGAACACAACTTGAGTGATGGTGCTTTATGTGATGAACATGTGGAATTATGGTGACAGTTACACCTTGTGCAAATGACCTGAACACTGCAATAGCATACAAATAATGACCTGTAGCTGTCTGTAGTCATCACAACAGTACACAGGTGTTAAAACACCAACATCTGCAAAATGAGAAGACATAGGTGACAGTCATTTGAGATGCAAAGGAAGTGAATGCCATCCTGCTACGGCCACACTGAGAACATAAATAATCAGAGGAATGGTCAGTTCCACTGTCTCACCTGCGTGTCATTGGAAGTACTGACACACAACTGATGTTCTGTTGTCCACATCCCCATCCTGTGCCTCCTCATCCTCACTGTCCTCAGGGCCCACTGCTGCCACAGGGGCATTTCCAAACTCCTCCTCCTGCAGAGAAGGCACATGTCATCTGAGGGCCAGGTTGTGCAACATACAGAATGCTACAACTATCTGGCATACATTCTCAGGGGAGTAGCATAGGGATCCACCTGTCAGATGGAGGCATCTGAAACCTGGCCTTCAGGAGGCCGAAGGTATGTTCTATGATCCGCCTGGTTTGCCCATGTGCACCATTATACCGTTTCTCAGCCCCTGTCTTGGCATTCCTCACAGGGGTCAGGAGCCATGATAGGTTTGGGTAGCCAGAGTCACCTGCAAGTATTGAGGGACAAACATTAGCCTTACACAATGGTATGGGCGATAACTCCTGGAGACATACACTGACATTCATTGGGTGGGGACTCTGGATCACTTATTAGCAACAACCTCTGCCTCTGTAGTTGTGCCATCACATTTGGGATGCTGCTATTCGCCAGGCACACCATTTGCACATTGAGTGAGTGGAAACTCTTCCGATTCCTGAACACCTGTTCATTGTGCCGGTGGGGGGGACAAACACAATATGTGTTCCGTCAATCGCCCCAATAATATTTGGTATATTTCCCACTGCATAGAGTCCTGCCTTCCCAGTGGCCAAATCTTCAACTTGGGGAAAAGCGATGTAGCTGCACATGTGTTTGACCAAGGCAGACAAAACCCTTTCCAGCACGATTGAGAACATTGGCTGTGACATTCCTGCTGCCAAGCCCACTGTCACTTGGAAAGAACCAGTTGCCAGGAAATGGAGCACTGATAAAACTTGCACAAGGGGAGGATCCCAGTGGGATGAAAGATAGCTGATACCAGATCAGGCTCAAATTGTACACACAGCTCTGTGATTGTGGCCCTGTCCAGTCTATAGGTGAGTATTATGTGCCTATCCTCCAGTGTAGCCAAGTCCACAAGGGGTATGTACACGGGGTCTTTCTCTCCTCCTATTCCTCCGCAGTGGTAGGTTTTTAAGGGACACAAGAGTGAGTAGGGTGTCACAAATTGAGCAATGGAACCACCATCTCAGTGCACATAGCGCATTTATGTGATAGGACAATGTGAATGGCAATGTATGTGCAATTTACAGCAATGACGCAGTTTCTAATTTCTGAATGTTGTCCAACACCATAAAATGGCTACTGCCTGTCATGTAAGTATGGACAGGTGGAAGTGAGGTAACTCTGCCGGCGTTGGACGTCATGCCGGAAGGAAGTCTTGCACCACCGTTTTATTCCTCATTGGCTAAAATGGGGCTTTATGGAGTACAGTGGCCAATGGGGATCACCGGCGGCGGTGACGGTGTACACCGCCACGGACGTGACCGCCATTGTCTGTCTAAAACCTCACTTGATTCCTGACTTTCCACAGGACAACACCTCCACTGTGTGTGCTGTTGTGACCTGTGTCTGGATCCTGCCATGGCCAGTGTGACTGGGGAAAGGGCCCCTGCCTTCACTTTGGAGGAGTTAGAGCGGTTAGTGGATGGGGTCCTACCCCTGAATGGACAGCTGTATGGGCCTCCAGACCAACCAGTGAGTACACCATGGGCACGATGCATGTGTGACGAGGTTGCATGGAGATGTGTGTGCTAGCAGCGTGTCACGTGGGTGGTGGTTATGTGTGGTGTTAGTGTACATGGTGGACGCCGGGTGATGTGTGTGCCAATGGAGGTGGAAATGGTATTTGTGGGCCATATGTGTGACAGGCTGCATTGTATGGTTAATGGTGTCCTCATGTTTGTATTACCTCTGCAGGTCAGCGCCCATCAGAAGAAGGGATTGTGGCGTGCCATCGCCAAGGACGTGTGGACCCTGGGGGTCTATAGCAGACGGAGCACCCACTGTAGGAAAATGTGGGAGGACCTGAGACGCTGGGCCTGGAAGACTGCGGAGGCCCAGCTGGGGATGGCCTCCCAACGAGGGTGGGGTGCCCGTCGGAACCTGACCCCCCTCATGGCCTGCATAGTGGCGGAGGCCTTACCAGAGCTGGATGGGTGCTTGAGGGCAGCACAGCAGCTACAAGGGGGTGAGTACAGTGAGTGTGCCAACATTATTTGTTGGGTGGCATGGGATCCTGGAGGTGGGTTTCAGTTAGTGGGTGTCCCTTAATGCCATCTCAGTCATTGCTGCGTGATCCAGCTCAAGGTAAATGGGTGTATAGCAAAATCTAGTAGCCTAGCTAGGTTGCATTGTATGTCAGACAGGGCTTAGTGGGTCCCAGGAGGGGTGCAGTTGGCAGTGGTTGGCTCTCATCTTTCTATGGCACCTAGCCAATGGAATGTCATGCAATGCATAGTGCACAATCCTGATCCCTGTGTGTGATGGTAATGTGTATGCCAACTGTAGTATTGGTGCTGTAATTGACCCAGTGCTCCCTCCCCCCCACTATTTTCTTCTGTCATCCTGTCCATGTGTGCATTAGCATCATCTGGCGGAGCAGCAGTGGCACCGGTGACTGAGGGAGCTGCATTCCACAGGACCCAGGAGGCAGAGTCCACCGACACCAAGGGGACCAGTGGGACGGAGAGTGAGGGGAGCACCAGGGGGGAGACAGGAGGTGACAACACTGACTCTGATTCCTCCTCCAATGGAACTCCCTGGTGGATGTGGACACCTCTGGAACCACACCAGCTACAGGTACAGCTGCCACCCCCGTACCAGCACCGCCCTCTCAGTAGCCCCCCACCAAGTAGTTGCCCATGCCCGGACGGTGGGCATCTCCTTTGGCCCAGGCACCTCAGGGCTTGCCCCAGTGAGCCCTGCTACCCTCAGTGAGGAAGATATTAACCTCCTGAAATCCATCTCTGTAGGGAAGTCAACCATTGTGAATGCCATCCAGGGGCTGACATCCCAGATGCAGCAATGCAGTGCATACTTGGAGGGCATCCATGGTGGGTTGGTGGCCCTACAGAGATCGTTTCAGGCTCTGGCCACCTCTCTGATGGCAGCCAGTGTCCCTGTTCCTACCGTCCCCCCTACAACTATCACTTCCCAGTCCCAGTCTCCTCAACCCCAACCCATGCCAGGCACAGATACAGACAAGCATGCACACAAAACATCACACAAGAGTAGCACAGTCCAACACAGGCAGCCCACTTCAGGCCACAAGCACTCACACAAACAACAGACAGTTGCACACACAACCACATCCACTGCCTCCACTGTCTTCCCCTCCTCCTCCCTCACAGTCACATCCACGCTTACACCTGCATGTACTGCATCAACAGCCACAACCATCATCACATCAAGCAGCACACACAACTCACTTGCAGACACCTCCACAACACCCATTCACGCGTCCCCTTTGTCCTCTCCCACCCTGTCTGCCCCCCTCCTAAGGGACACAAACACACGCACTCAGACACCCAACAGCCATCCACCTCACACACGCACACTGTCCATGCACCTGCACCCAAGTCAAGCAGATGTATACCTCTGACCTCCATTCCCATCCCTCCTCCCACATCCCGCCCCGACACCCCCAAGAAGCTTTTCCTTGCACGTCTAGACTTCTTCCCTCCCCTCAACGCCCTGTCCTGCCCGTAAGACCAGGGTCCCAAAGATCCAGCCCAGCACCTCAGCCAAACAGTCTGCCACTGCTCCCATCAAATCATCAGCTGCTGGCACAAAGGGGCCCCAGAGTGTGACGGCTGCCACTCCTACTGAGAGAATACCTCCAGCTCAGAAAGAGAGGACTAGGATGGTGAAAAGCAAGGGACAGGAGATGGGGACATTGGAGGCAACTCCTAGTCCTGGAGGCAAGGACACAAGTGACATCTCAATGGCCAAGGGGACCCGTCACAAGAGGGGACACATGGATCCCTCTCCACCACCAAAGATTGCCAAAGATCCCCCTCCACCAGCAAAGAAAGGGAAGGTTCCCACTCAACCACCAATGAAAGGAAAGGTTCCCACTCAACCACCAATGACAGGAAAGTTCCCACTCATCCACCAATGAAAGGCAAGAGGCCCAATCCACCAGCAGAGGGCAAGGGGACCTCACCTCCAGCACAGGCACAGCAGCCCTGACCTCCAGCTGAGGCACAGGAGCCCTTACCTCCAGCACAGGCACAGCATCCCTCACATCCAGCTGAAGCACAGCAGCTCTCAACTCCAGCACTTGCACAGCACTCCTCACCTCCAGCACAGGCACAGCAGCCCTCACCTCCAACAGAGGCACAGGAGCCCTGACCTCCAGCAGAGGGCATGTAGGCCACCCTCCAGGGACTGTTGTACAAGGAGCCCCCTCCAGAAGCAGTGGGCAAGTTCCACACTCCAGAGACTGTGGCCTTGCACTCCCCATCAAAGACAGATGGGCATGGAGCCCCCTCCAGAAGCAGCGGGCAAGTTCCCCACTTCAGAGACTGGGGCCTTGCACTCCCCATCAAAGACAGATGGGCATGGAGCCCCTTCCAGAAGCAGTGGGCAAGTTCCCCACTTCAGAGACTGGGGCTTTGCACTCCCCACCAAATACAGATTGGCACGGAGCCCCCACTTCAGCTGAGGTGTCCCACTGCCCTTCCCCCCTGAGGTGCCTGCTATTTTCGAACATGATGGTCCTGAACAGTGGATTCCAGAGTGTGTCAGGAGTCAAGTTGGGCCTTGGACTGTGCCCTGTGGCCATGCGGCCCTTTTGTATTTTGGACTGGCAATTGGCCCATTCTGGACATTGTCACCTGCATTTTTATTCGAATGGATAATATGGTGGCTGTTGGCATCAAATGACTGTGTTTGTTGATATTCATTGTGGTCCTTGTTTCATTTTGACGTGTGTCCTGTGACATTGGTTTAACTCGGCAGTTGGTTCTGTGTATGGCGTGTGTGTGAGAATGGTGTGTGTTGTGTGTGTGTGCCACTCTCCTTTTCCTCCCTCCCTCCCTCCCTTGTGTTCTAGGTGGCTGTACTCACCGTAGTCGTCTTCATCGGCGTTGGTGTTCTAGGAGTGGCATGACATAGAAAAGCATTCAGAAGACTTGAAGTTCCGGTTCCATAGCAGTGTGCGGAGTCCTCTGTGTACTTGTTGGTGAGTCTTTCGTTTTGTGTGTTCTGTTTCCACGAGGCTTTTGATTGCGTTGGTACCACCCGGAAATCCTGGCGGTTTGCTGTGTCATAATATGGTGGGTAGTACTTTGTCTTCCGCCTGGCTGTTGATGGCTACTGCCGTGGTCAGTTGGTGTGGTACATTGGCTGTCTATGGGAGGGATCACCGCCATGGTCATAGTTTGGCAGTAATTACCGCCAGCCTGTTGGTGGTATTACTTTCACTTTAACAGTCACCGCCAATGTCATAATGACCACCTACGGGTATTCAGCTAATATTTGTAAACTTGATTTTGATGATTGTAATGTCCAGTGGCTGATGGGTGATTCTCCCCGAAGGTGATGGGCCTTTCACCCTTGGCTTGATTTATTTGCATGGGCTACTCCTTGCTGTACTTTTTTATTTTGGGTTCTTTGGAGACCAGTCAGTTTTATTAGCAAATACAAATCTACCCAAATTATCAAAGTCTTTTGCTCTTCTTCTTCATCTACAGCAGTGCACAACATGCACATCTCTCTCAGTCTCATTTGTGTCAGGAGGACTAGGGAGTTGGCGAAAGTCAGTACTTGGAATCAGACTCAGGACTGAGGGTGGAGTCTGACTTATGTAGCTCCACCATTTATTCACATGTATGGCTGGATTGGAGTTGGACCAGTGTGCCTCACCATTCACTTAAAGGACACAGAGAAAATGCCTGCCTCTGTCTCATTCTTATTCTTCAGTTTTTTCCCCAATTTGGACCTCCCCCCAGCAAAGATCATTAATTTATAAGACTGCCATTGTGTTGCTCCCATGGGAAAAGAGGAGATGCAAAAGAAAAATATGTACCACCATGTGTGGATTGGAACAGGTAACCAATGGTGCCAATGACTGATATATATTGAGTGAATGTGTTGTTCAACTAATATTTGTAAACTTGATTTTGATGATTTTCAATGTTTGGTATCTGACTGGTGATTGGTGTTCTCACGCTTAGGCAGGTTTACTTGAAAGGGCCACTCCTTGCTGTACTTTCTTTTGGGTTCTTCAGAAACCAGTCAGTTTAGTTAAAAAATACAAATCAACACAAAATGCTCAATTTTTTTACTCTTCATGCTCATCTACAGCAGTGCACTAAAGGTCTATCAGGAGGACTCAGACGGAGTCAAGACTTAGAGTGACATTCAGGACTCAGGGTAGGACTACCTCAACAGCCAGAAGAAGGAAAGTATCTATGTCAAGTTCAAAGGGAAGCCGACATGACTCAAAGAGGCCTACTCAGTTCTGTGGAATGAAGAGAGATGTGTTGATTTGGGAAATGCTGAGCAGTGTGCTGGCTCAAATGTCAAGCTCCTCTAATGAAGTGGTTGTGGTCGCGGTGGCTGTAACTGGAGACAGACATATCACATGATGGATGTACCAAATATTATGAGAGTTGTGAGACTGATCAGCCAGGTAAATGCTGCTATTTCTCTAGATTTGGTTGTAAAATTGTTCTCACTTCTCAGATAATCCCACATGGGTCATCATGACATTGAACTTCAGCAGCCTATGCTCTTGCTCTGCCTCTTGGTCGACTCCTTATGAAGCTTAGTTTCTCCTTGATTCTACAATATCAACATTTGCTGTTTTGCAATCCACAGGCTTTCTTTTCTTTGACACAAAAGCTCCAGCACTCCTGCTTACCTCACCGGACCAGTGCAGCGACGCACCCACAACGGACATACCAAGAACAATGCAGATGTACAGCCCAATTTGTCCTTTATATGCAGTATCATTTTTCTTTTAACAATCATATTTTTCAGAACTCTGTAGGTTCACTCCTCCTTAACTTGTATTTCTCAAAACTAGATGACAGAACAATGAGATAAAAATGTGGGTCTCTGAGGTTGAATGACTGTTTCCAATGCATTTAACTGAACTGTGTCATTCCTTCATTTCCTTCCACAAAAGATTTGATGATGATGATGTGTTGCTCATTGACCCGATGAGTGTTTTTGTTGTGTAGTGTTTGTCTTTGTCACACATTTCCCCAACTCCCCGTTCCCATCCATTCGTCAAACCCCTAAGCCTCTTTCCCATGCTGTGTGATATATTGAGGTGAGACTTTAAAATTTACACCATAAATGGATCACACACTTGGTGAGGCGGATGTGATAAAATCATCTCCAACTCACTGTGGGATATTCTTACCTGAACAATAGCCCACGCCAGCCCCATTTACCCACTGTGACAGGAAAGGGATAACATCATCATAGTGCAGAGTAAGAACAATGTCTGTTCCAGTGTTCCACGATAGGTAGTAGTACTAGTGTGCACTATCCGGCCTGATTCACATAGGTAAAGTTGTGCTTTTGCTGTAAGTTCACTCTTGCACCTTTACTGAACTACCAGAAGTTTACCATTACAAGTAGTACCTTACGAGTAGTAAGTAATTAGTACTAGTAACTCCTTTTAAAGTGATAGGGATTACTTACTGCTGGCAAAGTTACTACTGGTAAAGTTACTTATGGAAAAGTTACTAGTCGAAAACTTACACTGCAAGAGTAAACTAACACCAAAAGTGTAACATACTTTGCCTTTCTGAATCAGGCTTTGTGCTGCTTAAATGCTTAATCTTCTCCCGAGTCCATTCCTGATTTGAGGATTTTGTAAATTTTGTTTCAATTGCTTTAATAAATTAAATACTTGCTCAGAAGCTACTATTGATAGTTTCTGTATAATGAGGTGTTTTTGTTATGGTGGTGTTCTGGTCTCAATCTTTGATAAGTTATGATAATAAATTATTCCCCAATTTTATGTTTTCTTTCAGTCTAGTTGCCTGTGATGGATAATTCTTCTGAGTAATTCAACAGTTGGAATTCACCTCATTCGGAATAGGTGAGAGTGGGACCTAACTTGCGATGTCTCACCCATTAGTAGGGTGCGGTTTGGCCTCCTGGGAAAGTATCTATTAATAGATTGGCTAATGTCTGAGTTCATTTGTCTACCACCATTATATACAACTCATTTGATGAGCCATCTGGACCAGATGCTTTCCCTTTGTAACGTTCTTTTATTGCTACCTTCACCTCCTCCTGACTCATCTTTTGGTTCAGTTTCTGACTTAGAGGCAGCCCTAATTTTGGAAGTGAATACTTTCCAAGCCAGTCTTCTATCTGATCCTCTGAGACCTCTAGGGTGGCTGTATAAAGCTCCTGAAACTTGTGAATGCCTGCTCTATGTCTGTATCGGCTGTACACCAAACTTATATTGAAGTTGCTTTTTTTAGGCAAGTAGAGATAGATAGGTAAAATAAAGATTTTTATGTATTTTGTGGCTATAGGAATACCCCACTAGTGGTCAATGGTTACAGAGGCTAGAAGAAGAAGCCTATTATTAGCTAACTGGTATAAACCTTAATAAGAGGCTGTGTCCTGCAAAAAAGACAAAAGTTAACCCCATCAAGCAAAAAGACAGACCTAGTCTATGATGTTTCCATTCTGGTAGCGGGGTATTGTTTGGGTATATTGGACTGTAGGAAGAGGATGTAAGTAAAGTAAGTAACCTAGCAAATAAATATATATGAAGTGACTTCAGGTAGGGAAAGTATAGGGGGGGAACTTGATGTACAGTATGTGACTGTTTCAGAGGGCAGCTTGTTGTGAACAAACATCACAAAGCTGTGCTAAAAAGAAGTGCGAAGACAAAAGACAGATTGCGGGTGGTATGCAAATTAGAAAAGAAAAAAAAAATTATTTGTTTCATACACAAAAAACCTATCCACCCACAACAGGCCCACCCGTCTCCCCAAATAAATAGCCCCAATGTCCCATCATAATGTCTGACCATTTCCCCAACTTCCCTTCCCAATTCCCACCTCTCCAACCACAACAAAACAGTCACTTCGGTAAAAAAAAATCCATTTAAAAACGGGCTCAGAGAGCATCCAGGCAGGTATGTAAATGGACCACTTCTTGAGCCAGGATCTGCTGGCCTAGCCGAATCAGCACTAGCTCACATAGGGTGTGGCGGAGGAGGCAGTCTGTTTTGGTTGACAATGAGGAGGGCAGGTGTTCCGCTGGGCAGCAGCTGACGGCGACGGTGTGGACGGGATGGATGCAGGCCGGGGGAGTAGGAGGGCCTGTAGGCGTGTGCCTCCTCGTCCTCCTCCAAAGCCATCAGCCAGCAGTTTTGACCCACAATGGCCTCTGGTGCCGCAGCAAGGTGGCTATCTCCTGCCAAGATGGACCTCCAGCAGCAGGAGTAGCTATATCAAGAAAGAAAAAAAGAAAAAACACAAATTCAAATAGTAAAGCTCATTGCAAACAATTGCTAATAGTGGCACAGCAGTAGAACATTGCTTGTCCCCTAGGGTCATTAGAATTTTGATGTGATTAGTCACAGGTCCACATTTTCCCCACACATGCAATGCATGCGAGTAGCAATGACTTCAAGAAATTACGCCAGACTGCCACCAGAATGAAAAAAATGTTTTTTTTTTTATTTAATGAATTTCATAGAAAAACTAAACAGAAACGTTGAGGTTAAAGTTGGCTCTCATTAATGAGTAAGGCTTATATGAAGCACAATGAATAGTATTCTTAATGTGGAACATTATCCAGAGGGCCTGCTACTCTCTGAAGCCTGCAGCATGTTTTCACTGCAATGGATAATTTATCAACTTATTATAATTAATTCCAGTGGCCCTGCTCTTCTCCGATTGCTCTGAAATTCTGTGCTTACTCCAAACTTAAGATGAGGCAGATTAATACTCTGTCACGCACTTCACATATAATGGATATCCTGTCTTCTGTAAATAGACAGTGCACAGATTATAAACAATGCACTATAGTACCTGGAAGGTAATGGGATATATTTTATTAGTTTCATTTGTCACAGAGGGGGTCATTACGAGTCTGGCAGTTATTAGACCACCAGCCTCGCAGATGACGGTTGGACCACCTCCAAAGTGGCGGTCCAAGCACCACATTACAATCCTGGTGGTTGGGAACCACCGCCATGAAAATGTTGACAGAGAAAGGGTACAGAGGGTCCAAGGGGGGCCCCTGCACTGCCCATGCCCGATCACTGCCCGATTGCGCGACGGGGCACTGCACAGGGGCCCCTGCACTGCCCATGCCTAGGAAAAGGCCCAGGGAAAGGCTGGGGGAATTGGGATCATTATCCAAGGGGCAGCAACGCTGCCCTATCGGATAATGATGCAGTCCACCGCCAGGCTGCCTGTTGGTGGGTGAGGGACACCTATGGCGGCCCTCCCTATCCTCATTATGTGGCCGTGTGGGCTGCCATGCCGGATGGGGGGATTTCCTGCCACCCGGGGATGGCGGCCCACACCGCCAAGTTCATAATGAGGACCTTAGTCCCACCCAGCAATCTCGCAATGCCCTCCACCACATAATATTTTCAACAAATACCTTCACTTGGCAGTAGTGAAGGTTACCCTTCGTCAAGGTATATTAGAGGGATTAACTTAGATAGAGGGTTAGCTATAGAATAGTGGGGTGTGACTGATCATGTGCCATGCTTTTACTTAGTTAGTTACTGTGGTTGACAAATGCTGAAAGGAAAACATTTGAACAGGCCTAAATCCGTCATGGAAGACATGAAGTAAATATCACTTGGGCAAAAAAAATTGGCACATGCCAAGAATGGAATTTCCAGCTTTTTGGTAGGCTGGGACAGAAGGAAAGAATGATGGAGTGAAGTACTCGTAGCAGGAGAATGAGTGGGCACTGGGAAACGCATCTTGTTTTCAGTTTGTAATGCATTGCAAACTTCGCAATGCCGCATTAACAGAAGCAGGAGCACATTGCACAGACAAGATTGCAGTGTTGAATTTCATTATGCTGCAGTTAGGTCACAGGTGGTGAAATGCCATGGGCAGGGAGGTGATGATGATAAGTGGGATATCTGCCTCGCTTAACAAATACAGTATAATTAATGTGTCAATAAGCAACCAAGATGACTTACCACTTTTCCCTGCCACTGCTGGGACTCCTCCCCACCCAACCGCCTTGGTACCACCATCACACTCCCTGCCTCACTGCTGGCACTACCATTCAGTTAGCAGTACCTTCTCTCGAAATTATCATTTTGGGAGGTTTGTTGGTTGACAACTTGTTGGAAAAGCCAGGTGGTCAAGACAAACAAAAATCTATTCGCCTAATGGAGGGAGAGGGCTTGGCAAAGACAAGAGTGAAAGGCAATGAATAGTTGGAAGGGAATGGTCAATGAAGAACATATGGTCTTGGTTGGAAATGGAATCTCTTTACCTTCCTGCTGTGCTGCACTGTCATGGAAACTGGTGAATAATAGTTTACTTGGGCATGCAATCTTCTTCACAGTATCAAAAATCTGTTCTCTTAGTCTTATACTACCACAAGACATGTAACAGTGGAAGAGGGAAAGCTTACTAAAAAGAGGGGAGAAAAAAGCTGCGAACAGGAGAAATTCAGCTACAGAAACAGGACAAAAAAGAAAAACAGGATAATGCAGGGATTACAAACATTAGATAGAGGAATTGAAAACAATTACAGTGTAAAAAAATACACAAGGCCCAATTTACTTCACTAGAGGGGAGATGTAAAAGTAAGAAATAATAAGGACTTATTGGGACATGCAGAATCGTCTGCCACAGCACTGGTGATAGTGGTGGTAGTTTCACCCACAGAGGCTCTGGTGGGGCAGCCCCTTCACCCTCCAATGCCCTTTTGCCCTTGGGTGCTGATGTAAGAAATAAAGAAGATTTTAAAAAAGGTTAGAGGTATAGTTACTGTCTAAAAAATATTTTGACAAGCACACACAGCAGCAGCATTGTACTTTCTAAATCAAATGGTCTATTGCCCTATTCCTAGTTTCCTAAACATAAACTTACAGTTTGAACCTTTAATGTATTGCAATGAATGATCTTTGCTTCTCGCCACCCCCCCCCCCCCCTTTTGATGGGTCAACTCTGTCTTCCTTTGCAATGCATGCTACATATCAAGGAGATTGGGACTGTATGAGCTACATAAAGTCATAACTCTAACTCCCTGGTATACCACTACTTTCAATAGTGAAAAGGCAGGAAGAGTCAGCATCACTTCTTAAATCAGCCCAAGTGAAGGCTGAGTACCTGGCTAGCTCAAGCTAGATCAGATTCAAAATCCAGGCAGAATCATTCAATCATTAATTTGAAGTCCACTTCACTCCTTCAGTGCAACACCATTCATGCCAGGCTGAGCCTGACACACTGCACCACTACTCCCAGACCAAGCCAGGATTAGGCCTGGGAAGAACTTGCAGAGATTCATTCCACAGAGTTACATAAAAACACTGCTAGATTCCGTGGAATTTGGCCAGTGGATAAAATGTTGCCATGTCACCCTGAGTTTCAGCAGCGCAAGCTTGCTCCGCTCTCTAAAATCAGCTTGAACTGCACCCACGGCATGCCAGAGGGCACTGCTCCTTTCTGCTGCTCGAGTAGATTTCATTCTCAAGCGCCAGCTTTCCCAGCGCGAACAGTTGCAACTTGGCGATTACTGCCCGCATTGAGAATTCTCCCTTGGAGGCAGTCTAGCACCCAGAAATCACACTAGGGGATGCAAATTCTCGGTCGTGCTCACCAACTTTACATTAGTGAGCCATGCTTGAGAAAAAACTCTGCCACTTTGTGGTTGGTGGACTTTCGCCAGAACCCAAGAGGAACGCAGAGTGGGGAAAACTCTGCAAACTCTGCCAGCAGAACGGAATTTTTCATCCACCCCTAGCCAGCACCCAGATTTATCAAGTGTTTGGTGTTTGTGTTGACCTTGCCTATAAGAATTAGATACCAGAGGAGTCCCATTCCTGCACAAACAATACATGGTGTAATGTATGTGGCACTCTTGCACCATGGTTCAGGGGTGCCTGTGTTAGTGTGATATGCACAGCAGCACCAGCAGGAATGCAACATATCTTGATAAATTAATACATATGTCACATTCCTGCCCTGTTCCTTTGACATAGCGCATCAAGTTGTTTTCCTGCCATGCACTGTGTTAAATAATTTGTATTAATTCTGTGCCCTGAATCAAGTATACTCGTATTCAGGGCTCCTTGGTGTGGTAGCACACCAATGCAAAGTCTTTAGATGACAAACCCTTGTGTATTACTACGTCGCATGCTCACTTCCTTCAGAAAAAAGACAGTGGACAGATACAACGACAAGCGCTCTCTGATGCTACGTTCATTTATTTATGTGAGGGTAAATAAAATGTCCTCTTTGCACCAGAGAACACATGTACTCACAATAATTGTTGTAAAGATATATCTATTTTATATATTTATATACACACACATACGCACAGATTGAAGGTGCAAGGTATTGTTACCTGAAGGCATGAGTTATAGTTACTTGAAATAATTCTAACAGCCCAATTTCTATGGTTTTGTGCACGTACATTTTGAACCTATCTAAGACGTCCATGTAAACTTTGTTTTTTTTGTGTGTTTTTTATTTTTTATTTTGTTTGCTAACTCTAATGTCCCTGTAACCTCTATTTTTTCAGTGAACTTCTATGGATTTTTTTAAACCTCAAAGTCATATTTAATTACCATACATTAATCCAACCTCCTCTACGCATGGCTTTTGGATGGCCCAGCGGCCAATTTACTGGCCTGCCCACATGCTGCCAACCCCACGTCATGCACAGACTCCGGCCATGCGCACCTCTGGATCGGTTGAAGGGCATGTCCTGCATCCAGGCCCTGTGGCATCCCCTTAAAGGCAGCCCACACAGGGGAGGGGGCACGCAGCCCCCTCCCCGGGCCAATTTTGGCCCTTGGGACCCCATCCCCATTGCCTGCCCCCTTTTTAAATGGGAGGGGAATGCATCCCCTCTGGCCAATATTGGCCCCTGGGATCCCATCCCCTAGGGCCTGCCCAGAATTTAAAGAGGGGAGGGAGACATGCAGCCCCCCTACCTGAGCCAATGCTGGCCCCAGGGAACCCATCCCACAGGGTCTGCCCAGCATTTAAGGGGGAAGAGGAGCATGCAGCCCCCTCTCCGGGTCACAATTTGCCCCAGAGGACCCCATGCCCTGGGGCTTCCCCATCATTTAAAGGGGACATTCAGCCCCCCGGGCCAATATTGGCCCTGGAGACGTTGCATGCTGTGAGAAAACTGGGCTGATTGCAGCAGCCCCCTCACTTTTTGTGCCATTTTTCACTAATACTGGGTTTTTCTGCATCTGATTGTACCCTGGGCACTGCTAATCAGTCCAAGGGTCTGTGCTCTGATTAAAATGTTATATGCAATTTAGGCATAAATATAATTGGGTCTGAAAACCTACCTATAAGTCTCTAGTACGTGGTAGGCCATGTAGGTTTAGGGACCCCAGCATAGTTAGTGTACCCGTAGTTGCACTGCTGTGGTGTCTAGTGTAATTTTCAAGGCAAGCTGACCTTGCGGGATCCTTTTAAATTAAAGTTAACCCCAAATTTGACTTTGGAATTAAAAGTACTTCCAAAATCCTAAACTACCTTATGTTTACATAAAGGTGACTCCTAAGGTCTGTCCTAGGTGCCCCAAGTGTTGGGTGCAGTGTAAATCTAAGCAGGGACTGTACAAATGATATTTTATAAGCCCTGGTGAGGGAAAAACAGTCAAATTAGTTTTTTCCCATTGTAGTGCATTATTTCCATAGGCTAACATTGGGAGCGTTCATTTAAAAATAATTAAGTCTCACTTCACTAGAAAAGAGCTAAAACTGTCAAGTGTGGTATCAAATTAAAAGTTAGAATACACCCAACAACTTTCCAAGGTGGGATTATTATAACTACTACAGTGAAAAAGTTTTACAACTCTTTCTGAAAGTTACAAAAATCAGCCCAGTAGTGCCCTTTCCTGATTGGTCAGAGCCTGGACCTGGGATGAAACAAAGGAAGCATCTGGTGGGAGGAGAACTGCTGTACCACACAGCAGAGCAGGATGAGGGTAGAGTGACCAAACTAGTTTTCAAAGGAGGTAAAGCTACCTGGGACAGAAACTGGACCTTCCCCATTTCCTGCTTCCCCAGCCAGGTGAAAGCCCTAATAATTAGATGAGGAGAGTGGCTGGAAGGGCTGTGTTAGGTAAATGTAGCCACACCAGAGGGTGGGCTCAGCCAGATGCAACCTTCAAGAAGAGATTTTCTCCATGTTGGATTTTTAAAGAATGTTGCTTTGTGGGATTTATTTTTGCCATACCTCACAGGAAGTGGTCACCCCAGAGGGTGGCCTTGCATTACATTGGTCAGAGTTGCCCCCCCCCCTACTTGCCAATACCGGAGCGAGGATAAATATGGCAGAGCTGCCCAACAATTCAGATCCCTGCTGGAAGAAGATACTGGAGAAGAAGCACTGCCCTGCTGAACCCCTGGTCTGCAGCTGAAGGACTGCACTAACAAGGACTGCACCAGCTGCACTCTTTGGGTTTCACCAAGAAACTGATTTTGCCTTGCTTCTGCAACTCCACGAGTGCCTCCCTGTAAGCTACAGGTACCAAGAAGCTGACCAGAATCCCATGCATCAAGTCCTGCAAGAAGAGCCCAGCTGACCAGCATCCAGTGGCCATTTCAGGATTCTGGTCAGGTGCTTTCTGGGAACTGTAGTCCAAACTTCCAAGGAGCAACTCAGAGCTTCTGGAACCTTGACTCAAGTTTGGGGACACTTCAAAGACCAAAAAAGGACTTCTGAAAGAAGATCCAGAAGTTTGGAGAAGTTTGGCGCAACTTTAAAAAAAAAAGCTCCATAAGTGGACTGACCCAATGTCGTGAGTCAAGCCGGCTACCTTCAATTGCAACCCAGCATTAAATAAGGTTTCAGGTCTGTCCCTCTGAAAGCTCCGAAGCACCAGACTTTCAGGATTTGACTGGGGGCTCGCACAAAGACAATTTAATGACATCAAATCAAAATCGGCTCGCTGGAGAGAACCAAACGACGTTGAGGAAGAAAAGCTCCAGAAAAGTGTCAAGGTAAAACTTTGACCTAGGCCTCCCGCTCAGTGTGTCCGAGCAAGGCTTCACTGGGGTCAGCCTCAACTTTTGGCTTTGACCCAGTCAAGTGCGACCAGATGTCCCTGATTGGCGCTTTTGGTTTTTAGGCACTAGAAAGCATTTAATAACATTTAAACTTTAAAAATTCATATCTCCAGTTCCCTAAATTTGATTTTTGTCATTTGGTCTCATTTTAAAGATAAACATATTTCCTATTTTTATAAATTAGTGTCAGATTTTTATTGTGTGTTGTGTTTTACTTATTTACTGTTTTGTTGATATGAAATACTTTACATACCTGTCTCCTAAGTTAAGCCTAACTGCTCGTGGGCCAAGCTACCAAGGGCTGAGCAAGGATTAATTTATTGAGACCTTGTCTGGACCTACAGGGGGGTTGTGGCATATGCTGAGTACAGCTGAGCTGAGCTGTACCCTTACCAATAGCTCACTTTCAAACACCCGCTCCACCCAAGGCACCCATTTCCTAGTTGTTGGAGGCTGTGGGGGGAGTCCAATGTCATTTGAGATGTCATCAGTGATGTCACTGATCATGTCAAGAGTGATGTAATATGTTAGGTCACAAGCAGTGCATTGCAGAGGCGTAAGTTATAGTTCGGTCAGGTAAATATAGCTGCTGAACATTATTGGTTTTGTTGAGTGAAATATGAGCCTAACTATAAGATCCTTGTAACCTTTGGTTTTTTTCAGTGAATTCCTAAGGTTTTTTTATTCTAATTCCTAACTATAAAGTCCCAGTAATCTTTGTTTTTTCAGTGAATTTATAAGGGTTTTTTTAATTCTATTTCCCTACATTAACATCTGCGTAACCTTTGGTTTTGTCAGTGAATTTCTATGTGGTTTTAAGAAATTTGTAAAACTAATCAAGAGTAAGGAGTAATGTGACAATCTAATGAATCATAGGGCAAATGGTGGTAAAAAACAGTAATCTAGTTATAGGGAAAAATTACCAAGCATAACGAAACAGAAGTAATCTGATCGGAAGTATGATAATGTAATATAAAAGACTTACTTGTACATGAATTAATGTTTTATTTGTTTTTTAATTTTAAAAAATTGAATCCCTCGATTTTCCGTGGATCCGCAGATTGTTATGTAGGTAAACTCTATGGCTTTTGGTCAGATCATGAGTTGGTTTGGATTCGGATCTGCAGATTTGCGATTCATTTAAAAAATATTTTTTGTATATGAGAGATTCTTAATTAAATTGGAATGGACATATTTCAATGCTATTAAATTATTGTGGTATTTATTTCTGTATAAATAAGGTCGTTTCAGAATACAGCAAATCTTCAGTTTTGTTGTGAAATCTGTTGAGTCGGGAGTGAGGCACAAAATCTGCTTTTATATTGATTCATATGAACCACACCCAACTTTTGAAAAAAAAACACCACACCCAACAATTTTTGTATTCTCTGCTGGCGAAGAAGGTAGGATTATTTCATTGGGGAAAAAATGGCAGAAGGTGGAGATCCAGGTATTTCTCCAGCTTTGGAAGAAGAGGAGGAATAACAGGAAGGAGAGGCTAGGAAAAAAAGTAATGTTTGGAGTTGGTTTCAGATCCCCACTGGAGATAAAAAAAAAAACCTGTGTAAGGTTTATGGAATGCACCCTATGTGGGAAGCAGCTTTATAGAGGCACCAAAAACAAATATCACTAGGGTACTTCCACAAAGTGGAAACACATCAGAAGCTATCATGAGCAAACTTAAGGGAGAGAGACACTGATACTTCAGCTGCTGTACTATCTACACCTTCTGCTGTTGAAGCTCGACAAAACATCTCTATTGCACCAATGTGAATTTAAGGATATTGTGGCAAGTGCCAGGAAGCTGTTATTACAAAAAATGAAGACAATATTACCATTCTTGAGAAGGTTAAAAGTCACAGTTGCTGATTTGTTTTCTTTATTTTAGTGTTACAAAACACTAGTTTGTTAAATATACAACGGTTTTGCATACACTTGTATTGTTTTCAGACTTTCTATTTTCAAGTCGTTTAAAAAGGCACACACCCAAAAAAATAAAAAAAGCCTTTTCCAAATATTTTAACAAAAAAGGTTCTTTTTAGAAGTGCCATATTTACTACAAAGAGGTGTCTGTGTGTTTTTATTTTTGAGTAGATATAGTATTGTTTGTGTTAGTGTTTGTGTATAAGTGTGTGTACCAGTGTATAATAGTGTATGTCTTGCTGTGTCAGTATCAGTGTGTGCTTGGGGGTATCAGTATATGCATCAGTGTGCGCCTGGGTGTCTCATTCTATACATCCGTGTATGTCTGGCTGTGTTAGTGTATGCATGAGTTTGTTCCTGGGTGTGTCAATGTATGCATCAGTATTTGCCTAGGTTTGTCAGTATATGCATCAGTGTGGGCATGTCAGCATATATGTCAGGGTGTGCCTGGGTGTGTGAGCGTAAGGATAAGTGTATACCTGGGTGTGTTAGTGTATGCATCACTCTTTGCCTGGGTGTGTCAGCACATGCATCAGTGTTTGTTTTGGTTTTTCAGTATGCATGAGTGTCTATCTGAGTGTGTCACTGTCTGGATTAGTATGTGCCTGCATGCATCAGTGTATATATCAGTGTGCCTGGGTGTTTTACTATACGCGTCAGTGTTTGTCTAGGTGTGTAAGTGTATGCATTAGCGTGTGCCTGGTTAGTCTATGCATCAGTGTTTGCCTGGGTACGTCAGTGTATGCGTCAGTGTCTGTCTGGGTGTGAGTGTGTGCATTACTGTCTGCCTTTGTGAGTTAGTGTATGTATTAGTGTGTGCCTGAGGGTGTTATTCTATATGTCAATGTGTGCGCTGGTGTATGTGTGTATGGATGAGTGTGTACTTGGCTTTGTTAGTGTATGCACCCGTGTTTGCCTGGGTGTGTCAGTCTATACATCAGTGTGTATCTGGGCATGTCAGCATATATGTCAGTTTGTGCCTAGGTGTGTTACAGTGTATGTAGAAGTGTGTGCTTGGTGTGCTAGTGTTTGTGTCACTGTTTGCCTGGATATATTAGTATATGCATCAGTGTCTGTCTGGGTGTGTCAGTGTCTGCATTAATACATGCCTGCATGTATCAGTGTATGCATCAGTTTTCCCTCGGTGTGTCAGCGTATATGTCAATGTCTGTCTGGATGTGTCAGTGTGTGCATCACTGTGTGTCTGTGTCTTTTAGTGTATGCATTAGTGTGTTCCTGAGTATGTCAGTGTATGCATCAGTGTGTGCCTGGGTGTGCCGGTTTATGCATCAGTGTGTCGTTGGATGGCTCAGTGTATGAATCAGTGTGTCAGTCTATGCATGAGTGTGTGGCTTGGTGTGTAACTGTATGCATCAGTGTGTGCCTGGGTGTGTCAGTATATGCATCAGTGTGTATCTGGGTGTGTTAGTGTATATATCAGTGTGTGCCTAGGTGTTTTAGTGTATGTATCAGTATGCGCTTGGGTGTGTCAATGCAATGCATCAGTGTGTACCTGGGTGCCTTAGTATATGCATCAGTGTGTCCCTGGATTTGTCAGGATTAGTACATGCCTGCATGTATAAGTCTATAAATGAGTGACTGACTGGATGTGTCAGTGTAGGAAAGTCCTCCTTTTTGCCCTGGTCACCCCCACACTTTTTGGACAGGTACTGGTGGTTACTGACTCTTGGCTGTGCCCTGGGTACTGCTTACCAGTCCCAGGGCCAGTGTTCTGTGTAAAATGGATATGCAAATTAGGCTAACTATAATTGGCTAAGTTAACCTACCTATAAGTCCCTAGTATATGGTAGGGCATGTAGGTTTAGGGACCACGGCATAGGTAGTGCACCCATAGGTGCACTGCTGAGGTGCCCAGTGTCATTTTAAAGGCAGGCCTGCCTTGCTGGCTGCTTTTAAATTAAAGTTATATGCACATTCGACTTTGGAATTAAAAGTAGTTCCAAAGTCTCAAACTGCCTTATTTTTTACATATAAGTCACCCCTAAGAAGTGCCCTATGTGCCCCAGGGCTGGGTGCCATGTAACTATAAGCAGGGACTTTATAAAAATAGTTTTATAAGCCCTGGTGAGGTAAAAACAGCCAAATTTGTTTTTCCCTCATTGTAGTAAATGGCCTTCATAGGCTAGAATGGGGAGACTTTATTTTAATTTTTAAAGTCTCCTTAAGTGATGCATACCAAGAATTTGGTATCAAATTAATTGTTGTAATAAATCCCACAACTTCCCGTTGTTGGATTTAATATAACTTGTTCAGGTAAAGAGTTTTAAACTTTACCTGAAAAGTTGCCCATATCAGCCCTGCATTGTTTTTGCTGCTGTGCTCTGATTGGCCAGCTCTAGTAGCTTGGCCAAGCTACCTTGATGAGGTGTGAAGTGGCCTGGCTTCACACAAAGGAATGTGCCTGTGGGAGGGAATCTCCCCTCAGCAGATGGTGAGGCAGGAAGGGGGAGGGCTGCCAAACTGGTCTTCAAAGGCAGAGAAGGACATTTGGAGCAACCAGCAACACCCCCACATCCTGCAACCCCAGACAACTAGTTGCCTCCTTGATTAGATTAGGAGAGGGCAGGAGAGGGGTGTGTTTATGATTTTTAGCCACACCAATGGGTGGGCTCAGCCAGATGTAACCTCCAAAAATCAGATTCAGCCATGATGGATTTTTAGAGACTGTTGCCTCCTGGGATTGATTTTTGCCACACTTCCCAGGAAGTGGTCATCACAGGGGGAAGGACCCTGCACCTGATTGGAGAACCAGGACCCCCCTGCTTTTCACCCAGGAACAAGGATAAAACTGGCAGACCTGCGCCCACACATCAGTTCCCTACCACATCCAACAAGGAAGAACAACAGAAGAAGAAGGACTGCCCTACTGGACCCCTGGCCTGCACCTGGAACCTGCACTCAGAAGGACTGCACCAGCTGCACACTTGGGCTTCACCACAAGAAGGACTTGCCTGGCTTCAACTGGTTCAAGAAGGGACTCCCTGTTTGCTACAGGTGAAAAATTGCTAGTCCCCTGCACCAACTCCTGAAGAAAGCGACCAGCTGACCACTGTCCAGTGGCCAAAAAGGAGTTTGCGCCAGGTGCATTCTGGGAGTTGTAGTCTCCACCCCCCAAGGACCATCTCAGAACTTCTGGATCCTTGGGGTGAGCTGTGGACCCCAAAAGAACCTTAAAAGGACATCTGGGAGAAGCCCCAGAAGTTAGGAGAAGTTCGGGCAACTTTTGTAAAAAAAGCTCCATAGAGGGACCGACCCGGTGCGGCAACTCTAGCCGGCTTGCCTGAACCGCGACCCGGCCTGATTTGCTGGTTCGTCCCGGTAAAGAAAATCTCTGAAAAAGAGACTAAGGGGGTCATTCTGACTTCGGCGGGAAAAGGCCCTTACCGCCGGTCAGAAGACCGCCATTATACCGCCGCGGCCGCGGTAAACCGCCACGGTCATTCTGACCCACAACTGCCAAACCGCCAAAAACCCGACATCCACGGAAGGCCGCCTCATCAGCGGTCAGCGATAAACTGGAGATGACCAAACCTCCACCGTCACACCAACACAAACACGCCCATGCCATTACGACCCACGAATCCACGCGGCGGTCTTTCAACCGCGGTATTCCATTGGCGGTACACACCGCCGCGGTCAAAATACACACACATTTACAAAACACAACCACATTGGACAATTCCAAATACACACACCTGATACACATACACACAACACTCCCACACACCCATCACCATATAAAACACACACCCACATCACCGACAAACCCCCACAAATCGAAATTCAGAGACGATGCGCGATACACAGAGAGAGAGCACAGGGAACGCAAACCACAACACACACAGGAACCCAACATCATCACCCACACCACATCTACGCACACATCACCACACACCACCACTTACATCACCACAAACAGCACCCCACACCTCATCCACACCACCCCATGGCACCCCAAAGACACCCCAGGTTCTCGGACCAAGAACTCAGGGTCATGTTGGAGGAAATAATTAGGGTAGAGCCCCAGCTCTTCGGCACACAGGTGCAGCACACCACAATAGCCAGGAAGGCGGAGCTATGGCAAAGGATCTTCGACAGGGTCAACGCTGTGGGACAGCATCCCAGAAATCGGGAAGACATCAGAAAGCGCTGAAACGACCTACGGGGGAAGGTGCGCTCGATGGTGTCAAGACACAACATCGCTGTGCAGAAGACTGGCGGCGGACCCCCACCCACTCCACCCGAATTCACAGCATGGGAGCAAGAGGTCTTTAACATCCTGCATCCTGACGGCCTCGCTGGAGTAGCCGGAGGAATGGAAAACAACAATGTGTACATATGCAACAGCTCCCTGAACCCTGGCCTGAATACCATTCGGCTTCATGCCACAACCTCCTCAATTGTTCATTCGGTTTAAAATTTTTGACATATATTTGTTTTTAAAGTCCTTAGTATTCTTAGAGCTGATCTTTTTTTCTTGTCCACATTCTGCATCTTATTTGGCTTTTTGCTGTCAGTTTCAATTAGGTAGTGTTGTTTCCTTGTTTCTTTTTTCTTTGGTCTCTTATCAGCCATTCTGATTTTTCTTTCTTCAGTACAAGTGGATATCTTCAAATCAAATAAAAACATGTGTTTAGTTGTTACTGAAAATACTATTATATTACATACTAGGAATAATTAGATGTATCAATGTGTACACTGCCAACTACATGTATGTTAGTGATTGTCTAGGTGAGAAGTGACTTATTTGTATTAAAAGTAGACTTTAAGGCTTCTGAAATCGATTTTTAATGGCAATTCGAGGTAGCAGGACAACTGCACACTCACACTGTGTAGTAGTAGGCCTGAGGTGTGTTTGTAGGACTACTTGTCTGGATGTGATTATAGATTGTGTCAGTACTTTGGCTACATATCTGACATAGTCTATCAGTACCTCTATGAGTATCCCACCAGATGTTTAAGTAAATATGGTAACTACAGGGGTATGTAACTGTGTGTACAACTGTCTCGAATACTATTGGAAACATAACTGCTGTGTTCACTGTATAAAGAGCCATCTCACTAGCTGACTGGTTTTGTGAGTGTTAGTGAGTGAGTGTCAGGGTGTGCATGTCTGTGGGGGTGTGCGTGTATGTGGGGGCGTGGGAGGTAAGTACAGGGATTGGGGTGGGGAGTGAGTAAGTGTATGCAGGGGGTGGGGGTCACTTCTGGGAGCGGGGTGGAGGTTATTGGGGGGCTCGGTGAGGTGGGAAGTGAGAATGTTGTAAGGGAATGGGGGCTCTTGGATAGATGGGGGTATGGAGGAGTCGTCCATTGCTGACAGGAATGCAAATTTCTGTCGCCGGTAGCCTTTCCACCATGGATTTCGTGGCAGTACTACCACCACAAAATCCCTAATGGAAAGGGGACTTGTGATTCCGCCAGCAGTATTGGATAGACCGCCGGGTCTGAGATGCTGATCTCCGGCCCGCCTGTCCAACCGCCCTGGCGGTACCAGTGGGGATGTGGCAGTTTGGCACAGGCCAAACGGCCACACTCATAATGTGGTAGTCTTCACCACCGGTTCGTCGGCGGTGAGACTGCCACCTTGGCCCTGGTGGTCTTCGAACTGACAGGGTCATAATGAGGGCCTCAGTTTCTGTAGTAGTAGTCTTGAGCCATGTTTAAAGGAGGACTTGCCTGAATAGGTGACTAGTTTGTACAAGTACCTTGCTACATTTCTGAGTGAGTATGAGTCTGTATATGAGTGTGCCAGCACATGTTCAACTATATATGACAGTATATCACTGGGTCTTACTGAGTCTATGGGTCTGTAAATGTGCCTGTAAGTGTCTCTATAAATAGCTAACTGGCTTTTTTGGTGACTACGTAGCATGTAACTGTGTGTGCAACTGGCTCTGATACTACTGGCTACATACCTACTGTCTGAGTATGTGCATGAGTTTATAAGCGGGCATCTCATTCTCACACTGGCTGTGTCAGTGGTTCTATCATTTTGTTTTTAGGTATATGAGTTGCAGTATGACTTGGATACTGCATATTTAAGTTAGTATAGGAGACTGCAAGTTCATGTCTAACTCAGTGAAAGCTGAAAGGACATGTTTCATCTTTTAATTGCAATGCTCCCTACTGTATTGGCTACCTACAGGCTACCTGAGTACTGGACATTCAGCAATAAAACAACAGTCAAAGGATTAACAAGCAGCCTTTGTATTGGAAAATATTCCTGACGGTAAAACTACATACTCAGTCTGTACAGTAGTAGACCTGAGCCATTTCTAAAGCTTGTGTGGATGGGTGAATAGGTTTTGTCAGTATTTAGTACATATCTGACTGAGTGTATTAGTACCTCTATGCATGTCCACCAAATGTCTACATACATATTGTGAGTATAGCAGTATGTAAGTGTGTCTGTAACTGACTCAAATAGTATTTTAAACTTAACTGCTGCCTGGGTGTGTGTATAAATCTATAAGCAGCCTTCTCACAGTCTGCGTAGGTGTGTCAGCGGATCTATCATTTTCTTGATAAATATGTAAGTTGAAGTATGGGTGGGACACTGCTTATATAAGTGAGAATATGAGTCTGCAAATGCATCTTTAACTCTGTGAAACTTAAAAGGACAATAATGCTTTGACCACAAAGCACCGCTCTCTATTACCTACCTACCTACCTACAGATTAGCTGAAAGCTCGCTTTACTGTAGTAAACCACACTTTAAGAATTCTCAAGCAGCCTTTGTAATGGGAACTTAAGCTGACAATGAAAGTGCACACTTAGGCAATCATTTTAAGATTGGCGGTAGTAACTGCCTACCGCTGAGGTGACGGCCTCCACCATACCACCTTGGCGACGACCATCCGTCTGCCAGATAAGGAGCACTGCCTGACTTCCACCACAATAAGGGCAGAAATTCAGCAGTGTTCATGCTGGCGGATGGTGGTGACTTGGCGCTGCTACCACCTGCACCACCCGCCAGTAGAACGCCGCCAGCCTTATTTTGAGCTGCAATACGGCCCAGTGGTGTTCTGCTGGCAGGGCTCTGTTGGCGGTAGCAGTGCCCCTTCCCGTTCCCTGTCGGATGACCTCCTCGCCCAAGGTAAGTCAGGCATCCAACAGGGGAGGGGTTGGGAGGATGGGGTGTGTTGTGTATGTGTGTCTGAGTGTGTGACTGCGTGTATGAATGCAGCAGTGCGTTGTGTTGTATGCATGTGAGTAAATGCGTGTATGAATGGTGAAGTGAGTGCGTGTCTGTGTGTCTGTGTGTCAGAATGTGTGTGAGTATGTCTGGACGAATGTGTATGTGAATGCGTGTATGCCAGTGAATGTGTGAATGAGTGTATGGCAGTGTACGTGAATGGGTGTATGTGTGGTGCATGTGGGTGTATGTGTGTGTGCATATGGGGAGGGGGCGGGATGTGAAGGGCGCTGTGACTGTAATGGGGTGGAGTAGGGGAGGGGGGTGATATGTACATGTGTGCATTTATGGGGGTGAATGATATGTCGGAGGTGTTGGGGGTATTTGAATCAGGGGGTGTTTGGATGGAGAGGAGTGGGGAGTGTCAGGTGAGTGCTGGGGGGTGGGGGAGCCACCTTCCGGTGACAGGGAAGGAATTCCCTGTCACCAGTAGTGCCTACCACCATGGTTTTTGTGGCGTTGTTAGCGCCACAGAAACCATGGTGATAGGCCGGGTCATAATGCCGCCGCCGGTACTATGTGGGCTGCCGGGTCGGAGATTGACATCTCCGGCCTGGCGGCTCATAAGACCTTGGCGGTATGAGTGGTGAAGTGGCAGGTTGGCTGCAGCCAACCCACCACACTCATAATGTGGTGGTATGGACCGCCAGCCTGTTGGCGGTAATACCGCCACTTTAACCCTGGCGGTCAAAAGACCACCAGGGTTAAAATGAGGACCTCAGACTCTCCAGCAGTAGGCCTCAACTATGTTTAAAGTAGTATTTGTGTGGATAGGTGAATAGGTTATGGCAGTATCTGCCTACATATCTGACTGAGCATACCAATAACTCTATGAGTGTCCCACCAGATGTATAAGTAAATATTGTGAGTACAGTGGTATGTAACTATGTGTACAACGGGCTCCAATACTGCTGGGAACATAACCACTGTCTGGCTGTATGCATGAATGTTAAGCAGCCCTCTAAGTATCTAAGTGTTATGTCAGTGGCTCTATGCCTCTGTTGATAGGAATATGAGTTGTAGTGTCTATGTCAGAGTTTATAAATATTTGAGCATAAAGCTCTGCAAGGCCACATGTAGCTCAGTTAAACTTAGAACAACATCTTTCACCTTTTAATAACAAACTACCCTGCTCTATGACCTACCTATAGCCTACCTAGGGGTTGACTCTTGTATGGTAAAAAGGAACTGTAATCTTTCTTTCCTGATTATTACACCTTTTCTTGTTGTTATCATATAGGTATTATTTATATTCCTTTTTAGTGGTTATGAACATTCTACTCACTTTCATTCATCGTATATACAATTATCCCTGTAGTAACACATTTTAAATTAAAATACTTCATACTACACATACCTGTTAAGTATGTTTGTTGCTCTTTATATTCGTCTCTCAGTCTTAGTGTGAATTTCTTCTTACTTAAAATGTGCAAAAACTAAGCAGAAGAATGGGACACCACTCTCAAGCGAGGGAGCCATTAATGGCAACCTTTTCAACTTTGCTTTCAAGTTTACTCAATCACAAAGCAAATCAGAATGTCTCTTTTATATTTAACTTTTGCTACACATCTTCTGACTGGATCTCATACTTAGGCCCTCATTACAACCTTGGCGGTTGGTGATAAAGCAGCGGTAATACTACCAACAGGCTGGCGGTAAACAATTTGGAATTATGACCACGGCGGAAACCACCAACACATACAGCCACTTTAACACTTCGACTGCCACGGCGTTAGCAACAAACACCGCGGCGGTAACCGCCAACAGCCAGGCAGAAGACAATGTACCGTCCCCTGCATTACAACACGCCCATCCGCCAGCTTCTCTGGGGCGGTACCAACGTCATCAAAAGCACGGCGGAAACAGAACACTGAATGGAAACAACTCACCTCTTGACACCTAAGGAAGAACCAGGACGCCACCGAGCCGAACTACAGGTGTTACCCATGCTGGTGTATCTTCTCATACACCAGGAGCATGAACGCCGGCAAAGACGACAATGGTGAGTACTGCACCTAGTACACAGCGGAGGGGGGAGGAAAAAGAGAGTGACACACACACGCAACACCCCCACCCCCACCCTCACCCCCAACACCATACACACAAACACATGCAACAACATTACATATACACCCCGTAACTCTCTGGAATTACACAAGGACAAAAGGAATGGAGTCAAATGAGTGTAATATTAGACAATTTGATAAATGCATAAACAGTATGTACAATATATACAATATATATAAAAGGAGGGACAATGTCCACTCCAAAATGGCCGTGGCCCACTGACCCAAAACACATAGGCCAAGGCCACACTTGACTACTGCCTCAATACGAAGAGAACACTGCTGGGGCATCAGGTTGAAAACACACAGGCACCTCAGGGGGACGGAGAATGGGGGGGGGGCACCGCAGCCAGAAGATGGAATAATGCCACTGGCCTGGAGGGGGATCCATGCTCACTGCTTGGTCCTGGGGAATGCAAGGTCACAGTCTCTCAAGTGAGTGGTTTGCCCACTGCTTGGTCCTGGGGAGTGCAAACCCACAGTCTCTCAACTGGGTAGTTTGCCCACTGCTTGGTCCTGGGGAGTGCAAAGCCACAGTCTCTCAAGTGGATGGCTTCTTCCACTGGTTCTGGAGGGGGCTTTGTGCCCAGTGTGCTTCATCCTGACAAGGAGGGGCTGAATGGATGGCTTTTTCCACTGGTTCTGGAGGGGACTTTGTGCCAAGTGTGCTTCATCCTGGATGGTGCAAGGTCACAGTCTCTCACCTGTGTGATGTTGCAGGGTCCAGGACTCACTGCAGCCCATGTAGTCACCACTACACACTGCTCTCCGGCGGTGACGGCTGCTCAGTGGATGCCAGTTGCGCTGCAGGTGGCGGTGCAGGCAGTGGTGGTGGTAGCCTACAGGTCATCACCTGCAGCCTCGGACGGCTGCCCACTGTGGCTGCTGCTGCTGTCAGTGGTGCTGGCGGCGGCGGGGCAGGTGGCGGTGCAGGCAGTGGTGGTGATGGTAGCCTCCAGGCCTTCACCAGCAGCCTCGGACGGCCGCCCACTGGGGCTGCTGTTGCTGCTGCCAGTGGTGCTGCTGGCGGCGGGGCAGGTGGCGGTGCTGGCTGCGGTGCAGGTGGCAGTGCAGGCTGCGTTGCAGGTGGCGGTGCTGGCCGCGGTGCAGGTGGCGGTGCAGGCAGTGGTGGTGGTAGCCTCCAGGCCTTCACTTGCAGCCTCGGAAGGCTGAAGTGCCATGGCTGGTGTTCTGTGCCCCTTCCTGCCCTTGGCAGATGGTGGTGCCTCCTTGCTTCTGCCAGCTGGAGTCTTTGTCTTCCCCTTGCTGGCTGGTTGCACCTCCTTCCCCTTGCAGGCTGGTGTCCCATTCTTGCCCTTGCCAGGTGGTGGACCCTTTATGGCCTTGGCAGGTGGTGCTCGCACACTGGCAGGGCTGACGGGTGCCTCCTTGGAGCCTCTCACAGCTGCAGAAACCACAGTGGCCGTGGACTGGGTGGCTGAGGTGCTGGGCTGGGTTCTGGCCACCCTGGTCCGAGGTGAAGAACGGGGGGTAGGGAATAGGTCAATGGTGGCGAGGAAAAGCTTCTTAGGGGCGGGAAGAGGGTAAAGGTTTGGGAGTGGAGGAAGAGGGAGTGGTTGTAGGAGGTGTCAGTCTGCTGTGTGTGGTGCAGCTGCATGGGCTGGATGCTGTTGGGAGGTGGATGGCTATTGGGTGTATGTGTGCTTGCAGTTGTGTACTTTGGTATGAGGGGTCACAGACACAGTGGGAGAGGACACAAGGGACATATGCATGGATGTGGGGGTGGTGACTGCCAGTGAGGGACATGTAGTGATAGGCGTGCTGGTGGTAGTGTGTGAGGATGTAGTGCATTCAGGTGTGAATGGAGACGCTACTGGTAGGGAGGTGGATGATGAGGAGGAGGGGGACACAGTGGAGGCAGTGGATGCTGGTGTGTCTGCATGGGGATGGTGCTTGTGTGAGTGCCTGTGAGATGAAGTGTGGTGCTTGTGTTTGCCTGAGCCACTTCTGTGTGTTGATTTGGGTAATTGCTGGTCTGAAAGATGTAGACAGGGACATTGGCTGCCATCAGTGCAGAGGAGAGAGCCTGGAATGCTCTCTGTTGGGCCGCCACGCCAGAGTGAATGCCCTCAGGTATGCATTTGTTTGTTGCAAATGCCCTGCTACACCCCGGATGGCATTCAGTATGGTTGACTAACCAACAAAGAGGGATCTCAGGAGGTCAATAGCCTCCTCACTAGGGGCAGCAGACCTGACTGGGGCAGGGCCTGAGGTGCCTGGGGCGAAGGAGATGCCTACCCTCCCGGGGGAGTGGGAAAGGAAAACACGTTGAGGGACTACTGGGAGGGCGTTGCTGGTACGGGGGTGGCGGCTGTACCTGTTGTTGGGGTGGGCACAGAGGTGTCCGCCACCGCCAGGGAGCTTCCATTGGAGGAGGAGTCACTGTCGGTAGTGTCCCCTCCTGTCTCCGTCGTGGTGCTCCCCTCGTCCTCTGTCCCACTGGTGCCCTCACCGTTGGTGGAGTCAGCCTCCAGGCCCATGTGGGATGCAGCTCCCTCCGTCGCCGGTGCCTCTGCTCCTCCAGATGATGCTAATGCACACATGGACAGGGTGACAAAACAAAAAGGCAGGGGAAGACAGAGGATACACTTGGTCAATGCCAGCAACAACACTACCGCTGGCGTACACAACATACAGGGAATAGCCCTATGCACTATGCCATGAACTACCAGTTACAATGCTAGTCACCAGCCCATGGGGTACAATGCCTAACGCCATTAGCTGCACACCTAAAACCCACAGGACCCTACCCAGTAGTAGATGCCCACTAACACTATTGGGGTTGGAGTGCATCTGAGCCTGCTCATCATTGAACCTACCCTGCCATGCTCGCCCTGGCCTAAGGGCACCCACAGCCCACATCCCACATCCCACATCCCCCACCCAAGTAAAACCTTAACACGCGCAAAGTCAGGATTCTGATTCTGTACTCACCCCCTTGTGGCTGCTTCAAGCACCCATCCAACTCCGGATATGCCACCGCCAGGTTGTGGAACATCAGGGGGGTCAGGGTACAACGGGCACCCCTTCCTCGTTTGGAGGCCAGCCCCAGCTTGGCCTCCGCCGTCTTCCTTGGCCAGCGGCGCAGGTCCTCCTACCGTTTGCGGCAGTGGGTGCTCCGCCTATCAAAAACCCCCAGGGTCCGCACCTCCTTGGCGATGGCACTCCAAATATCCTTTTTCTGATGGGCGCTGACCTGCAAATAAAATACAGCAGAAAGGGAGTAGTCATACTGTCCGGACTGTCATACTCATGGCCCACATATCCCTCCCATACCCTTACACACATACATTGACCACCATACATACAGGACTCTGCCCTGGACCCCTCAGACCCCACCCTACACGGGGATTACACACACAGCACTCCATACATTCATGGCCCACGCATCATGCACACAGTGTACTCACCTGTTTGTCTGGAGGACCATAGAATAAAGTGTACTGGGTAGGATCCTCATCCACTAGTCTCTCCAACTCCTCCGAAGTGAAGGCAGGGGCCCGTTCCACAAACACTCAAGCCATTGTCGCTTCCAGACATAGGTCAGAGCAGCACTTTCAGTGTAGGTCCTCTCTTGTTGAAGGTCAGGTAGCAAGTGAGTGCACAGATAGAAAATGGCAGTCACGTCCGCGGCGGTGCATGCCATCACCGCCGGAGTACATCGCCATTGGATTCTGGAACCTTTAGGGCCCAATGATAACCAAAGCGATCTTGTGCGCAGTCGTCGCCCGCCGACCGCAGCGGCGCACAACGCCAGCGGAATTACCTCATTTCCTCTTGTTCCTCCTCACAGGTCAGGCAGCCACCATTTCAGGAGGGCACAGGCCATGGCACCTAACTGCGTCACAGCAGACATTGGCACATCAACTGAGTCACAAGTTCACATACTGTTTCTGTAAAGGAAGAAATGCTTATTAATTTTGACATGTGTGAAAATTACCTTCTGCTCACCGTTTTTCACCCTAGAGTTCAACCTCTGAGGAGAAATAGGAGATGGAGACATCCCCCCGTGTCCAGACCCCTGGTGGACCTGGCGACAATGGAGGATAGGCACATTATCCTGACCTACAGACTTGATAGGGCCACAATCCAAGAACTGTGTGCCCAATTGGAGCCAGACCTGATTTCAGCTATTCGCCACCGCACAGGTATCCCCCTCTAGTGCAGGTCCTGTCAGTGCTCCATTTCCTGGCAAGTGGTTCCTTCCAAGCGACAGTGGCCATGGCATCAGGGATGGCCAAGCCAATGTTCTCAAACATGCTGACCAGAGTGTTGTGTGCCCTGCTACATGGTATTCCCCCAGGTGGAGGATTTGGCCACAGTGAAGGCTGACTTCTATGCACTGGGAAATATCCCCCACATCATTGGTGCCATTGATGGTACACATATTGCATTTGTCCCCCCCAGGAGAAATGAACAAGTGTTCAGAAATAGAAAAAGCTTTCGCTCTCTGAATGTGCAGATGGTGTGTTTGGCGGACCAGTACATCTCCCATGTAAATGCCAAGTATCCTGACTCTGCGCATGATGCCTTTATCTTGAGGAATAGCAGCATTCCATATGTGTTGTCCTGTACTACTCACCCAAGAAGGTGTGCCAGGTCAACGTTGCATGTTGCACAACCTGGTCTTGAGACACCAGGTGCCTTTTCTGCAGGAGGATGAGCCTGGGGATGGTCATGTGGCAGCGGTGGAGCCTGTGGACAGTGACGAAGAGGAGGCAGAGAACGAAGATGTGGACAACAGAAGTACACTAATTCAACAGTACTTCCAGTGACACACAGGTAAGACACTGTAACTTCACCTTTCAATGCAGTTTTGTGTTTGACAATGAACATGGCAGCCTGATTTCCCTATTTCTCTGGCCACTTACAGTACCCTTTGGCATCTCTATTTTCAGATCCCTGTGCCCCACACTGGCTCCTGGTGTGTTTACTGCTGCCCACTACAGGTCATACCTATGTAAATATTACAGTACATTTCAATTGCAATGTTTACAGTTGTTAAACTAATACATATGTCAAACAATTGACAGGCTCCATACTTGAATTTGTTCCAAGGGTGTTTATTCATGTGTTAATAAGTGAAGGGGGTATTGCAATGGGCTGGGTTGCTGATGGAGGAAAGTCCAGGGTAGAGTCCAGTCTATTTGTATCACAGGTGCATCGTCCAAGGGGGCACAGGAAGCAGAGCAATGGCAGTTCAAGGTGGACAGGGTGACAGAGTGGGACACAAGGGTGACAATCAGGAGAGTCTTATTTCCTGGCGGGGGTCTTGGCAATGTTCTCTGGCTTCTGCCTGGATCGCAGGGACCATTTGTGGAGTGGTTCTCCTTCTGCAGGGCGTGGGGTGCTGGTGGCCTGTTGTTCATGTGGCATGGCCTCCTGTCCACTAGCACCGGCGGAGGTGGAGGGCTGTTCTTCGGTTTAGCTAGTGTCAGGGGCCCGTTGGTGGGTCACTGCCTCCCTCATGGTGTTGGCCATGTCTGCCAGCACCCCTCCAATGGTGACCAGGGTGGTGTGGATGTCCCTCAGGTCCTTCCTGATCCTCAGGTACTGTCCCTCCTGCAGCCGCTGGATCTCCTGCAGCTTGGCCAGCATCTGGCCCATGGTCTCCTGGGAATAGTGGTATGCACCTAGGATGTTGGTGAGTGCCTCGTGGAGAGTCGGTTCCCTAGGCCTGTCCTCCCCCTGTCGCACAGCAGTCCTCAGAGGTTCCCTGTTGTCCTGTGCCTCAGACCCCTGACCCGTATGTCCACTGCCAATGACCCAAGGTCCTTGATCGTCCTGTGTTTGTGGGGTTGCCTGGGGTCCCTGCAGTGGTGGACACAGTGCTGATTGATGTGTCCTGGGGACAGAGGGATGGGCCCGCTGGGTGTGTGCTGTGCTGGTGTTTCCTGAGGGGGGAGGCTCTGTGGTGGGTTGGGACTGTGGCTGGGTCACCGATTGTCCGGAGCTCCCTGATGAGCCAGGTTGGTCATCGTGATCCAGACGTGCAGAGCTGCTGTCATCACTGTGGGCCTCTTTGGGGGGGGAGACTGGATGTGGCTGGCACCTCCTCTCCGGTGACGTTGAGTGGGGGTCCTTTGGGGATGTAAATGCACTGTTATTGTATCTGCGTGTGCCATCTTGTGCATGGGTATGTTTCCCTCCATGGTTGTTATTAGCAAGGCACCTTTGGGTTGTGTGAGATGTTATTGGTTTGGCTAAGTGATTGTCACTAGTGTGCATGCTATGGTGATGGGTGTCCATGCAGGTCTGTGATGGGGGTCCATGCATTTTGTTGCATGCAGGGCTTGGTTTTGGGATGGCTGGGTTGTGATGGTGGGGCATATGTGAGGCGGTGGGGTGATGGGGGTGAGGGTAGGGGTTGTTGTTTGTGTTGGTAGGGTGGGGGATAAAGTAGTAAAGATTTGACTTACCAGAGTCCAGTCCTCCTGCTACTCTAGCCAGGCCCTCAGGATGCATGATCGCCAAGACTTGTTCCTCCCATGTTGTTAGTTGTGGGGGAGGTGGTGGGTGTCCACCGCCAATGCTCTGTACAGCTACCTGGTGTCTTGCAACCACGGAACGCACCTTCCCCTGTAGGTCACTCCACCTCTTCCTGATGTCATCCCTAGTTCTTGGGTGCTGTCCCACAGCGTTGACCTTGTCCATGATTCTCAGCCATAGCTCCATCTTCCTAGCTATAGATATCTGCTGCACCTGTGCTCCAAATAGCTGTGGCTCTACCCTGATTATTTCCTCCACCATGACCCTTAGCTCCTTCTCTGAGAATCAGAGGTGTCTTTGTGGTGCCATGGGTGTTGTGTGAGGTGTGTAGGTGAGGGTGTATAGGGTGATGTGTGGGGTATGTGGGTGGTGTATAGGTGTAGGTAGTGTGTGGCTCTGGTTTCGTCTTGGTCGTGGTGTCTGTCTCGTGCCAATGGTTTGTAATGGTAAAGGGTTGTGGGTAATATGGGTGTGTGTTTTATAGTGGTGTGGGTGTGTGGTTGTGGTGTGTGTATGGGTGTCAGGTGTGTGTTGTTTGAATTGTCCAATGTGGTGTTGTTTTGTTTGAGTGTGTGTATTTTGAGCGTGGCGGTATGTACCGCCAATGGTTTACCGCCATTGAATGTCCACCATGGTGATTCGTGGGTCATAATGTGATGGGTGTTGTTCTGTTTGCGTAATGGTGTTGATTTTGATACCGCCACTTTATCACTGACCTTTGGATTGGCGGAATTGTGTCTGTGACTGAATAGTGACGGATTGGTGGGTGTGTGTCATAATATGGTGGACAGATATCCGCCGCCGCCGCGGTAAGTTGACGGCAGTCAGCGTGGCGCTAAGTGGGATTTACCGCCAATGTCATAATGAGGGCCAAAGTCTTTTGCCATTTGTACAGCAAAATCTTTAAGCATAGGATTGACACAGTGTCATCCTCGTTGACCTGTAAAATGACAAAAAACATTTACCACTCCAGGCACAGTATTACAGCTTTGGACTGGTCAAATACCATCCAAGCCAACCTGGAATGAGTAAAGCAACCCCTGACATGTGTTTTGCTCTCATTAGTGTGCCCCTCCTTATATTTTCAATGCCACCTGGTCAACCCGAAGTCTTATTGAAAAACAAGCACAGGAGACTGCGTTTGTGTGTTGTTTTTAAACATTACTGCAAATTCACAATGACGTTGCAAACCCACATAAATTTTTTTTTAGGGATAAGCTAAGGGGTCAGGGTGTCTCTACCCTGACTCCTTTTCCTTTCTTTTGCCTTTTCTGTTGGGACTTGGCTAAAGCCTAGTCGTAAGATGGCTGCCACCACTTCCTGGTTGAAGTGTTGGCTGCCAATCTGCATTTCCTTACACAAGCTCATCATTATTCATGAAGACGTTGCAATGGGTCCGCAGCACTAGATATACAAATTTGTTTTCCCTTTGATATCTCCTACTTAGTGTCGCTCGCCACTAGGTAATTATTGTTAGGACCTAGTTTCCATAGACAGAGCATTTTTTGTTTTGCTTATAAATTTGTCTCAGCTTGTCAAATCTTCATGGAATTTTCAAAACGTATACTTTTGTCAGTTCAGCTGCTGTCTTGAAGGTTTTGAGGTGGTCTGTCAAGCGGGGGCCAAGAAAAAGGGGAGGTCCCAAAACATGTTTTCCCCATTCAGTTTTCCACAGGACCTTTGGACACGCCTACAGCCCAAACTGCTGAACAGTATTGCACCAAATTTGACAGGAAGCTAGATCCTGTTGCATCGATCACACTTTTTGTGGTTTGGTGCAAATCCGTTCAGTAGTTTTGGAGTAATTTAAGACCTAAAAATATAGATATTTAGGGAGGTGGATACTCCGCGGATCCAGATCCGTGATTCTGGGGGAAAAGCACAGCCATGATTGGGTGGCCACAACCTGACAGAAAAGTTGCGGCTGACATTTTCTTTTTTCACATCGACTCAGTGGGTGGAAAACTAGCAGTGAAAAAATACATAAAGGGTCAGGATAAAGGTACCCTGACCCCATAGGACAAATAGAGGGATCCCTCACGGACCTCTCAAAGGCAAAAAATTGCCCAATTAATTTTTCGCCCAATCCGCGGATCTGGTGACCACAAGTGGATCCATGGATTTGAAGATCTGCTGATTCATGAATCCAGAAAAAAATGAAAAAAACCCTGCCAACTGCATCCAAGCTCATGCTGTGCACGGCCGAAGTGCGCAGCTTGGGTTTGGGTGCATGCAGAAGGGTTGGCTGGCAGGCCTGCTACGGACCAGGCCCTGTGGCCAACGCCCACTGCCCACGGACAAAGGCCATGTGTAGCACTTGGTTGGGTGGTTATAGGGGTTGGCTGCAGCACCTGGCCGCAAGCCAAGCTCTGCCACTAACCACCACCATGCACGGCCGAAAGCCATGTGTAGTGGTGGTTGGATTAACATATAGTAAGGGAAATTATTTTACGTTAAAAATAACATAGGAATTCACTGAAAAAAACTGAGATTACAGAGAAGTTACAGGAAATAGAATTTTTTTAAAACATAGAAATTCACTTAAAAAAAACAATGGTTACAGGGACGTTGTAGTTAGGCTCAGTTTTTAAACGTAAAACCATAGAATTTCACCTGTTATAATTTGAGATATTTCAAGTAACTATAACTCACGCCCTAAGGTAATTATAACTCATGCTCTCACCATGTGCTCCTAATTACCCCACAAATTACAGCATTGATGGCAGCAATGTCAAGAATAAGTGGGGGAATCTGCAGAACATGGCAGTCACATCGGCCACATACGTGGTTGTTACTGCCGACAGACACAACCATTGGCCCACGACCGCCACTGGCAACAACGGTAGCCTATGGCTATGTCCGCGACGGTTGCAACTGCCTATCGCCATCACAACTTCTGCTCTGTCTACGGAAACCCATGGTGGTCAGCCAAAGGCGGTCCTAACCATGGTGGTTCCAGGTCACCAAAGTAATACACAACAACACATTGGATAGATTTGAAAACAAAACAGCTGACACACATTGCCATAATGGACACACCCGCAAAGGACACTATAAAACACACTTGTACAATGGATAGTATGCTGGTTGGACTATTAATAGCTGGCATCATATCTGACTCCAACCAATGACATAAGTCCACTATTGTTTGCTGATTCAGAAGGTAAAGGAGGATGGTATGTCATTCTCACAGGGTCTGTAAGTCTGGCAGTGGACGGTAGACAAGTGGTTGTCACATTCTCCCTCACCCTGGGTACCTATATATGACAAGAAATGAGTTCTGGCATTAATCATTGTGTCCACAGCTACATAGATGATGCATATCAATGATAACGTGACAAGACAATTAAGAAGGGATGGACATGGCAAAAAATACACATCACATCTGCTAATGACACAACGGTCATATGTGACTCCCTTGGTTTGCCAAACATGTTTAGATATCATATATCTGGACCTCAATCAAAAATGTCCCTTGGAATGTGACTGGATGTCTGGACCACAAAATTGACCTTTGACGGGGGTGGACTGTGCCCAACTGTAAATTACCATCTGTGTCTTGCGCCATACAACAATGGTGTTTGAGTTGTAGGACCTACATGAAAAGACAGGATAAGCATGTGTGTGCTCTAAACAACATTTTCAGAGATATGACTCCGCTTTTGAGGCCCAACACCGTATTTCAGGTCTCTAACATGGTAGCTGCCTGACCTACTCCACTGAACATTAGGAATCGTCCATGACTGTTGGCGGACGTTGCCATGGCAATAGACGTTTGCAACCGCGCCGGACATAGCCATAGGTCAATGTTGTTGCCAGTGGCAGTTGTGGGCCAAGGGCTGTGTCTTTTGGCGGTGACAATCACGTATGTGGGGGATGTGACTGTTATGTTCTGCAGACTCCCTCACTTGACTCCTGACACTGCTGCCAGCAAGACCTCCACTACTGAGCTGCTGTGTACCGCCTCTGGGAACAATCATGCTATGTCCAACAGGTGATAGGGTTCCAGCCCTCTCTCCAGCTAGTTAACAAGGCCCTTCCCCATATGAACAGCTCTGTGGTGCACCAGAGGAGCAGGTACGTGCCTCATGTGCACAGTTTTCTCTGCACTTCACCATCCTTTCCCTCCTCACAGGCTAGATAGTGCCCATGTGTGCCAGATTGACTACTTATGTGCCTGTAGGTGCAGTCTGTGAGCCTTCAATGGGAAAGTCAATGTGCAGGCATTGGTGGCCAGTGCCTATGTTGAGTTAATTCACAATGTGGTGTGTGTGCTTTTTGTGTAACTAGATCCACCTTGTGGTGGATGCACATAACTAGGTGAGATGACATTACAGCCCTCCACTGAAATCTCTTTCCTCATGATTGATGTATATGTGAGACAACATGTACATGCATGGCAACATGAGCTGAGTATGCATGTTGTATGTGTCAGTTGTGAGTGATGTGAGTTATGTGTACGTTGCCACAGAGATTTGTTTCACACATCTGCCCATTTGCCCTTGCTGCACTGTGGTTTGTAAGGCGTGTCAATACTCTGTCTGTCCTTCAGGTTGCCACACACATCACATGCCAATTAGCTGTTGACTACATGATGTATTGTCATGCATAGAAGTGATGGGAATGTAGTGCCATGCAGGTTCCGTCATCTCAGCCTGCAGAGACAATGGCCTGTCACATGTATCTCCTAGTATGGGTCATAAGCTAGGCTGGGGTGGAGTCACTGTGGCTATGCAACTGCGGTGCTGTGCCCACTCCTGCACCCCAGCAGATCCTGTCATGGGGCCAACATGAGGCTCTGGTATAATATGCTGCTCAGAATGCCTTATTATTTTATTCAGATTAGGTATAGGTACAGGGGTGAGTTACTGATCTATTACACATGTGCATTTAGCAACACTGTCAATGTGTGTCTCTGACTCATGACAGGTCCCTTTCTCCCACAATCCTGTTGATACCTTCACACAGGTCATATTTGTCCTGTGCAGCTTATTGCATAACTGGCATTTCCACAGTGCAGACAGTGTGTTGATTCCTGGGACACCATGATATGTAACTCTGTAGCTTGGTCACATAGCAGAAAATTGACAATGCACACCTTTGTATGTTGAATGCCATCTCTGTAGGATGTATCCAAAAGTGTGTTCTGTGATACAGACACATAACACAAAACCCGAACCCCTGAAGTGGCATGAGTCTGAATTTGTCATGCAAATGTCCATACATGGACAGCTTAGATACTTTCTGTATCCACCATGCCTGTCCCTTCACTGTTACCCATGTGTAATGTTGAAGTTTGTACTCTGGATGCAGCCTGTAGGGGCTATATGCAGATGCCACAGAGGTGTGATATGGCTCATAGTGACTCACATATTAGTTAGGTTGTTAGAGCATGTCCCACATTAAGTCAGTAAGCTTGCTTAGTCATTGTAGGGCCTGAGCAGGGTGGTGGGTTATACTGCAGATTGGGAAATGTATGTATGCAACTGGCAGAGCACCCACTGCAGAAAAGGACCTGGGTGGGGTGCCTGGTGGACCATGACCCCACTAATGGTTTGCACTCTGGTGGTGGCCTATCCAGACCTTGATGGGAGTTTGAGGGCAGCATAGCAGCCACAAGGGAATGAGTACAGGGCATATTCCTGCCTGTCCCACTGCCAAGTTATTGAGCGAGGTTCTGACAGCTCCCCCTGACTATTAGGGATGAGCCATGTGTCACACACTAGATGAGAGATTGTTTGTGTTGACATGTCATGTGTTGTATATTGTGTTGTGCGGAGCTCACGGAGGTCTAATAGTGGAATTTGGTGGAGTTGGCTCAAAACTCTGTGAAATTCTTGCGATTGAGTGCCGCCTGCCCACACCCTGGTCTGAATTATGTGCCCGGTCTCAGAAGCGCTAAGCAGGGTCAGGCATGGTTAGTATTACTAACCATGCCTGACCCTGCTTAGCGCCTTTGAAATTGAGCGCACCACATCCAGTTCTGGGTGGTATGCTGCCCATAGGCAGCGAAAGCTGCTGTTTCAGGCCTCTTGTGCTGGCACAGCCCACCAGCCTGGAGCCTGCTGCTCTTACACCTGCACACTTCCCTTCACCAACTGCCTTTCTTCACAAACTTTATACGCATGGCCAAGCACACTCCCTGTCTTGCACCTGCCTTGCAATTGCTTCCTCTGCACTTACACACAGCCTCAGACTGCCCTTTCTTTAGGGCCCAGCACTAGCAGCAGTAAACCAGCAGTAAACCAGCTCACCACCAGCAGCCTGGTGTTTTCACAAAGTGCCTACCCGTGCCTGCCACTGGGCTCTAAGGCACTTTCTCAGGCCACACACATCTCTTTCTGGTGGGGGCTGCTGGATTCACTCAGCAGCTGATGCTCTCCCGTGTCACCAGCTCTCTCTGCCAGCCCCATAACACCAATTCCTTTCCCAGAGACTCTTGGGAAACAGGTTCCCTTCAAGTGGAGCTCTGACTGCAAGTTTCCTTTTTTTCAAGCACACAATGCCAATGCAAATACTGTCCATGCCCAGTGCCAGCCCCTGTGTGCACACAGAAGATAAAGCGAAACAAGGGTCTTACCTGGCTGAATGCTTGGTCCAGTCCCCGTTGCCTGCTGCCTGGCTCTCCACCTCCCTCTGCCTCCTGCTCCCGGGTTGCTGAGGACAGTGAAAGTAGGGATGCCTGGATCCGGAGCTGGCACTGGGCAGCCCCGCAGCTTGCAGCAGCTCCACTCCGTCAACCGACGTAGAGTTGAGTGTGCACTGCAGCCTAGTTATGGGCCACACAGTGTGAGTGCAGACTGTCTGTGCCTGAACTGTGTGGCCCATAACTTGAATGCAGTGTACATGCGGTGAGGGGCTAGTTGAGTTTTTTGCTGAACTCCGCACTCCACTTGGAGCGCGGAGTCCCAAGAACTACATTAAATCCACCAGCAGAGCTAAGCTCACCATCCACCCCTAGTTGTATACTGATGTGACTTGCCTATTAGACGAGGGAACTAGGACAAAACTGAGTGGAACCCTCAAACCACTTGCTCTGCAGGGACCACATATCGCTGGGTACTTTGAGCAATCATGTACTGTTTGCTGCTTTATTGTGTGTAATTTCTATGCAACATAGTGCGCTTCCTCAATGTTCCAGGCCAAAAGTAACTAGGTCATGAATCACTGTGCTCTGCCATGTTTCTGGGTAGATGTGTATGTTGGTTGGCATCTGCCACCAAGAGGCCACTTGTCTTCAGTGTATGGTGGGTACTGGTGCCTCACTGCAGTTTGTAATGTGAAGGTGTCCAACAAACATATGATAGGGCTTTCATTGTTCTTTGGCTGTAGCTAAAGATCACTATTCTCCCTTGGTAAGTGGAGAATGTCCATTGACATGATTTGACATGACATGATAGGCCACTAACATTCCTTGTGTCTACATTTCAGCATGTCCCCTTCTCATTAGAAGACATTTATAGGTTGCAGTTTTATGCATGGTCTACCTATGTTGATGGGATGATGTCTGTATTCCCTTACATTTATGTGCATGGCAAACTGTTTGTGGAATAATACACATTCTAGCATGTCATTTGGCATGTAGAATTGCAGTAGAAATGAGGGACATGACAGGTAGGCCTAGAGGCTTGAGCCATAATGTGAATATCTATGCCCCTGATGTGGCATTAGGTGGAAAAGTGAACTGTACATGTGTAATGGTTAAAGTGTGTGCCCTGGCTCTTGGCATACAGCATGGAGTGACTTGCAGTTATGTTTAAGACACATGTGTTTGGGTACAGGCATTCACCCACAGACATACATCTGGGTTTGCATGAGCAAAATGGGGATAGTGATGTAGCTTCCCATTGGCCAACCTGTGGAGGGCCTTCTCCAAGTCCTTGCAATTTCTGTGTCTCTCCTACATGCAAAGAGCTAATGGCTTGTACGGAAGCACTCAGAGTATGTCATTGTAAGTGATGCCAGATATTAGTGGTGATCGCTCTGGGGCTTGCTTAATCATTGTGTTGTCTATTTTGGAGACATCTCTCCCTGACATCCTGCACATGATACCTACAGTGTTCATTTCTATGCTACATGTGTGGCCTATCTGAGCAACATAGATACTACCTCCTGGGCTCTACTGGGACAAATGTCACTAGGTAAAGTGTACATTGTTGATATGCTTCCAGTGTGACATGAGTATTTCCACGTCACCTTCTCCAGGCTATTGTACTTTTCTCATCTTCATGGCAGGATTTTGGAGCATCATTTCTCATAGTAGGGTCATTATGCATATGACAAATAGATGTGTGCATGACCTTGTGTAGGATCTGCGGGAATGTAGTTGGCATTGGCCTACTATTGTATGACAACAGGTAGCAGAGGTCTGCTTCATGGGGCAAAGCTTTGTGGGACATGAGGTCTCCTACTAGTTGACTGCTTGTTGTGATTGCACAGCTTCAGCAATGCAATTGTAGTTGTCTGAGATCCTGATTTTCCTTTGGTCAACTGTTGACAGTTCACAATGCATGCATGCACATGGTATGGTACATGTACGGACCACTTAGATGGAGTTTGTTATGGGTCCTACTTAACATCATGGTAATATTTGCTAATCTGAGCTGGTTTTAAAGTGTGATCATGGACTTGTGATGACCCTATTCCTCTTTGTCTTTTCAGCATCTGCACTGGCAAGTGCAGGAGATGGGGCAGAGCCGAGTGGGGAAGTATCTGGCCACGGGACCTCGGGTCAAAACACAACTGACACAGAGGAACCCAGTGGCCCAGAGGGCGAGGGGAGTGCTATGGGGGAGAGCGGAACATCATCCTCATCATCATCAGATTCCTCCTCCAGTGGATACTCCCTAGTGGTGGCGGACCCATCAGGGCATCCCCAAGAACCATCCTTGTCTGCCATCCCCCCCTTCTAACACCCCACTCCCTGTTGTTCCCCACCCAGTTGGCTGTGCCTTCTCACTCAAGAAAGTGGGCGTCTCCTTCATCACAGGCACATCCGCCCCAGCCCCAGTTAACCCTGCTGCCCTCAGTGAGGAGGTTATTGACCTCCTGAGAACAATCTCTGTGGGTAAGTTAGCCATTGTGAATGCCATCCAGGGATTGGCGACCCATCTGCAACAGACCAACGTATTCCTGGAAGGCATCCGTGGTGCAATGGCTGGCCTACAGAGATCTTTTTTGACTCTGGCCTCAACTCTGACAGCAGCCAGGCACCCACAACCTCCCATTCCCCCCTCCAACTCCCTCTTCCCACTCCAAATCCCCTCTTCCCTTACCTACCCAAAGCACAGAGACATATCTGCAGGCATCCACCGCAACACCCAAGAGCGGCACACACAAATACAAGCACCACAAAACACACAAGCACGCAGACACCAAAATACATAGCAACAGTCACATCTTTGATACCCCCACCAGCCCCAGCATCACACACACAACATCCAGCATACCCACAGGCACCACACCAACAGTCACTGATAAACCCACCATACCCATAGACACCGCCCCAGCAGACCCCCAGACATCCACCAAAAGCACCACACCTGTAGATACCACTACTACAGACACACAGACATCCACCATATCCAGTCAACCCACAGTCACCACCCCCACAGTCACACACACATCCACAACTCCGTCCCCCAGCACCTCCACCTCCCATACCCCCAAGACACACAAACACACTCACTCACTCACCACCCAACAGACACCCACCACACACAAGCATACCTCCCATAAGCACGCACCTATGACATAGCCTACAACCACTCCCTCAACCTCCACATCCTGCCCCCTTCTGATGACGGTCCCCATGGCCCTAAAAAACTTTTATTGTTAGACCTTGAACTTACCCCTGTTCCCTCCACCCAGTCCCAAACCCAAGTGGCCCTCACCCTGCTCCCAGCCCCTACCTTCTACCTCCCAGGCCTCCCCTGCTCCCCATTGTGCAGATGTGCATGACATTTGGGTATAGTGCTGTTTGTTTCTGAGATGCATGTAGGACCCTTTCCTGTGCACATGTTGTTTTAGGGGCATGTGAAAAGTGAGTTGTGTCCCAATGTAGCCTCCTTCCCTGAGAGTTACTGATGCCCCCATCCCAATTGTGCAGGTATTGTTTGCATAGTGCTCTTTGTCTATTTGTCTCCCTGTCTATTGTGCATGCCATTGTTCTTTCACTGTGCTGTGATGTGTGTCTCCATTACAGGGCTGTTTACTGGGAGTGTTGTTTGTATTCCATGCCACATCAATAAATATGTGTGCTGTATGTGACGACAGTCACTGGCCTGTGTGGAATGTGAGTTTGTGACTTGTATTTGTAGAAGGGATGTTTCAGTGATGTGTGAGACAATATTGTGCAGCCTTCACTGTCCCTGTGCTTGAGATGTGTAGCCATTTGTTTTTCTGTAGTGTTGCTGTGCAGTGTGACCTGCCCAAAGGGGGTGTATTGTGACTGTGAATGTGTCGGTCTTCATGTATGATTTGGATTTGGTAAAGGATGAGACATGTACTTAGTGCCCGTAGTGTTACCCCCTTATGATGTGGATGACAGTGCTATGATCTGTTGTTTTTAAGGTTCAGGATACAGGTATGTGTGTGAACTTATGGTGGGTGGCATCCTCAGTGGCGTGAATTTTGTGCACCATCGATGATCATCACCACCAGCAGTACATGTGTGATGGGCTCCATGGTGGCACCAGATGTGTGTCTCCCTTTATACTATTTGTTTCCGCCTGCTGGAATGTGGTGGTTGGTCTGCCACGGTCACATTGGTGGTGTGCAACCTCGTAATGTGTCTGGCGTAAACACTGTCTCCACCAGCGTATTTGTGCAGTCTTATGATCATGGCAGTCTGTGCTGCCTGTCGGTGCCGGAGGAACAGCAGCTGTCTTTGCTCCATAGGCCCACGTGACTGGCAATACGGTGGTCCTACCGCCATCCAGACGGCAGTCGGACTGCCATTGTCACCATGGTGGTCAACGGAGTGTCAAACTCGTAATGAGGCCCTTAGTCTACTTAATTGCATTAATTACCTAGTGTTAGTGGCCAGTAGGTATAGTTAGGACCAAGTTTCCATAGAAAAATCTTTTTTTTGACTTGCCTGTATCTTTGGCACTGTTTGACAAATCTTAATTAAATTTTCCCAAAATAGTGTCAAGTTGGGTCTTGTTGTGCAGGGAAAGTTTAGGGATGATCTGCTAAGCAGGGGTTGAGAAAAAGTGGGTGTGTTTACCACGTTAATTCCCATAGACTCTTCAGACACTCCTGCAGCCCAAACCGCTGGACGGAATTACACCAAATTTGATAAAAAGGTAGCTTTTAGTCTGCAGATCACTCTTTCATGAAGCTCTGAGCACTCAAAAGTAAGTCAACATTTTGTGCTTAATGTTTGTTTGAACTTTATTTTCGTCCAGTCAAATCACCATTGCCCATGCCAAAATGTGTTTTGTCAATGCTGCATGAGTCGAAGCTAACTTTTTCAGGGCTATAACAGAATAATACATTTGACTATACCAGTGGTTCCCAACTTGTGGTCTGGGGACCCCTTGGGGTCCGCGAAGCCTTCGCGGGGTCCGTAACTGCTTAGAAAATAATAATAGATTAGGTCCCCAGCTTTCAGTAATGACTTAGTGGGGGGGTCCCCGGACTCCAATAATGAGTCAGTGAGGGTCCCTGGGTCCCAGTAATCATAAAGCGGGAGTCCACAGAAGTCAAAAGGTTGGGAACCACTGGACTATACCATCTTTCAAGTGAAAATTGGACTTCTCATGCTTGTTAGCAAGATAGTGAAAAGGATTTTGGTGGCTGTTACATAAAAAAGAGAAGGAGGTAAAATAAAGGGGGAATCCATCCTTACAGTATGCGTGTGAGAACATTCTATAGTAATCATCCACATGGAAACCAATAGCCATATCTCTGTGTCTATGAGTGGTACAAGCGTTTTAAATCTATGATGCCTCTACATATCTATAAGTCTCAATCTCATTGAGTGCCACATATGTATTGCATTAGGTACCTCCAAGGTACAAGTATCCTAAAATATAAAATAGTCCATATATATTCTAAGAAGGGGTCAAGTGTACAGTTGGGTGAAAGTATACCAATAATAATGTCTTACCTACTCTTATCTATATCTCTGTACACTAACATGCTTCACTAATATGGCATGATAGCCATGACACATTGAATAAGACCAATGGAACTTCTGTCACATACTGAGATGCTCCTGGAAATTATACAGGTTGTACTTGACAATGATGTATTTTTGTTTGAGGGCAAATGGTATCACCAGATATGCGGGACTGCAATGGGCTTCAGATTCACTCCATCTTATGCCAACCTCTTCATGGGTTGGTTTGAGGGCGAGCAGGTCTGGGGCCCTAGTGGTACTGAATGGGTGCAATACATTTATTACTGTGGGAGATATATTGATGACATCATCCTGATGGTCCAGACGACAGGAAATGAAAATGCTTGCATTTACTAGCTATTTGAATAACAATACATATAACATGTATTTTACTGTTAACTACGACCCAGAAAAAATTCAGTTGCTTGATGTGGAACTATATGTGTGTAGCTCTGAAATGGGTAGCCTCTTGTAGTGTAAAGAAACATCTTGCAATGAGGTCTTGCATGCAACCAGCACCCACCCCAGACATCAGAAATCAGCTATTCCATATGGGTAGTTGACTAGGGTAAGGAGGAATTGCAGCTCAGATGTATATTTTAGAGAAAATCGAATAGACTTCTTGTTAGAGTTAATGACAAAGGTACTGTTAAGAGAGCATACAACAAAGCCCTTAGATTGGATAGAGGAGCAACACTTATGAATGATAAAACTACAACAAGAATTCCAGACAAGATTAGATGATATCCACATATGGAAGAAATACTAAAGAGTTGAGCAAAGTTCTCAAGAACCATTGGCACCCTTTACGGGAGGATGCAAAGATTGAACCTCATATTACAAAATATCTTAATATCACTTTCTGTAAAGGCAGGACCATCAGAAACCCGCTTACCCCAAGTTACCCTAGCGACATGCCACAAGACAATTGTCTTCTACTAAGAGGGAAGAGTTTATACAAGTGTGGTTGATGTACCATGTGCAAGATTGCCAGAGAGCTTAAAACAACTATAGTCCTGTATATCATTTAAGAGGACATATTAGTTGCACTTCATGATATGTGGATTGTGTCCTGATTTGTAAATGTAACAAAATATATGAAGAGAGTTCCATCAGGCCAATCAGAGAGAGAATTGAAGAGTATTTTAGAAGGGTTAAACAAGAAGATAATAGATATCTGTTTGCCCTCCCTACTTGAACATGTGTAAAACAAGACCTTCACATGAACTGTCACTTTCATGATATAGATATTGTACAACCAAACAGGAGAGGGGGGAATTGTGAATTACAATTATGACGATGTGAGGCATTGTGAATAATGAGACTTAAAGCAGCAGAGAGAGGCCTAAACGTTGAACATGAATAACAATATTTTCTGGGTGATTAAGATATACATGTATGCAGAGATCAATGTGATATTAGAACAGGCATTAGCAGATCCAGCCTCATTGCAGGCACATTATTGGTCATAATTATTAATACATACAGATTATGTACACACCTATACATATACGATTTTGACAATAAAATGTAGGCATTACGGGGGTCATTACGACCTTGGCGGTATAAGGCGCTTACCGCCGTGCAGAAGACCGCCAATACACCGCCGCGGCCGCGGAATTCCGCCACAGCTATTATGACCCAGATCTCGGAATCCGCCGAAATTCCGACACCCACACAACACCGCCACACCAAAGGTCAGCGATAAACATGCGGAAACAAATCCTCCACCTCCACGCCAACAGAAACACGCCCATGCTATTAGGACCCACGAATCCACGCAGCGGTCTTTCAACCGCGGTATTCCATTGGCGGTACACACCGCTGCGCTCAAAATACACACACAGCTCCAAAACACCGCCACATTGGACAAATCCAAATACACACACCTGATACACATACACACACCACTCCCACACACCCAATACAATATAAAACACACACCCACATCACCCACAAACCCCTACGACCACAATTTTTGAGAGAAGGCCAGAGAGAGACAGCACAGAATAGAGAACCCCATCACACAGAGGCACACTACACCATCACCCACACAACACCCACGCACAAAACACCACATACCACAACACTCACCACACTCATCAACACATACACCACCCCACACATCACACACACCACCCCATGTCACGGCAAAGACACCCCCGCTTCTCCGAGGAGGAGCTCAGGGTGATGGTCGAGGAAATCCTACGGGTAGAGCCACAACTATTTGGCTCACAGGTACAGCACACATCCATAGTCAGGGAGATGGAGCTATGGCAAAGAATAGTCGACAGGGTCAACGCTGTGGGACAGCATCCAAGAAATAGGGAGGACATCAGCAAGAGGTGGAACGACCTACGGGGGAAGGTGCGTTCCACGGTATCCAGGCACCACATCGCGGTACAGCGGACTGGCGGCAAACCCCGACCTCCTCCCCCACAACTAACAACATGGGAGGAGCAAGTCTTGTCCATCTTGCATCCTGAGGGCCTCGCAGGAGTCGTTGGAGGAACGGACACTGGTAAGTAAATTTTCAACTATCATATCCCCCACCCTACCTGCATGCTATCACACACCTCCACCCTCACACCCTCCCCTATCACCCCAAAGCCTCACTAATCTACCCATGACACCAACCACCCATCCCAACCCCAAGACCTGCATGACATAACTAAGCATGGATACCCATCACTTAAGCATGCCCACTGCACAGACCCACAACACCCCCCAACCATCAGCACACAAGCCCCCACACAGGAATGCCTGCACTGGGGTACACGTACACCCAAACATTGCACATCATGAAACACACACATGCAATAATCATGTACTCATGCCCCCGCAGGAACCCGAAGGAACGTCACCACACCAGAGGGTCCAGACAACACCACTCCTCCCCCAGAAGAGGCCCACAGTGACGACAGCAGCTCTGCCCCACTGGATCTTGATGACCAGCCCGGACCATCGTGGGCATCAGGACAGTCGGTTCCCCTTGCCCAGCCACAGCCCAACACCGAACTTCCACCCTCTGGTAACACCAGTACAGCACCCACCCAGTGGGCCCAAACCTCCCTACCCAGGACAGGTCAATCAGCGGTGTGTCCACCACTACAGGGCACCCATGCGAACCCACCACCCCAACAACAACAGGGACCTGGGGGCAGTGGTAGTGGGCACATGGTCCAGGGGACGGAGGCACAGGAACATAGGGGAACTGGGAGGGCTGCTGTGCGACAGAGGGAGGACAGGCCAAGGGAACCCACTCTCCACGAGGCCCTCTCCGCCATCATGGGAGCCTACCACCACTCCCAGGAGACGATGGCAACAGTACTGGGTAAGTTGCAGGAGACCCTGCGTCTGCAGGAGGAACAGTATTTGGGGTTCAGGGAGGAGCTCAGGACCATCGGCTCTGCCCTGGGCACCATTGTAGGGGTGCTGACGGACATTCAAAAGACCTTGAGGGACACCGTGACACTCCAAGGGGCCCCTGACACTAGCCAGGACGATGAAATGCCCACCACCTCCGCCGGCGCTAGTGGACAGGACGCCCCGCCACAGGACCACCACACCAGCACCCCACCCCCTGCAGACGGACAACCACCACGCAAGCGGTCCCTGAGATCCAGGAACAGGACAGAGCAAGATGGCAAGACCCCCGCCAGGAAATAAGACTACCCTGATCATCCTCCCACTGTCCCACTTTGTTACCCTGTCCAAATCGGAACTGCCCCAGCTCCACTTCCAATGGCCAAATGTGCAATGTACCTTTGAGACTAATAGACTGGACTCTGCCATGGACATTCTTCCACCACAAGCCATCCCCATTTCACAACCCCCCTTCATTGTTATGCACTTAAATAAACACCCTTGAAACACTAATAAAACTGGAGTCAGTCAATGATTGTGAACTTTGTATTGTCAATTACAGTGTTAAAAAAGGTTACCCATTGGAAGGCCAATATACCAATGTCACACACCATAAGCCTTTCAAGGGTGCAAGCTGTTGACACGTAGTTTACCACATTAGTGAAACTGAAATGGAAGGGGACAACTCAGTTAACAAATAGTGAGTGAAATGTAAGTACAGGATAGAGGTAAACGTGTGAAAGTTAACATTATGTGAAACATGTAAATGTACTCACCTGTGTCTAACTGAAAATATTGCTGTATGACTGACTCCCTGTTGTCGTTTTCGTTTTCCTCAGCTTCATCCTCATCACTGTCCACAGGCTCCCCCGCTGCAACACCGTCATCTGGATCATCCTCCTGCAGAAAAGGCACCTGGCGTCGCAATGCCAAATTATGGAGAATGGAGCAGGCGTTGATGATGTCGCACACCTTCTTCGGTGAGTAGAATGGTCCGCTCGATCACCCTCCTAGTCCGCCCATGGGCCTCATTGTACCGTTCCTCTGCCCTGGTCCTGGGATTCCTCACTGGGGTCAGTAGCCACGAAAGGTTGGGGTAACCAGAGTCCCCCAATAGCCATACACAGTGCCTCTGGAGTTCACCCATCATATCAGGGATGCTGCTATTCCGCAGGATGTAGGCGTAATGCACAGAGCCAGGGAACATAGCATTTACCTGCGAGATGTACTGGTCTGTCAAACAGATCATCTGGACATTCATCGAATGGTAACTCTTCCTATTCCTGTACACCTGTTCATTCCTGCGGGGGGGCCAGAGCTACATGGGTCCCATCAATGGCACCTATGACGTTGGGGATATGTCCAAGGGCATAGAAGTCACCTTTCACTGTAGGCAAATCCTCCACCCCAGGGAAAATGATGTATCCCCTTACGTGTTTCAGCAGGGCAGACAACACTCTGGACAACACGTTGGAAAACATAGGCTGGGACATCCGTGATGCCATGGCCACTGTTGTCTGAAAAGACCCACTTGCAAGGAAATGGAGCACTGACAGCACCTGCACGACAGGGGGGATTCCAGTCGGATGGCGGATTGGTGACATCAGGTCTGCCTCCAACTGGGTACATAGTTCCTGGATTGTGGCACGGTCAAACCGGTAGGTCACGATGACATGTCGCTCTTCCATTGTCAACAGGTCCACCAGCGGTCGGTACACCGGTGGATTCCGCCATCTTCCAATATGTCCCAACTGATGGTGCCTAAAAAGGACAACAGCGAAGAGACTGTCACCATTCCTCCAGGTATGTACCCACAGTCACACACAAGACTACAACAGACAATTAACCCATCCGGGAAAGGTTTAGAGTGTAGGCCTCGGTATGTGTGACGCAGTAGTAATTGAAGCCATGTGGGCCCCTGAAATGGCGGCTGCCTGACCTCTAAACTGGGACAATGGAATTGTGGGGTCACTGCGCTGGCGTTGGACACCGTCGCGGTAGGCGGTTGTAGAGCGCGGCGCAATGCTGCATTGGTTAACATTGGACCCTATGGGTCCCAGGAGCCAATGAACAGGTGCGCCGGCGGTGATGATGCGCCCCTCCGCGGACGTCACCGCCGCGGACGTCACCACCATTTTCTATCTCTTCAATCACTAGATACCTGACCTTCGACAGGAGAGGACCTACACTGCTAGTGCTGCTGTGACCTCGGTCTGGAAGCGACGATGGCTGCTGCGTCTGGGGAAAGGGCCCCTGCCTTCACTGCACAGGAGTTGGAGAAACTTGTGGATGGGGTCCTCCCCCAGTACACGCCACTCTACGGTCCTCCAGACCAACAGGTTAGTACACAGGGAGCACGTTGTATGGGCTCGGCTTGGGTGGAGAGGGCTGGGGGGAGGACAGAAGGGGGCAGAGTACATAGAACAGTTATGCATGGGGATGAATGGGCCACAGGAATAGAGTTGGGAGTGGGCCAATCACAACGACCGTGCAGTAAGTAATGACTGTTCCTCTTTCCTTGTGCATGTCATATAGGTCAGAGCCCACCAGAAGAGGGACATCTGGCGTGCCATCGCCAAGGAGGTCCGGACCCTGGGGGCCCACCAGAGACGGGGCACCCACTGCCGTAAGAGATGGGAGGACATTCGTCACTGCAGCAAGAAGACGGCGGAGGCTCAGCTGGGGATGGCCTCCCAATGTGGGAGGGGTGCCCGTCGCACCATGACCCCCCTGATGTTCCGGATCCTGGCGGTGGCCTACCCGGAGTTGGATGGGCGCTTAAGGACATCACAGCAGACACAAGGGGGTGAGTACAACCTCATCCTATGGACTTTGCGTGCAGTGGAGGTGTCTGGGTGGGGGTGGTGGGCTGTGGTTGTCCCTAGGCCAGGGCGAGTTAGGTAGGCAAGGACCCTCTGTTATGTAGGCCAAGTGGCACTGTACCCCAGCTCCAAACAGAGGCAAGTTGATGTATAGTTGCCCCTTTGCCATCCATGTGGGCAGATTACCACCATTTCCATGTAGGCCATATCCCAGAAATAGCATGTGCAGAGGGCAGGAGCATGGAGTAATGCATGGGGCTGCTGCGTCTGTCTTGTCCGCCAACGGTAGCTGTATACCATGCACTAAAACTCTCTTTGTTCTGTCTCCCCCCCTTTTCCTGCTCTCCCTGTCCTTTTGTACATCAGCATCAACAGGCGGATGTACAGTGGCACCGGAGCACGAGGGAGCGGCATCCCACATGGCCATGGAGGGCCAGACCACAGACTCTGAATTCACCAGTGGGACGGAGGGGAGCTTCACGCCGGCCACCGGATCACCAACCAGCGACACGGACTCGTCCACCGATGGGAGCTCCCCTGTGGTGGCGGCACCATCTGTGCGCCCCACTTCTACAGGTACAGCCGCCACCTCCCCTACCAGCAGCCCCTCAGCGTGTGTCCTGTGCCCGCTCACCCAGGAGGGTGGGCATCACCTTCGCCCCAGGCACCTCAGGCCCTGCCCCAGTCACCCCTGCTGCCCTCAGTGAGGAGGCCATTGACCTCCTCAGGTCACTCACTGTTGGGCAGTCTACCACTGTGAATGCCATCCAGGGTGTAGAACGAGAGTTGAAACACGGTAATGCATTCCTGGAAGGCATTCATTCTGGTCAGGCTGTCCTTCAGCGAACCCTGCAATCTCTGGCCTCAGCACTGATGGCAGCCATTGTCCCTGTGTCCAGCCTCCCCCCTCCAACCTCCTCCACCCAGACCCAATCGCCTGTACCCCAGCCCATCCCAAGCACACCTACAGACCAGCATGCACACAAGTCAACACCCAAAAGTAGCTCAAGCAAACATAGGCACCACACACACCACAGGCACTCACACAAGCATCACACCCATACAGACACAGCAACATCCACTATCTCCACTGTGTCCCTCTTCTCCCTCCTCCCTCCCAGTGTCGTCTACACACACACCTGCATGCACCACATCTACAGGCACTAGGACTCGCACCAGAACACCCAGCACCACAAGCCGCTCACCTGCACTCACCACCTCCACTGCCATTTACATGTCCCCTGTGTCCTCTCCCAGTGTGTCTGTGACGCCCCCTCCCAAAGTACACAAACGCCGGCAATCACTCACACAACATCCATCCACCTCACGACAGCCTCCAGTACCTGCACCTGCACCCAAAACAGCTAAAGTGACACCTCCTACAACCACCTCCTCTTCCTCCACTGCCAGACCCCCTCCAGCTATCCATCCCAGTGTCCTTCAGAAACATTCCCTCTGTCAAATTGACCTTTTTGGCCTCACCCCCCAACCCTCAGTTCATCAGTCCAGTCGTAGCGCCTCAGCCAAAAAGCCTCCAGTACCAGTGGTGCGTGTTCCAGGTTTTTGGAGTGCACCGTCCACCAGGGCAGGCAGTAGGACCCGGAGCCAAGGCACTGTCAGCCTACCCCCTGTAAAGGCACCGAAATTGGAGAGTGGACGACGGGACCGTGCCAAGACTCCTGGTGGGACAACAAGTGAAATGGGATCGAAGGCGATTGGTGAGTCAGCTGTAACTCCAACAAAGGTGGGGAAGGTCCAGAGGAAGTCTGCCCAGCCTGTTGTGAGTGTCACGGCGGAGAAGTGCGCCATCATTTCCGGCGGTCCAGACACAACCGCCAGCACCGTCGTCACTGGTCAGGAGACCACCGCCGGAGTCACAGCCCAGGAGGGCACAAGTATCATTACTGGTCCAGAAACCACCGCCGGAGTCACAGCCCAGGAGGGCCCAAGTATCGTCACTGGTCCAGAAACCACCGCCGGAGTCATAGCCCAGGAGGGCCCAAGTTTCGTCACTGGTCAGGAGACCACCGCCAGAGTCAGTGCCCAGGAGGGCCCAAGTTTCGTCACTGGTCAGGAGACTACCGCCAGAGTCACAGCCCAGGAGGGCCCAAGTATCGTTACTGGTCAGGAGACCACCGCCAGAGTCAGTGGCCAGGAGGGCCCAAGTTTCGTCACTGGTCAGGAGACCACCGCCAGAGTCACAGCCCAGGAAGGCCCAAGTATCGTTACTGGTCAGGAGACCACCGCCAGAGTCAGTGCCCAGGAGGGCCCAACTATCGTCACTGGTCAGGAGACCACGGCCAGAGTCACAGCCCAGGAGGGCTCAAGTATCGTTACTGGTCAGGAGACCACCGCCAGAGTCAGTGCCCAGGAGGGCCCAAGTATCGTCACTGGTCGGGAGACCACCGCCAGAGTCACAGCCCAGGAGGGCCCAAGTATCGTCACTGGTCAGGAGACCACCGCTGGAGTCAGGGGCCAGGAGGAACCAGGATCCCACAGCCCCGCTGGGCGATGATGGAACGTCAAGCCACACCCCAAAGTCCAGTGTGGAGTTCGTCATGCCACACCCCAATGTCCAGTGTGGAGTTCGTCATGCCACACCCCAATGTCCAGTGTGGAGTTCGTCATGCCACACCCCAAAGTCCAGTGTGGAGTTCATCATGCCACACACCAATGTCCAGTGTGGAGTTCGTCATGCCACACCCCAAAGTCTAGTGTGGAGTTCGTCATGCCACACACAAATGTCAGTATCAGAACTGCCATGTCAGGCCACCGCTGAACAGTCCACAGCCAGCCATGGCAAAGCACCACTGAACAAGGCCAAGACGACCATGGTAAAGACCGCTGAACAGTCCATAGCCAGCTATGGCAAAGCACCGCTGAACAAGGCCAAGACCGCCATGGTAAAGACCGCTGAACAGTCCATAGCCAGCCATGGCAAAGCACCACTGAACAGGGCAAACACCGTGTGGGTATGAATAGGCCGCCACATCAGGCATCCTTCTCCCATGTGCAGCTGGGACAGTGACAGGACATGAACTTTCAAGGGGAGACTCATCCAGTCTGGTCTCCAGTCCCACCCAGTACCAGTTGAGAACTGCATCTACTTGTGTCAATGTGGCTTTTCACTCCCCAGGATGGCACAGTGGGCAAACCACCCACTGTATAGACTTGAGAGACTGTGGCTTTTCACTCCCCAGGATGGCACAGCGGGCAACCCACCCACTGTATAGACTTGAGAGACTGTGGCTTTTCACTCCCCAGGATGGCACAGTGGGCAAACCACCCACTGTATAGACTTGTGAGACTGTGGCTTTGCACTGCCCAGGATACATCATTGGGCATGGAGCCCCCTCGTGGATCTGGCTTCGCATTCATCTGGCTGAGGTGCCCCCCCTTCCTTTCCCCCTGAGGTGCCTGTAGTGTTTCAATCTGATGCCCCGGCAGTGTTCTCTCGGATTTTGGTCAGGTATCTATTGTGGGCCTCGCCCATGCATTTTTGGACTGTTGGTGCACGGACATTGTTGTGTACATATTTGCACTACTTCTTGTATTGTATATATAATTATGACAGATTTCGAGATAAGATTCAGTATATTTTTATATGACATGTTTATTGATACATTACACTATTTGAACGGATCTCGCTTTGTCTTTGCATTCTTCCGGGGGGATTGTGGGTTGTTACTGTGATTTTTGTGAATGCATTGGTGTTTATGTTGTACTATGCGAGGGTGGGGGTGGGGGTGTTTGGTGGGTGTCCCCCTAACTTTTGCATCCCCCCTCCCCAGTGTCGTAGATGCAGTACTCACCGGTATGTTCTGCGCCTACGTTGCTGTTGTTCGTAGAGAAGCAGAAAGACAAGGGCAGGTAGGATTTGGAGTTCTGGCTCCATGGAGTCGTTGTTCCGTGTGGAGTGTGTTGAGGTGAGCGTTTTCCCTTTGAAATGGCTGTTTCCGCTGTGTTTTTATCCACGGTGAATCCGCCCCGGAAAAGGTGGCGGATTGGTGTGTTGTAATAGTGTGGGCGGTACATTGTCTACCACCTGTCTGTTGGCAGTGACCACCACGCTGTTTGTCTGTACCGTCGTGGCGGGCGAAGTGTTAAAGTGGCTGTCTTTGTTGGCGGTTACCGCCAGGGTCATAATTCCCTTTTTTTGTCCACCGGCCTGTTTGCGGTATTTCCGCAGCTTTAACACCGTCCACCAGGGTGGTAATGACCACCTACATGTATTACTGGACAACCTATCTAGGTACTTGCTATTATAATGAATAATTTTATACTGACTCATCCGGCATTTGAACAATATTGGGTAATTTGTAATGATGTTAAATATTAGATTAGTGAATAATGTCAATGTATAGTTCAATATTCATGGGCGTTTCAATTATCCACACAATGTATGACCACAACATAATGCATACTACATTGAGGGCACCTGTTTCTGGGTGTGGTTCTTGGGGTTTGTACTCTTCAATTTAATAGTCACTCTTTACTTCTATATGGATTGCACCCTATTTAATTCTCAGGTGTACTCTCTCTTTATAACTGGTGGCATACTCCTTTCCTCTCCACACCTATAATTTTATTATAAAGAGTAGAGTTTGTATAAGTAACTTTAAGAGAACGTACATAGCCATTTACTCATCATCCATTAATACCAAGATGTATGAGGATATACTTCATCCAGTTACGTTTTCTTATTGATACTGGCAAATTATTGTGTACTACATTCCAATACTTTACTGACATCGTGCTTCTCTGAGAAACAGTAGCATTTACTGGGAGTGACTACACATACTTTTAAATGACCAAGATGGTGTTAGCTTTTTACTGTTTACTTAGTCCTACTACTTTTTTACCTATGGCTGAACAATCGCTTAACTCAGTCCTATTTGGATGTTATGTGGCATTACGCCACTCATACTATAAAAGGGTACTCCAAGATGGGGCCAAGTTCTATGCCACTTTAGGCATGACACTGCACAGGCTCAGGTGTACTCTCCCAGGTATGTGATTGAAGTTAGTAAATGCCCTTTTACTTTATGGCTATATACTGGGAAAGATGATAGATTGGTTGTGCTTTAGTATGCATACAGTGCACATAAGTTTCTGAGAGAGTGCAGTGCACTTATATTATGTGAAATGTACTAATTGGATAAGATGGCTTACATGGACTTTGATGTGCCACAATATTTAGGAACGTGTTAAAAATAGGTCAGGGACAAAGAGATTTCAGATTGAAACATATGGTATTATCGAGCATGACACGATTGATTACATAGGGTGGCAGGTGCCGCAATGTGCTGGTTTATTTCAAATAGTGTCCCACATTTCTACTTACACTCCTTAGGGTTCAAACCTTGTAATATTAGGATATTAGACAAGTGACAGTCTCATTACGACTTTGGAGGCCGAACTGAGCCGACCACCAAAGCCTTGGGGAGGAGGCTGCTGTCATACCAGCGGCCTCCATCCCCCCATCGTATTACGATGTTTCCACCGGGCTGACTGGTGGAAACATTGTATTACGATGTTTCTGCCGGTCATGCCCGTGGAAACAGTGCCATGGCATTGGCCTCTGCTTCCTTAAGGGAGCCGAGGCCTCTGCTGTGGCACACCAGCACCCTCAGAATGCGCACTGTCACACCCCGGAATGCAGACAGTGCACATTCCGAGGGTGCTGGCGGAGGGGCTGCACTGCCCATGCAAGGGCATGAGTAGTACCCCCCTGTGTCGCCCAGCACTGGCTTTCCACCAGCCTTTTCATGGCAGGGACATTTAAAATGTGAACTATAACATCCCTGTAAGCTTTGTGTTTCTAAGTGAACTTCTATGTTTTTTAATACTATTTCTTAACTATAATGTCCCTGTAACCTTTGCTTTTTTCAATGAATTTATAATATAATTATGAAATATTAATTTAAAATGTGTAAATATAAAATGTATTTTCATGTTTATATTCTATTTACCTGATGTCTTTTCTTTGATTATGGTAAATGCATTACTCTCACTTTAAAAAAGCAACATGTAAAAATGATATCTTTTTTCTTTGCAAAAAAAAATTGTATATACACCATTTTAGGGAAAGTGTTTGCAACTAAAAAGGTAACATTTACTATTCCCACTTCAATCTAAACCATTTTGTGGAAGGTGTTGAACACTAAAGTTTTTGAACATACTATTCCCACTTCATTCTGAAGCATTTTGGTTACGGTGTTGAACACAAAATGGGTTTGATTTATTGTTCCAACTCCGAAGTAAACCATTTTGGGGAAGATGTTGGAGACTAAAAGGGCGAAGTTTACTATTCCCACTCCAATCTAAACCATTTTGGGAAAGGTTTTGGACAATGATTACCATTTATTATTCCCACTTCAATCTAGACCATTTTGGGAAAGGGTGATGGACACTAAAGGGGTTAGATTTTCTATTTTTGCTCCAATGTAAACAATTTTGAGGAAGGTGTTGGACACTAAAGGGGGTTGAATTTACTATTCTCACTGTAACGTGAACCATTTTGGGAAACATTTTAGGCACTAAAAGGGCAAGATTTACTATTCCCACTCCAATCTGAACCATTTTAGGGAAGGTTTGGGACACTAAGGGCCTGATTACAAACTTGAAGGAGGGGTTTACTCCGTCACAAACGTGACAGCTATCCTGTCCGCCGTATTACAAGTTCCATAGGATATAATGGGACTTGTAATACGGCGGGCGGGATATCCGTCATGTTTGTGACGTAGTAATTGCCTCCGCCAAGGTCATAATCAGGCCCTAAATGATGAACATTTATTATTCCCACTCCAATTTAAACTATTATGTGGAAGGTGTCAGAAACTACAAATTCACATAATACATTGGTTTTCAACACCATAAATAGCAATTAAAATCAAATAAATATAACTTACAATACAGATTTACAATTTACATAATATGTAAAAATCATAAAACAATATAAAAGAAAACATAAAAACGTGAACATTTAAAAACAATTGTAAAAAACTTATAATTAGAAAAAATGAATAAAAATACAAATACAAAACGTAACATTAAGTAAAATATAACTCTAATAACAAATAAATCGAACTTATCTCCACCCTGTTCTTTAATGACCCTAATATTCCACTAATAAAAATATTATTAATCATTTTCTCTAAAATTAGGAAAAAACTAAAATGAAAACACATAAAATAAAAAGACTGATGAAATATATGTTAAATTAAATACATGTTATTAGATGTAAATACATTTTAATAATTTGATCAGAAATGAATGAATAATTTGTAATACAACTTAACTACATATTACTGTTAGAAATGGGGTCTTTGGTTGACGGTCGGGTTACCCCGTGTTCAAGCAAGGACCTTCACTCTAGTCAGGGTAAAAGAGAATCACCCTCAGCTAACCCCTGTTTACCCCCTTGGTAGCTTGGCAGAGCAGTAGGCTTAACTTCAGAGTGCTAGGTGTAAAGTATTTGTACCAACACACACAGTAACTCAATGAAAACACTACAAAATGACACAACACAGGTTTAGAAAAATAGGAAATATTTATCTAAACAAAACAAGACCAAAACGACAAAAATCCACCATAAACAAGTCAAGTTATCAATAAAAATTCAAAAAGAGTCATTAAGTAGTTTTAAACACACACTAGGGGGGCGTGGCCAAGATGGCGGCGTGCTAGGACGCGTTTCGTCCGCGCTCCGCCGCCCTGGCCCTTTGGAATGCCGCTTGGTCTGCCAGGGGGGTTGCATTGAGGCCCCCCAGGGACTCCGACAGCCGCAGTGATCCGCGCGCTGCTGCCTGAGGACTTCGGCGCGCAACAAGTGGCTTCCAGCTGGAGGGCGCCGGCGGGGAGCCGAGGTGCGGCCTGAGATGCGGTGCAGCCGGGGAGGTCACTCGGGCCGGTGAGTGGAGTCTCCTTCCGTGGAGCTCACCCGCCCTCGCGCTTGAGGGCGGGGGGCCGAAGAGCCCCGGCTCCTTACTTACTTTTGCCTTTTTTGGGGGGCATTTTGGTGCCCCCAACCTGTTGGAGGGCGCCGAGGGCCCGGGCCCAGGGCTTGATGAGCCGGGGATGTGGAGGAGTTCTCCCCCGTGCTGGTGCCGCCTGGGGCTGGAGGCGGACCCCTCCATTTTGAAGTGCATCGCAGCGGGAAGAGGAGAGGCCTGAGATCCTGAGTGAGGACGGGGGAGGCCACTGCACCACCGCAGAGATATCCTGCACCCCCTTATGACAGCAGGGGAGCGTGGGCCCGGGTGGGCACCGCGGCCTGCAACGTTTCAGCGATAGATAAATGGGGGCTGTATACGAGTAGAGGCCTTGATCAAGAGACGCCCCGAGTTTGCCAGGGAGAGCGGACTTGGCATACGAAGGCAGAGGATCGGGGAGCTACGTGTGGCAGGAAGCGCTTTCTGGGCGCAAACCCCAAGCATAGGGGTTAGCGTGTATTCCTGAGCCCGCCGTTGTTGGTGGAGGTGGTGTGGAGACGTGGAGGGCTGATCCGGCGATCCGTGCCTGGGCCTGCGAAATATGGCGGCAGCTAAGACTAAGCGAGAGCGGTCAGTGAAAGACATGCTGGCAGGCGCCCGTTTGCCTACGAGCAGCATGGCTGAAGATCCACCGGCGACAAGACTTCCTGAAACTCGTCTAGATGTGGACTCTGGTGGTAATTCACCGGTCACGGAGGGCTTTTTTGACATCCCTTTTTGATTCACTCCGTAGCGATATACAGGACCTGCAACGGGACATATCCCAGGAGGTGAAGGAGTTGAGAGGAGAGATGACCTCCTTGGGAGAGCGGGTATCGCAGCTGGAGGAGGGAGAGATTCCTTGGGGTGAAGAACTAGCGGGCCTGCAGCAGGAGGTGGTCCGCCTTCGAGAGCAGCAAGAACATCTCCAACTAACGGTCGAGGATCTGGAAAATCGCTCAAGAAGACAGAACATCCGCATCAGGGGGGCCCCGGTGGGGGCGGAGAAGGAGGACATTGGGGACTATGTGAAGGGCTTATTTTGTTCCCTGCTAGGCCCAGATGAGACACAGGAGATAGCCCTGGATAGGGTTCATCGGGTCAGCCGTGCCGGTGGCTCTGGGGACCGTCCCCCGGACATTCTGGCTTGCCTCCATGACTTTGTCCTCAAGGAACGGATCCTGCAGCGAGCCCGCACTCTTCAAAAGGTTCTCTTTAGAGGACATGAACTTCAACTATTCCATGACCTCTCTGTGCGCGCGTTGCAGAGAATTCAGACCGATCACAGAACACCTGCGGGCGCACAACGTCTCTTATTTTTGGGGTCACCCATTTCGCCTGGTCTTTCGCTGGGAGGAGCAGCTCCGGCAGGTGACATTCATTGTGGAGGCGGCCTGGATCCTGGGCTTGGAGGATGAATTCCATGGTCGAGTGAGGGGTCAGCCTTGTCGGGGGGTGGCCAGCCCCGGTGGCAACGAAAGGAGAAGAGGCGGAGGCCGCGGTGTCCGTCCCCCGATGAGCTGAGATCAGAGAGGGAGTCCTCTCTGAGTAGTGTGGCAGCTGGAACTTCGGCCTAGAGAAAAGTGCTCGGAAGTGTCCTGCTTGGTGGCTGACCTTGCTGCGAACGGCATGTTGGCCGTTGGAGGGGGTCAGGCGGCAGGGGTGATGGACGTGATTTGTCACATATGACTGGTTCTACTGCCCTTTGGAGACCTAACCTCGTGAGGAAGGAAGTGCGAGGACTCATATATTATGTGCACCTGTTGTGCGTGTTGGTTATTTGTTGTTGGGGATTCATGGCAGGTTTGGCAGCTACATGGAGATTCTCCCAGGGCTTGTGGATACAGGTGGGGTTGATCTGGCACCGGGGCCTCCCTCTGGCACTTTATCCTCCTCTTTGCTTGCAACTTTTAATCTAGCCAATGCTTTTTAAATGTATGAGCTTGAACGTCCGTGGGCTCAATAATCCTACTAAGAGGTTGGCCCTCCTGTCCGCCCTAGAGAGGTCAGGCTGTCACGTATGTTTGCTTCAGGAGACACACCTTGTCCCGAAAGATATCTACCGTATGCGTTCTAGGTGGTTCCCTAGGCAGTTCTGGTCCTCGATTACAACAAAGCACGTGGGGGTGGCAATCCTCTTGGCGCGCTCATTCCCGGGCGAGGTGGTGTCCAAATTCCATGAGATACCGGGGAGGCTTCTGGGCTTGCGACTGAGACTGGGGGGCTTTTCTTTCACCATTGCCTCTTTGTATGCGCCTAACTCTCAGCAGGTAGCTTTTCTAAAACTAAAACGAGCCTTGACCCCGCTGTTGCAGTCCCAAGATGGTGCTATTCTGGTTGGGGGAGATTTCAACCTGGTGATGGATGGGGGGCTGGATCGTTCGGGCCATAGGTGAGGGCAGACAGGGTCCATAACTGAGGCTGGCAGTCACTGGCTGAATGAATGTGGCTTGGTGGACGTGTGGCGCAGGGCTCATCCCACGTTAAGAGATTATTCCTTTTACTCGGCAGCGACTAGGACATATGCTCGCCTGGACCTCTTCTTGGCTTTGCAGGTACTTCTACCCCGGATTGAGGACTCTCTGATCGAGCCTCGGTCTCTTTCGGACCATGCCCCAGTTACTGTGGTCATTCACACGAACACGGAACGAGTGAATGCGGCGGGCTGGCGGTTTAGGGACTCAATGCTCCAGAACGATGCAACAGTGCAAGAGATCTGCAAGGTTATAATAGACTACCTTGATCTGAATGATGATGGGTCCATTTGTGAGGCGACGCTGTGGGAGGCACTGAAGGCGGTTGTTAGGGGGGAGGTGATGTCGTTATCGGCTAGAAATAATAAGGCAAGGAGACTCCTAAGAGCGGACCTGGAGCGGCGGGTGAGTGAGCTGGAGCGTTCACATAAACGCACTGGGCCCCCGAGGGTTTGGCGCGAGTTGGAGAAAGAAAGGAAACAGCTGAGAGCGCTGGACTGGGACAGGGCAGAATATGCGGTGGCGCGCCTCAAACACAAGTACTATGTGGGTAGTAATAAATGTGGGAGGCTGCTGGCGCACAGGCTGCGAGCACAGCGAACGGCGTCATTGATACAAATGGTCCGCTCCCCCTCGGGGGCTGAGGCATGCACAAGTGACCAAATAGCGGACGCCTTTGCGGAGTTCTATAAGGCTTTATATCAGGCGGAGGAGCCCGATTCTTCTTCTCCAGAGAGCTTTCTGGAGGGTGTCGCAATTGCGCCTATGCCGGAGGGGGATTCGGCCTCTCTGGAGCAACCCATAAGGGGGGAAGAGATTATATCCGCAATTTCGCGCCTGCAGTCCGGGAAGTCGACTGGGCCGGACGGCTTCTCTGCACTTTTTTATAAGACCTTATGCGTGGAACTCGTTCCAGTCTTGGTGCAACTTTTTCATTTCTTTCGACGCACGGGGACCCTTACACCTAGCATGCTAGATGCCACCATTGTAGTAATCGTGAAGCCGGGGAAGGACACCGTAGATTGTGCTTCATACAGGCCGATCTTGCTCCTAAATATTGACGCTAAGCTGTTTACAGGCGTACTGGCGCACTGTCTAAACTACTATATGCCTGGCTTGGTTGACCCGGATCAGGCAGGATTTATACCGCGTAGACAGTGTAGCGATAATACGAAACGACTGCTCCATCTATTAGACAAAACGGAACGCTCTAGAAGGGAAGCACTTTTCCTGTCTGTCGACGCTGAAAAGGCGTTTGACAGGGTTCATTGGCCATATCTGTTTAAGGCGTTAGAGCGTTTCGGGTTGGGCCCTGGGTTCATGGCCTGGATTCGATGCATCTACCAGGCACCCCGTGCGGTGGTACGGGTTAACGGGACAATTTCTTTGCCTTTTTCGGTTCAAAGAGGAACACGGCAGGGGTGCCCCCTCTCGCCCCTTTTGTTTGCTTTATAAATGGAACCGTTGGCTCAGCGGCTCCGTGATGACCCTTGGATTGTGGGCCTCAAATTCGGGGGAGATGAACATCTCATCTCATTGTACGCGGATGATGTGATCCTCACTATGGCTGACCCCGCCACCTCGCTCCCTGCGCTAATGCATGTACTTGAGGATTTTGGACAGGTCTCGGGTTTTCGAATCAATATGCTAAAGTCGCAAGCGATGAGCAGGTTTATTAGCGCTGAACACGAAAAGGATCTGAGGGACCGCTTCCCCTTTATCTGGTCTTCCTCAAAGCTCCCATACTTGGGAGTGGAGTTGGGCCCGACAGTTGCCCGTATGGCGTCGTTGAATTATGAGAAGCTGACGCAGGAGGTACAGCGCGATCTGGAGAGCTGGGGGAGGCTTAAATTGTCCTGGTTGGGCCGGGTGGCGGCCATCAAGATGACCATCTTGCCGAGAGTGTTGTACGTTTTTCAGGCACTTCCAGTGGAACCCCCGCCGCGAACAATTGCAGTCCTTCAGACGGCGGTTCTAAGATTTATATGGGAGGGGAGGGCGGTGAGGCTACCGCGAAGACTGATTTATCGCCCTAAGCGGGAGGGGGGACTGGCTGTTCCTTGTCTCCTGCGATACTTTCAGGCCGCACAACTGCGTTTCCTACTGGAGTGGAGCCACCCGTCCTCCAAGAAGCACTGGTGTTTCATGGACCAGGCAGTGGTGGGCTCACATATTTGGAAAGAGCCATGGTTAAGGCGCCGTCACAGAGCCCGCGGGTTGTATGTGTCCCCGGTCACGGAAGTGTTGATGCGAGTATGGGACCGTTTGGCCGGACACGTGGACCTGACGACCTTCCCGTCCCCAATGACCCCTCTGGGGGTGAACCCTGACTTTGGACCGGGTCTTCAGGCTGAGGCGCTTCGTCGTTGATATGCGGGGGGTTGTAAAAGGGTTGGCTGTTTCTTTGAAGAACAGGGTGTGATTCCCTTTGACCAGATGAGGGAGACATATGGCCTGTCGGAGGCGGACAGGATGATGTATTATCAGATACGACACTGGGCCCTGTTGCCTGCCAATAGACCGTCAATAGATAGGCCCTTAACACCATTTGAAAAATGGATTATAACAAAAAAAGATGACAAGCGATTGATCTCCGAGCTTTATGCTCTCTTGCGAGGGGGGGTTCAACCGCCCAGAACTAAGGATCAGCTGAGATGGGAGAGGGAGCTGGAAAGAGAACTCTCGGAGGAGGAATGGGAGAGCATCTTTTACAGAACACATCACACCTCTTACAACGCGGCGAGAACAGAGTCAGCTTATAAGGTGGCATCCTACTGGTACTATACCCCGGCAAGGATCCATGTCTGGGATCCTGTTAAGTCAGACTTCTGCTGGAGAGGGTGTGGAATGTCTGGTTCGCTTGCACATCTCCTATGGCACTGTCCTAAGCTCCATCGGTATTGGGAAAGTATTTTAGACACTCTTGACTCAGCCTTCAACACTCATATTCCTAGATTTCCTGCATACGTCTTGCTGGGTCTTCCCAACGAGCTTACCTTCCCTTTGAGGTCAATGAAAGGTAGACAGATGGCCTTAGCATTAAATGCAGCTGCACAGTTACTGCTGAGTATGTGGGGGTCTGACCAGATTCCATCGCTATCACTATGGCTTCATAAGCTATGGTTCATTCTCGCCATGGAAAAGCTCACTCTGTCCTCTTTGCAGAATGGGGATGAGTTTTAGGAACTGTGGCGACCATTCTTGCAGATACTGTCGACGGAGTTCACGGCTCTGACATGTCCAACTTATTTGAGGGTTCTGAAGTTGATCTAGAGTGGGAAGGGGTGGGCTATGCTGACTCGTGTCCGGAGCCATGATTATGCAGACTCAGGTCCTGGGGATGTAAGATATCGATGCGATCATGTTGGCCAACAGAGGGGAAACCATGTTTGATGTTCTCCTTTTTTCTTTATTCTTTTCTTACTATTTAGTTTTTCATTGCCTTATCGTTTTACATAGAGCACATTGTATGCTATGGCATTGATCTCATTATGTAGTGTTACATACGCAATGTTTATATTGAAATATTAATAAACAGATTTGATCCATAAACACACACTAGCACTGCTAGCGTGAAATTGTACCTGGTGCACGTCACAAATAACTCCGCACGGCTGGGTGTGTGTCAAAAATAACCCAGCACGGGCGGGTGTGAGTCGGAAATCCAGCCGCACGATGATCCGAAAACACCGCAGCGCAGGTTGTGATCTCCCAGCCTCTGTTGGCGATGCTGCGTGTCATTTCTCCTCCTCCGGGCATAAATTCTTCGGTGGCATTTCCTGAGAGCCTCGTTTTGCAGCTGCGGAGCCAGTGGTGCATCCTTTTTTCCGCTGCAGATCGGAGCTGCACCAATCTTTTCCCCGCACGGCCCTCTTTGTGTGGATTTCCTTGTCTTTAGGCTGCCAGCTTCTCCTTTCAGGGTCCCAGGAACTGGATGGGCACCACAGGGCAGAGTAGGAGTCTCTCCAGAGACTCAAGGTGCTGGCAGAGAGAAGTCTTTGCTGTCCCTGAGACTTCAAACAACAGGAGGCAAGCTCTAGATCAAGCCCTTGGAGATTTCTTCTCAAGATGGAAGGCATACAAAGTCCAGCCTTTGCCCTCTTACTCTGGCAGAAGCAGCAACTGCAGGATAGCTCCACAAAGCACAGTCACAGGCAGGGCAGCTCTTCTTCCTCAGCTATTCAGCTCTTCTCCAGGCAGAGGTTCCTCTTGGTTCCAGAAGTGTTTCTAAAGTCTGTGGTTTTGGGTGCCCTTCTTATACCCAATTTCTCCTTTAAAGTAGGCCTACTTCAAAGTAAAGTCTCTTTTGAATGTGAAATCCTGCCTTGCCCAGGTCAGGCCCCAGACACTCACCAGGGGGTTGGAGACTGCATTGTGTGAGGGCAGGCACAGCCCTTTCAGGTGTAAGTGACCATTCCCCACCTCCCTCCTAGCACAGAAGGCTCATCAGGAAATGCAGACTACACCCCAGCTCCTTTTGTGTCACTGTCTAGTGTGAGGTGCAACCAGCCCAACTGTCAAACTGACCCAGACAGGGAATCCACAAACAGGCAGAGTCACAAAAATGGTATAAGCAAGAAAATGCCCACTTTCTAAAAGTGGCATTTTCAAGCCCACAATCTTAAAATCAACTTTACTAAAAGATGTATTTTTAAATTGTGAGCTCAGAGACCCCAAACTCCACATGTCCATCCGCTCCCAAAAGGAATCTATACTTTAATCAGATTTAAAGGTAGCCCCCATGTTAACCTATAAGAGGGACAGGCCATGCAGCACTGAAAAACTAATTTAACAATATTTCACTGTCAGGACATTAAACCACATTACTATATGTCCTACCTTAACCATACACTGCACCCTGCCCTTGGGGCTACCTAGGGCCTACCTTAGGGGTGTCTGACATGTAAGAAAAGGGAAGGTTTAGGCCTGACAAGTGGGTACACTTGCCAAGTCGAATTTACAGTTAAAACTACACACACAGACACTGCAGTGGCAGGTCTGAGACATGATTACAGAACTACTTATGTGGGTGGCACAACCAGTGCTGCAGGCCCACTAGTAGCTTTTGATTTACAGGCCCTGGACACCTCTAGTGCACTTTACTAGGTACTTACTAGTAAATCAGATATGCCAATCATGGATAAACCAATCACATATAATTTACACAGAGAGCATATGCACTTTAGCACTGGTTAGCAGTGGTAAAGTGTTCAGAGTTCAAAAGCCAACAGCAACAGGTCAGAAAAATAGGAGGCAGGAGGCAAAAAGATTGGGGATGACCCTGCGTGAGCAAAAAAAGTCCAACAATTACAATGATATATTAATGAATGTTTGAAGTTTTTCATTTTACCTATCATTATAAAATAACATAAACATAAAATTAAATAAATGTATACATTTTAAAACATTTAGGGGGTCATTCTGACCCTGGTGGTCTCGGACCGCCAGGGCGCAGAACGACGGAAGCACCGCCAACAGGCTGGCGGTGCTTCAAAGCCCATTCCGACCGTGGCTGGAAAACCGGGGCCGGCGGTTTCCCGCCGTTTTTGCCCCGGCTGGGGGAATCTGCCAGGGCAGCGCTGCCCTGGGGATTCTGACCCCCTTCCTGCCAGCCTGTTTCTGGCGGTGTACACCGCCAGGAAGAGGCTGGCGGGAACGGGTGTCCTGGGGCCCCTGGGGGCCCCTGCACTGCCCATGCCACTGGCATGGGCAGTGCAGGGGCACCCTAACAGGGCCCCAGTCTGCTTTTCACTGTCTGCCTAGCAGACAGTGAAAAGCGCGACGGGTGCAACTGCACCCGTCGCACACCTGCAACACCGCCGGCTCCATTCGGAGCCGGCTTCAGTGTTGCAGGCCGCCTTCCCGCTGGGCCGACGGGCGCTAACAATGTTAGCGCCCGCCGGCCCAGAGGGAAGGTCGGAATGGCCCCAGCGGTCTTTCGACCGCGGAGCGGCCAAATGGCGGTTGCCGCCTGGCGGGCGGTGACCGCCGCCCGCAGGAGTAGGAATGAGGGCCTAAGTAATAAGAAAATGTAAAACACAAATGTTTAACTTAAATAAATTATATTTTTTAAATTAAAACATCACTGAAAACAACAAAAACATTTTTTGCCTTTACCCATAGATATTTGGTTTTTAGAATTTCACAAACTTAAATTTCAAAATAACAAGTAACAAAATAAGTTTGCAAAAATATTTGCACAAACATACTTTAAAAATCTCTCTACCCTTTTCACATATAAATCCAAAATTCCGCTACTAAAACTTTCATTAATCATTTATTTTTATTTTAAAAATGTACATTAAATTACATTCTAAACTCAACCACAACAAATATTGCAAGATTTGTTATTAAATACATATATGCAACACAAAACTATTTTAAAATTAAATACATAAAATAAATTTCAAGTTGAAAATACAAGGAGACAGTACAGTGCCATGAAGAAATGCGCATTCAGCCTGATGGAAGCTAGATTGAAGAGGGGAAAGGCTACAATTGAAGCCTGTCATGCAAAAAGAATTTGAGTAAATTTAAAACAATCTTGGGTACGCCAAATCCTTGTAGGTGGTCGGCCAATCAAGGTTTTGGGCCTGATTACGAGTCAGGTGGATGGAAGACCCGTATGCCACACTTGCGACGGGGAGGTTTCTGTCTTATTGGTGACCTTCCTGACAGCCCTATTACGAGTTTCCCGCTGGGCTGACAAAAGGAAACTAGTGTGATTTTACGCAAATCAGACAGATTGTATACATGGTTTGCACAGTTATCTTTTCTAATTTCAAAAGAGCACTAATGGCTTAAGGAATCGAATTTAAGAATGTTGACCTATGTAGCCATTTGAGCCTGCCACTGGAAAAAAAACCTTCGATATATGCAAATTCCATTGTTAAATGGAATACTGGCCCTGGTGGAAACCTTAGACATTTTTGCTTGTCTACATCATTGGCTTTTTAACCCATTTCAACAATAGCAAAGTGCCAATACAAACAGCTGCTATGATCAAAAAGCATTACTTTTCCAAATGAGTTCTCTTTTCTTTTAATAAAACAGGACTATTTTCTTACGTAGTTAAATAACATTCCACAGTAGTGTTTGATAATCAGTTTACTGCCAGTTCTCAGAAGCTGGTGGAAGAACTTTCCAGGAAGTGTTTTGGAATTTGGCAGTAATCCTGGTTACATTAGGAGCTGCTGCATTAGCGGTTTTAGCTAGACTTGCGGAAATCCCATCACCGATTTTTCATCTGCTATGGAGTGGTCAGAGAAGCAACTGATATACATTCATGGCTTCCTGGCACTCCTTAGTAGGGTGACCAGATTTTGAATATCCAAAACCAGGACATTTCACAAAAATAAAACAAGGAGTACAAGCTTACATCAACCAAGCGGCATAGAATAACAGCGCTCCGCAACCTAGAATCACAGAAAAGCCACTAAGAACATAAATGAAATGCAACTTTTAAAGCCAGTAAGATACATTTTAATTCAATTGCTTTCTTATAACAGCTGCTAACTAACCCTGCTTTGTAACACATAACAACAAGCCTGCCTCTGTTTTTAGTCAACTCTCTCCAAAAACCGGCACATGAGCCAAATTTGCCTAAATCTGCCACAACAGCTGGTGAAAAACTTGGACTGTCCTGACAAATTAGTGATGTCTGGTCATCCTACACCTTTGTCTATTTGTGAGAGGCACTATACAGTCTTTTATTTTAAATATTGACGAGATAATCATCATCAATAAAACTTTATTTGGTCCCATTTGAACGTAAAAGCATCAATAAAACAGCTACCCATAATTTAATACAAAAACATCTGCCACATACCACTATTCATTATTGAAAACATAGATCAAAAGTTAAAAAATAGCATTTCATCATCCCCAGTCCATTATAGTTTATGGCCAAAGAAATGTATAAGTAACGCTTGTATCTCCTTCTAATAGCCCGCTTAGTCCTTAAAAAATTTACAATGGCCAAACAAGTTTCTACTGTTTCCATCCGTTGAAGGTACATGAAGGCACTCTTGTAATGTCTTCTATTTGCTATTCTCAAACATTGCAATAGAAACCTACTATGTGGATTGTCAAACAACAAGCAGAACAGGATAGAGTGCAGAGTGCTTTGAGGGGTGTAATTATCACAAGGACAAATCAGCAGCATTTTAAACCAAGTTCCCAATATGGGAAAAGCACATTGAAAATTTACTATATTTAGCCTAAATCTAGTTAAATAAAACCTATGCTGAGGGTTTTTTTTAAAATGACAGGTATTCTTCAAGCTCCTTTGATGGACCCATATCTATATAATCCCTCACTGTCTACATATCCACCACTCTTGCCAATCTCCGGTCTTGCAGATGCTCTTTATAGTGTATTTTTGCCCTTTCTCTAAAGGCTGGAGTAACTAAGGCAGGGTTAGTAAACAAATCACCCAACCCTATTTTGTTTAGTGATTATTTTATATAATTCAATTAGGGAATCCTTTCCATTCTGTCCAATATTAAACAATCTTCCATGACAGTTCTTGTAAACATGAGTTCCAGTGTTAGCCAGATCCTAAACCATAACATTATAGGGGCACTCTGAGCCATATCCTCCACGGAATCCAAACCAAGTCCCTGATGTACAATAAATTAATCTATGGTATGTGGAATTTGAAAGATACAACAAGTAAAGCGGTTTTCCACCACTCGGAGACACATATGTTTTGTATGTCCCCACACACCTGCCCCATAGAGCCCAACCAACACACATTTATTTTCATATAAAAGTAGCAATTCTTTTATCTGTTTGGCTCCTAACCTGGATGAAAAAATAGAATATTGCTTCCCTGGCACCCTGCAACTGAGTTTTCCTAATTTTTAATAAATGAGCCCACGTTAGGGCCATATCATAGGGGATGCCAAGCTAATTGAAATTTAGATCTCTATTTTTCATGACCCCCTCCACTACATGTGTTCTTGACTTTGTCCTTTATGACCCATGATCATCGTAAAGGACTTGGTGAAGTTAACTTTGAGGTCAAGATGACCACAGCACACAGAATTGTGTAGCAAGGATAAGAATCCCTGATGGTGTATTTGAGGTTGGAGAAAGCAAAAAGTTGAAAAAGTCCCAAGTCTTGTTCGTAGAAAGCGTCTTTATTTGTAGGTGCTATTGGTGAAAGGATTGTGCCTTCGTCGAGATACAGCCAACACATGTTTCATCACTCAGGTGACCTCATCAAGGCTGCAAAACAATAACAAGAGTAAAGATTGCATATAAATGTGCTTGGACTTGAGTGCGGCCTAGTGAGTGACCGTGTAGCAATAGTACCAAAGCCAACAACCAGAGACCAGTGATCGCTGTGAGAGCTTGAGTGGGTAGGAATGAGTGAACATAGCAAGCAAAGTGAGCAAGTGGGACCCTAGCTGCAAACCATGGAGGAGAAAGCAATTCACTGTGACCATGTGAGTCACAGTAAAACCCAAGTGTGGGAAAGTGTACATTCAGAGTATCTAATAGGTGGAGAGAGTGCTACCGAGGAGTCAATGAGCAAAGACTATATAACGAAGTGTGACACAAGAGTGGGTGGTACAGAACTGAGAGAGACCTGGAGAGAAGACCGGTAAGTAAGAACACATCAGGGACGAGACGCACAGCGTATAATACAAGACGAAAAAAAGCCCTGGGCTTATTGCTCATACCTGGGCCGTCCGGCCAAAAAGGTAGGTTGCGAAGGAGCCCTGCGGTAAGGTGAGTGGGCCTTAGGTAGTGGGTTGAATCTGGAAAAATAGAGTCAGTGGCAGTGAGTGGCCAATAACAACAAAAAAAAAATTCTCTTTCAAAGACGTGCTGTCAAGAGGAAAAGTTATACTAAGGAGAGAAGAAATGAAAGATGTAGGTCACTGTGTACATACCTTCATAAAATGGAACTGTGAGTTGGCGAAAATGCCCAACAGCAGCAGGTGAATAAGGTGTTAACCGCGTATGGTTAGGGAAATAGAGAAGGCCCTGATAAGCCTGGAGTCCCACCCTACGAGAGGGTGAGAAGGGAAAGGGACGGGGAAAGAGACATAAGTAAGTTAGACTTGATGATAGGAACACGGGTCCTGTTTTAAAATTGAGAAAGACTAAGCTGTGGGAAGTATAAGCTTAAAAACTGTTATTACTACCAGGTATTAGTATGTAATCCTGGTAGATGTACTACTGTGAGTCAATTTTTTTATGAATATAGTGACAAGAAGGCCAGCAACGTGAAAACGCTGTAGTTAGTAAAGTAGCCAAAGTCTAGAAAAAGCGTAAATCAGGAGCGCAGTGCATCTTGTCAAAATTGCCGACATGTGTGAAACATATCTATCGAAAGGATGACTAGTGGGTGAGTGGCCTTACGCTGAGACAAACGCAAGTAAAGGTAATTGAAACGGCAACAATAGTAATAAGGTGGCGTTCCGTGGCCAAGAAATGCAGTAAAGAACCTGGCAAGTTAAGTACAGCGTTGTCAAGAGTAAGGTGATTGAAACGGCAACAGTAGTCATAACTTGGCGCTCCGCGGGCAAGAAATGCAGTAAAAAAAAAAAAAAAAAAAGCTGGCAAGTTAAGTACAGCGTTGTCGAGAGTAAGGTGGGACGAAGAAAACTAAAGTCAAATGCACGGAAGCGTACCTGGGAGCAGGAGTGGAGAAGTGCGGCACACAGTCGTCGGCGAGTAGAAAGGTCCGTGAAGACCCGCGCTCCTGTGTGGAAATAGAAATGGAAAAGGAAATGACATAGAAGAGGGACTAAGTTAACAGATGGCAGTGCGGCAGCCATCTTGGGGTGTTGAAAGAATAACGGTATGCCTGAAAGAAGAAACAAAATCAAGTAGGGAAGCTCGTTACTTGGCGGCCATCTTGTAATGTTACGAAAGTTAGGGTGAAATATCTAAGCAGATAGAGCAAGAGAATAGGCAGAGAAGAAAGAAAGCAACGAGTGGAGGAGAAAGCGGGGGAAAGGGTGGTTTGGGAGGAAGAAACGGTTGGTGGACAGTGGAAGGTGTGAGGTGAGGAGAGAAAGGCCCAAGCTAAGTAAGGACTTGAGAACATGCTAGTGATGTGGTAACAAGTTGTGGTATAGTGAAACAAGGTAGTAGAAGGCAAGGGTAAACGTGAGGTGAGAAGAATGAATGGTTCCGTGTAGGTTGTAGTGAAGGATAATTTTAGAGAATAGTTACAGACTGCGATTATACATAACTTGAAGAGTACATGGTCAAGTACATCAGTGAAATCGTTTTGTGAAACATAAATCAAGCAGTGGAGAACATAACAACCATAACTATGGAACACAATGGTCAAGTACATCAGTAAAGTAGTTTTGTAAAGCATGACTCAAGCACTGGAACACATAACAACCATAACTATGGAACACAAGATAATAATTAAGTATTCACTGTGAGCTTAAGCATAAAAGTGTCACGGAATGTTTAACATAAAAAGTCCAATGTGAGGCTTTCAGACACAGTAGAGCGGATGGCAAAAGCAATCATGTGAGAAAAAAGTGTAATTCACGATCAGTGTTCAGGCCATGCTCTACTGCGCGGAGTTTTAAGATCCATTTGGCCTCGCATTCACGAAAGTCTCTGGTTCTGTCACCCCATCTGGGTGAGTTGGAGACCTGAGTAATGCCATGGAACCTAATGTTCAAAAGATCTTTCTCCCCATGTAGAGTGTTGAAGTGAACAGCAAGGGGATAGTTAATGTTGAAATTTCTGATGGCTCTAACGTGTTCCTGGATGCGTTCCTTCAATGGACGTATTGAGCTTCCAATGTAGATCAGACCACAAATCAAACAGTAAACAGTGTATCTGGTGTTACAGTTCATAAAAGCTTTGATGTGATACGTAGTCCCGGTATTGTAGGTGAAAGATACAGTTTTGTTAAGGGCTAGTTGACAGGATATGCAGCAGTTAACTTTGAGATCTAAGTTCCCCATGAAATACGTACTAACCACTGTAGGCCATTTGCTGTTTGAGCAATAAGAACTGCGTCGTCCCGTAGAGGAGACATGGTATCAGATGGCTCCCTACCTTCGGCAGATCTACAACGTGTTCGGATACAAATACGCCCTCATTTATATATAATAAAAAGAGTAACGGGGCCAATATACACCCTTATCTGAACCCTTCATTTGTCCTAATTGGGTCAGTAAATTCGCCATTCTTACCATGCCAAATTTTAATATTACTGTTCGAGTACAATCTCTTCAATATATCAATTAAAGCCACCTCTACCCCCATGGACTCCAACATTAACCACAACTTCACCCTATTGACGTTATGAACTGCACAAGAAAGCTCCAAAAATCCTAAATGTAGAGTACCTCCCCTGGCTCAAAAATACTTCCCTACCAGGGGGGTTAAATTCAAGGATTACTCCACCATGCCTACTACTGGACCATACTGTACTGGAGTAAGAATATTCTACTCTTCTGCCCAGACCTCTAAGCGTGTTAGCAGAACTTGACCCAGACCTTTTTATGGAGTACTCAATAAGGAAATCAGTCTATAACAGGACGGATCAGCTTTATTTCCCTCTTTAAAAATAGGGACTACTACTGCCTCTTACCAAGTGGTGGACAAAGGGCCACTCATCACTGCCCTCACAACATTCGGTAGCAAGGGGCCCCATAGTTCAATATTAGTCTTAAACAAATCCATGAGGACAACATCAAGGCCTGCCGCTTTGTTAGAAGAAGCCTTTCTAATGGCTACTATTACCTCCTCGCAGTCTATGGAGTTGTTCAATTCCGCCCTCAGGTTCCAATCAATGTTACCACCCTCTACTACATCCACATCCAGCATTTCCTTACCCTCAACCTGGTCAAACAAATTTGTAAAGTTTGCCACCCATGCTTCTGCTGGAATAAAACATTCAATCCCTGTTGACTTGTGAACTGTAAAAAAAAGATGATAAAATGATTAATGACTTTCCAAAAATGGGCTTGATCTCTCACTTTCATGGCTCCCTCTAGTTCTTCCCAGGCAACTTTCTGAATATCTGCTTTCCTTGCAGACAAGATGTCCTTGTAAGCCTTCCTCACCCGTTTGAGTTCACCCTTATCCCTTGGACTGCTTTGAGGGCCTGGAAAAGTACCTGTCGAGCCACCCTGCAGGTCTTATCAAACCAGGCACAATGATTATTTTCATCCTTCCCCTATTTTATATTCAGTCACTCTGACACCTTGCCACAAATGGAGGAAAAGCCCTTAATAATTGCAGATGGGTCATCCGTATTAAGACACACGGCCATAGCCGCTTTTTCATCTGTATTAAATTCTGTAAAAACTCCCCCTATTTTCATTTCTTACAATTTCCTCTTTATCCCTCCCTTGCTTGAAACCATCAGAATGCCCTCAGATTTATACTGGGCTCTATCCTACCTTAGTTCCACTTGCACTTCCAGGGCACTATGATCACTCATACAATTCATCCTAATAAAATATTTCAGTTGCAGCATTATTTCCATCAAAATATTAATATGGACAATTGTGCCAGGTTTGCCATGACCATGGAAGGTTGGGGTTGTCGCACCGGGACTAAAATAGAGATCTGAAGCAAATACCAAATGATATTTCATAAGCATCCTATTTAGCACCTCCTCGTATGCATTGTGTTGAAAATGTGTAATCGGAATACCCTCAGGGTTAGTCAACCCACAAACGGGTGTATTGCAGAATTTACAAACCTTTAAGTTAAACTCTCCTGCCCATAATAGCATTGCCTGAAAGTTTAATTTGGTGAATACCTTTTCTAAAACCTCCTTCAGCTCTTCCACCACCTCTGATAAAGTATCATACACAATATCATAATAATAATTGACAATAACAAATTTCCTGAAGGCTTTAGATGTCACCTGAAGAACTTGAAGCCAACTGGAGGTGTACAGATGTGACACAATAAAGCCGGGCAGGCTAACCAAAAATAAAATAGCTAGACCCCCCTTTCACCCGCCCCATAGGCGATGCTACCACAAGGGAACAATAGGAGTGATAACCATCCATCTGAATGGCAGAGACTGCTTATGTTTCCTGCAATAAAATCACATCATGATCCTTTAACTATGCAGACCACTCTGGGTTATCCAATTTAGATCACCCCTCAGTATTCCAAGATACAATAATTATAAAACTTCTTAACCCCCTTCTTTCCCTCTCACCTTATTTATCTTCTACCAGCGGGGAGACCAGAGACACACTTTCCAGTCCCATAAGTGGTAAAAATCAATTCTGAGTGGTAGGACAAGGCCCCCATGATTGTGTTTCCCCTCTAACTTTAATCTGATATGATAATGGGTATGGTATAATCGAAGGCTTATAGAAAAAAAAAACAAGGGGAAAGCCTGAATACCATTAACCTCATCTTGTGTATGTGAGGGCATTTAGTAATGCCCCTACTGTTTTTGGTGACTTAATATTTACCACCACACAATCTAGGTCCTGGCTATGTGGGGCGTATCCAACTTTCCATATCCTTGTCACAAGGATAATATCCTCAAAGAGCTCTTCACCCCACCCCAATTTTCTCCTAAACCAAAGCACAACCTTTGATTTCAGGTCTGAGACCTGTTCATCCTTCCCTGCAGAAAAGGAAGGTACATTTCTCAACACTATAACATATGGGGTACAGGCAGGGGGCAGATGTAAATGGTTCTTCGGACTATTATCTACCACCCTCGGGGCTCTGCCCTTGTGTGAGGAACACCCCCCGACTCCTTTAAATTTGTATTGCTATTCCCTAAACAGTTACCCTTTAACACAAAATATTTGCTTAGCCTTTGCCTTCCACTTTTTCCTACCTCAGTATTAGGGGGAGAGACGCACTATTACCAGATGGCACTATCAATAAATTTGCCTCCGATTGTTGTTAAGAGGCACCACTATCCTCCTGTTTTGTGTCAATCCTCTCTAACCGGCCACGGATATTTTCAGAAAATAGTTTCAATTTAGTATTCAAACTATTTAGAAACTCCATACACCGTTTTTTAAACAGGGGACTATATAAGTGCTCTCCCCCACGTGACTGGCCCGTTTTAATCGTGTCCAAAATCTGCTTTGCTTTACAGTTCCCCTTCTCGATGATAGATTAATGCAGTGTTAAAGCCCTCGTCTTCAACATTCTTGAATCCTCTTCCTTTCAGCTGGTGGAGTGTTCATAGCACCCCGTCAATTAAATCCATCTGTTCCCCTGCAAAAACAGACGGATTATCTACTCCTCTGGGACTAAGGGGCTTCATTACTGCCTCAGTATTTTCAGGGGTGCATTGTAAGTGGGACTCTTCCGAGTTCTTTATAATTTCTGGCCCTGGTGACCCCACCAATGACATCCGTTGTACTTTGTCAATTCGATCTTCCAATAGATTGATTTCTGCATTTATTGCACACATTACAGAGGTGAGATAGGAGAGGAAATAGTTGACCTTACTTGAGAGTTTTTTGCAATATCCCCTTTATCTGAATCTGTCTTGTGCTTCCCTATGGCCACTTAGCCACTAAAGAAACAGGGGCTAGAACAAGAGACTGTGTGAGAGAAGCTAAACCGAGAGGGGTGGCCCAGCCCAGCCTCGTCCGGGCTCAGATGGGCGGGCTCAGATGGGCGCGCTCTTGGCCTGGTCTTTGTCTGGGCACATCCCACACTGCAGGGAGCCTAGGTGAGATTTAAAGACGCGTCGCATGGTGCGAATGAACCCTTCTACGCCACAGAGACTGGCAGGAAATGCAGTCTGGTCTGTGCCCCGCACCCCCAGTGTCAGCCTGTGTGCCCCGCGATGGGGGGAGCCCGGGTGAGATTAAAACACTCGCCTCTGGGTGTGAAGGAAATGTTGGCGCCTTTCCTGGCACAGGGCTGGAGGGAAATAGTATTTGTAATAGTACTTATATAGCGCTTACTACCCCTGACGAGGTGTCGAAATGCAGTCTGGTCTATGCCCCGCACCCCCAGTGTCAGCCTGCATTCCCCGTGCTGCTGGCAGCCCTGCGGAGATTAAAAGACTCGCGCCTGGCTCTGAAGGAAATGTTGGTGCCTTTCCTGGCACAGGGACTGGAGGGAAATGCAGTCTGGTCTGTGTCCCGCTCCCTCCGTGTCAGCCTGTGCGTCCCCCACTGCGGGAAGCCCGGGTGAGAATGGCGATTCTTTGAGGTTCTACTGTATAAAGAATTGATTTTATTAAGGACAAGGAGGCTAGCATTATGCATGCACTCTTTTATTCACTCTTCTGTGCAGCAACCATTGAAAAAACCAAAAAGAACCTTAACAACATCACAAAGAAAAAGATTGTTCAAGTCCATTTAATCCAGGAGTCCTCCATTTCCTTCCTCTTTTGTTTGAAATCTTCCTCCATTTCCGACTCTTCGCCCAGAAAGATATTATCCTCCCTCACAAATCTGCAATAAAGGATGAGTTAAACAAAGTATATATAAACCATACTCAAAACAGAACAATCAATCTTCCAATCAGCTTCTATTATTTACACAACTCGAACAGAAAAAATAGATGAAAAAACACACACACCTCTCCTACTTCTAGGGAGGGTGGGTAGGATAATGCTAGCCTCCTTGTCTTTAATAAAATCACAATTCTTTATACAGTAGAACATCAAAGAATCGCCATTTTATGTCAAGACAGGAGACTAGCATTATGCATGTTTAAAGGCATGCAAAACACTTTTCGAAGCATGATCAATATTCCTGAAATAAAAAGTTCTAAACGTTTCTGCAGAAGACCAGTCTGCAGCCTTCAGAATAAGATCCAGATTTCCTCCCAGCATAGAAGATTTACTTGCCATAGCTCCCCTCACAGAATGCGCTGAAAATCTCAAGATATACACGGCAGCCTCTCTCATAGCACCTTTCACCCATTTAGCAATAGTAGCACTAGAAACACCTTTAAACGGCTTCACATAAGAAATCAAAAGTTGCTGGGTACCTGCTCCTCTCTTCTCCAACATTCTTGTTTCATACTCCTTCAGACAAGGAACCACACAAACTTCTGGACATTCGTCAAAATATGGATGAAAGATTGAACTAGACATTGGGGGTCATTTCAACCTCGGCGGTCTTTTCACAAGACCTCCGAGGGACCGCTGTGCTGAAGACCACCAGTGCTGGCGGTTTTCCGCTCGGCAAATTATGACTGCTGGCAGCCCTCCGTCCTTTTCTGGAAGGAGAGCCAGGGGAAGTGGAGGTTGCTCCACCTCCACCGCCCCGTCAACAGAACACCGCCCACCGAATCATGTTACGTGATTCGGCGTGGCGGTGTTCTGTTGATGGGGTGCTGGTGGCGGAGCAGCCCCCATGGATCCCGTCCACTCCCGGAGGAACAACGGACCAGGTAAGTTGATCGTCCATTAGGGGAGGGGGAGGTGGGGGTTGTGTGCATGCATGGGGATATGCATGCAGGAGTGTAGTGTGTTTGGAAATGTGTATGTGTCTGCCTGTACTTATGTCTGTATGGATGTGGGCGTGTATGTCTGAATGTGGGTGTGCGTGTATGACTGTGTGTGTGTCTGTTGGCATGTATGTGTGTTGGTGGTGTCTGCATGCGTGTCAGGTGTGTGTCTGTGTAGTGATGTCGGGGGTAGGTGTGGGGAGGGGGGTCCTCCCACCTTTGGGGGAGTGGCAGGGGGATGAGGGGTGTTGTGGAATCACTCTGGGTGGGGGTGGGGGGTGGGGGAGACCCCTATCAGTCCCAGGGAAGGGATTCCCTGGCACTGATAGTGCTTACTGCCATGGATTTTATGGCGGTTCCCAACCCCATGAAATCCATGGCGGTCAGCCGGGTCATGATACCACCGGCGGTCTTGTGACGGCTGCCGGGCTGGTGACCCGAGTATCCAGCCCAGCGGTCGTCTCCACCCTGGCGGTCGGTTCGGAGAAGTGGCGGATGACCATGGCGGTAACCGCCATGGTCATAATTCCAATTTTTTTACCGCCAGCCTGTTGCCGGTAAGACCGCCACTTCTCCGCCAACCGCCAGGGTTGTAATGAGGGCCATAGTCTTAGTGTGTCTACATACCTCAAACAGAACTCAAGTTGATTGATAAAATCTGTGATTAACTTCCAAAGCCCTTACATCCGAAACCCGCCTTAAAAAAACTAAACAAAGAAGAGTAGCCAACTTCCACAAAACTCTCTATCACCCAAATACTTGTTTACTGGCCACCTTTGGAACAAAGACATGACTAAATCTACGTCCCAAAAAAACTCATATTTCAAAAACGGTGGGCGCTCTAAACGAATACATTTCATCACCCTACAAACTAAGGGACTCCTGCCAATAGAAACACCCTGACAAAGAGCGTGACCCGCTGCAACCGCAGACCTATAACAATTAATTGTTCTGTATGAAAAACCTCTATCAAATAATTCAGCCAAGAAATTCACTAAATTAACTTCATCCGTCTCAACGGGATCCAAATTCCTTTTTGAGCCCCAACTAGACCAGATCTTCCCAATAGTTCTATATCTTCTTTTCGTACCAGGTGCCCATGATTCATCCAATAATCCTGCAGCTGACTCTGAAAGACTTCCAAATCCTTCCGAATTCCTGATATCCTCCAGACTAGAAGGTTCAATGAACCTGCCTCTACCATAGGATGCTCTTCTCCATCCACCCCTGACAAAAGACCTCTGCAACACTTTATTAGAATTTGAAACTCTACAGCCATTTCCATTACCAACGGAAACCAAGGCTGAGTTCTCCAAAAGGGAGTCACCAGAACTAACTGACACTCTGGTCGCCTCACCTGTAACAAGACTCTTTGGATCATTGAAAAAGGAGGAAATGCGTAACCTTTCATTTTCGACCAATCCTGCAAAAATGCATCCACCGCTACCGCACCTGGATCGGGCCTCCAACTGATGTATTTTTCCAACTGAAAAGTCAACCTTGAGGCAAAAAGATCTACTTCGAAAGGACCCAGGACTAAATTTATTTCCCTGAACGGATGTTCGTTCAATTTCCAGTCGCTGAAATCCCTCATCTGATGAGAATTCCAATCTGCAACCACATCTTGCACACCCGGCAAAAACTCCGCCTTCAAACTGATTTTGTGCTCTAAACAAAAACCCCACAACTCCTTCGCCAACTCTGCTAAATTCCTCGATCGAGCACCTCCCAATTTGTTTATATATGTCACTGCAGTAACATTGTCCATCTTCAGAAGAACCGATTTTCCTTTTAAAGCATCCCTGAAACTCTGTAAAGCAAACATCCCTGCTTTCAATTCTAAACAATTTATATGACGATCTTTTACCAAGGAAGTCCACATTCCACCTGTCTGCCAACCCAGACAGTGAGCACCCCAACCAAGCTTGCTCGCATCTGTCTCTAATACAAAATCTGGTTTCACTCCAAAGATTGCTCGACCATTCCATGCTTCCAAATTCTCTTTCCACCAAACCAATTCCTCTCTGGCTTCTTCCGAAATTGAAATCCGATCTCCATACCAAAGACCTTTTCTGAGTCCAAGCATTTTTAATCTCTGTAAGGCTCTGTAGTGCAGAGGACCTGGAAAAATCGCCTGAATAGACGAAGTCAAAAGCCCAATCACATGAACTAAATCTCTCAAAGTCACCTCCTGCTTCCTTAACAAAGACTGCACCTCCTGCCTTATCTTCCTCACTTTCCAATAAATCTTTCACCATACACAAATGGTCTTTCAAGATTCCTTCTTCCTGATTCAGAATCAAAATGTCATCTAAATAGAGAATCATTCTCACACCTATCTCTCTGAGAAAACCAGCCACTGGGCGCAATACCTTTGTAAAACACAAAGGCGCTGAAGCAAGCCCAAAGGGAAGACTCTGGAACTGATATAACTGACTCTTCCACCGGAATTGCAAATACCTCTGACTGCCTTGAGCAACTGGAATCGTAAAATACACATCTTTCAGATCTAGTTTCACCATCCAATCTTGCTCCTGCAAAAGATCTCGTAACATATGAATTCCCTCCATCTTGAAATGATAATAAGTCACAAACTGATTCAGGTTTCTCAGATTTATCACCGGCATCCAACCTTTGTCTTTCTTCTCGACCAAAAACAAAGTACTTACAAAACCTCTCTCCTGATCCTCCAACTCCACGATCACATTCTTTTCCAACAGATGCCTTATCTCCATACATACAACCTCTTCCAGCTCTTTCTGGAAGCTTAACTCTTTTGGCTCTACCACCTGCACCAGTTCTACATCGAACTCTATTACATAACCCTGAACCGTCTGCAGAATCCACGGATCCTGAGTGATTAATTCCCAGTTTTTCTCTGACAAATGCCAATCTTCCTCCCGCCTTTAACAGGATAGAAGTAGAAATAGTCTTCATACTCACCTTGACTTTGCACGTGTCCCACACTTCCACCTCTCGATCTCGCAGACCGAGCACGTCCTCTTCCCTTCTGTGGGTAAAATTGAGTAACTCCAAAGTTTCCTCTGAAGCTCCCTGATCCGTGATATTGGCTCTAAAACCTGCCCGGCCAGTAAGTTGCCCTCTCCTACCGGCCCTACCATATAAATTATTATTAGAAAAAACTAATTTCATCGAAAAATGCGCCTTGTCAAGGCTTGTAAAAGTATGGACATACTTTGTCAAGGCCTTCACCATGTCGTCCCCAAACAATAAACCCCAAGCTTCGTCAGAAGACTCCTTGTTTGCCAAATCAGGCAATTTGGAATTTATGCGCATCAAAACTGTTTTTCTTCTTTCCGCCAATAAACCAGTATTGGCATTTCCAGGAAAACATATTTCTCTCTGACACCACCCTCTAAGGAGTTGAATATCCAAATCCTTTCCTTTAAAAGAAGCGTCCTCCACAGTATAAAAAATTCTTGCCAGGGGACCCAAAACATCAAGCAATTTATCTTGCACTTGTTTTAACGATTTTTCCAGACCTTTCCTAGGGTGTCTTCCCAACTTAAATAAATAAGTTAGCATATCTGGATCTAAATTTGAAGTCATACATACTTTCTCATCAATCACGGGTCCAGAACACTCCGCCCTCGTAACACTTCTCTCTTCTTTCTCTAAAGGCTTACGCAGCCTATCCTTCATGTAAGATGTCACATGCTCCAATGGCCACCACTCCTTACCTCTAGGATGTTGAATATCTTTTGGCTCAAATAATTTTGCCCCTAGAGGGTCCAATAACTGCTCACTTGAATGTGCCCTTAAAACTGTTCCAAATTCATCTTCAAAATCATCTTTATATTCCAAGTCCAAGACACACTCATTGTCATCCTCTTCCAAAAAATCTTCTGTACAGCCCTCCTTTTCAGCGTCAAGCTGACCTTCCTTCACACCGTTTAGGGTACCTTTCTCTCTTGAGCCGCCAGGGACTCCTGTCTGTCTCCATTCTTTAGATAAATGCCTTTTTTTATTATAGCATTTTCCTCCTGGACCCCTTAAATGGTCCTCATCTTCTGAAAGAGAGTAAAACTCTTCATCATCTACTCCTTTTCTCTTACCCAGAACCTGCCTCATGGACTCCTGAACCACCGACCGAACCTCCTCAGAGACGATCTTACGAATAAGATCTTCCTGAGAACCTTCCTTTTCCTCCCTGAAATCAGATATGACTAAAACTTAAATATATATTTATAAATAAGAACTAATACTGCTCTTAAAATATATATATATATATATTATTATTATTTTTTCTAAAGATACACAAAACCTTACATTTTTTTCACAGCACCAATCAATAAACTACACAAAATCCTTCGAGTCCTTCAAGTCGAAGCACTAACGGTGAAATCTGGTTCCCATGGAAACCGAAACTACAGGAATCAGCTTCTGAAACAAGCCGAGCGCTTGTAACGAAGCTGACCGCTTTCCCATGGAAACCGTGACTACAGCAATCAGCTTTTTAAACAAGCCGAGCGCTTGTAATGAAGCCGACCGCTTTTCAAAGAAAAAAACCTTGCACGCGCGCTACTAGACGTGCTTCAAATATAACTCAATCTCAGCGCGCGCAGAAAATACTTACCAACTGCCGCGCTGGGATAAATATCTTAAAGTAACTTCACCAATGCGCTGCCACGCGGTCATCAAAAACTCCCAAACAAAGAAATACACGGCGTGAAGCACCACACGCCGGGAAACACGCATCCAAAATAAACATCGCGCTATCAAGAGATAAAAGTCTCTCAGCGCGCATGTTTTCTATTTTAAATCCTGCAATATCATCAGCTCACTAATGAAAAACAATAGTATCAACACACAAAAAACCATACAACAGTTAAACCACATAATAAACTAAAGACTATAAAATAAATAATTCACATTAAAAAGTAAATAATTAACATACAGTCCCTTTCACAACCCATACATTGGGTTTTCCCTGTAAAGGAACATACTAGTACTTCTACAAATTAAACTAACAGAAAACACATATACTTATCTGCTCAGAAGCAGCAAACAAAAGAGGAAGGAAATAGAGGACTCCTGGACTAAATGGACTTGAACATTCTTTTTCTTTGTGATGTTGTTAAGGCTCTTTTTGGTTCTTTCAATGTTTGCTGCTCAGAAGAGTGAATAAAAGAGTGCATGCATAATGCTAGCCTCCTGTCTTGACATAAAATTAAAGACGCGCATCTGGGTGCGAAGGATGTCAGCCTGAGTGTCCCACGCTGCTGGGAGCCCAGGTGGCATTTAAAGACGCCCCCTGGGTGCAAAGAAAATGTTGGGGGCGTTTCCTACAGCAGGGACTGGCGGCAAATGCAGCCCAGTCTGTGCCCTGCTCCCCTGGTGTCAGCCTGCGCGTCCCGCACTGCGGGGAGCCCAGGTGAAATCCAAAGATGCGCCTCTGGGCACGAAGGAAACGTCTGCAGTGTTTCCTGCCACGGGGACTGGCGGGAAATGCAGTCCGGTCTGTGCCCCGCTCCCCCGTTATCAGTCTGCATGTTACGTGTGTTCTTTTCATGTGACTAGGTAATATATTGGACATTAGTTCAAAATGGATGCATGTAAAAGAAAAGTACTGTGTGTGGAAGTTACCTGCTAATATTCCCCTGTGTTGGGATGTAATTTCTATAACAATGCTTATAAATATAACTTAAATATGGACCACAAAAAGACAGTAAATTTGTTCAAGTTTATCATTCTCATAGATGCCCCATGACCATTCCTGGTCTATACTGATTGTCCATTCATTAGACCCATTATTCTTTCTTTACAAAAACTCTCAATGTCACTTGAGATAGTGCTTTAATAAAATTAAAGTGTATCATATACATTTATTGTATCACTATGTGTCAACACTTCTTGCACACTAGGCACCAAGAAGTCACATTTTCATTGTTTATATGAGGGATTACAAATATAAAGAATGAAGTAACAAACTCAAATCAATATGGTTTGTGTGTTTTAAGGTATTATAGCTATTACTGAAAATAGCAAACTGCAAATGTACATTTTGCACTGCTACTGGTGTAACCAGTCTGTTTGCATATATTGATTTGGAAATGACCGTTTGAATATTGGTCACTTAGTTACAGCACCTTTCCAAGGAGCTAAAGAAAAATTCTTATTTTGCCTTCAGTCATTTCCCCTTAATGTGAATCAGAAATGTATTGATCAGGCCACGTTTGTGAGTCATTGACTTTTTGAACAATAGCTGTAAGTATCTTAAAATTCTGAATTATAATTATATAAATTCACGTATAATCTTTGTTGAAACTAAAAACTTTCTTTTGATTCCCTTGTATCCGTGGGTTACTTTTGTAGAGCTAAGTAGTGAATCGGATCAGTCTTTAAGGGGCTTTTAAGTCAGTGGGGATTTCGCCCCCTTAGATTTGTCATACCACAGGGGGAAGGGCCCCTGCTCTGGGTTTTTCGGGGCACCTGTAAAGAAAAGAGGCAAGTATGCCGGAAGACACAGGGGTGGGCCAGGGAGGGCCAAGGCAGCGCCACGCCAGGCCAGGGGAGGGAAAGTCAAGGCAGCACAGGAAGCAGGGACCGTGGGGGACTTGAGCCCGCACACGCAGGGGGCCTGGGACCAGGCAGAGACATGGGATTTAGAGGCCAGAATAAGGGAACAGCGTAAGGCCGTTGCAGAAGCAGAGGCCAGGTGGGCGCAGCTCTGCAAGGACAGGGACGAGGCACAGGCTCGCAGTGAGACAACCCCAAAACCCAGAGAGGCCAAGGGGCAGGCAGGGACACAGCAACCAGGGCAGAGAAGTGGAACCTGGGTATGGCTGCCACAGGCAAGTGGAGAGCAGAGACAAGAGGCTCGAGCGGCCGAAGGGGCAGTAGGCACGGTGAAACCCGGTGACGCAGACGGTCACGGGGGCAGAAAGGCAGCAATGGCAACGGCAGAGGTTGGCAAGAGACGGAATACACCGGCTGGGTGCAATACGGCCCAAACGCGTTGGCACGAAGCTCTGGAGGGGTCTGCGGCGGCCTTCTCCACACCGAGGGATCACAGACACCGTCCCGATGACACGCGTCATGCGGGTTTGGAAGCAAGTGCGAGTACATCAACTAATACTAGAGATTTCGGCCAGCGCAAAGGCCAATGGGAAGGAGATGATGAACTGGAACTGGACTATGAGGAAGAAGGGGATGAATGGGAGGGGGGCGAAATATGAGATTGGGAGGTGAGCACAGTGACAAAGGGTGGCGGGTGAGGGCGCAAGAGCGGGGCAACCTCTTCGTGCTCTGTTTTACAGGTGGCAGCTCCGCTGGAAGGCCCCACTGGTGGTCGGCAAGTTACGCCGCGTGGCAGAAGCCTAAAAAGAATACCAAGGAGTCTGGGAGACACCGCTGGAGGTAAGAATTGGTGGTCAGCGTGGGGCGAAGGGAGCGGGATAATAAAGGAGGCTAACACAAGAAGGTCCATTGGGGTAGGAGACGGGTCAGTTCTAGAGAAGGCAGGTGATAGCGACATTCAGAAGACGGTCGAGAACAAAGATAAAGAAGGCACCGCCACGAGTAGTACGGCCACAACGGGGAAGGTGGATACTGGAGAAAAGACGGTAGAGGACAAGGAAGGGGGAGGTCACAGGAAGAGACTGCCGTACATGGGTTTAGCCATGCCACTAGGTTCGCATGTGGCCGAAAAAACAAAAAACAAAATATGGAAACACGAATATGTAGATGTGTTTAAACTGTTGCATAGGGACATACAGGCAAAGGAAGGGTCCAAAGAGGAAGAATGGGAACTAGCACGTAGGCCTCGGGTGCCAATAACAATGGATAACTGGACATCGGCTTTTTTGATATTCGCCAGTATATACTGCAAGAAATACCCGGACAGGGCCATTGCACTTTTTAAATACATGGATATAATTAGGAAGGCCCAAATGCATTTTGGAGGTTTCGCATGGCTCAGTTACGATGAGGAATTCAGGGCCCGGGTGAGTGTCAATCCGGAGAAACCGTGGGGTGACGTGGACCCCGAATTGTGGATGCAATGGATGGCATCGGCGCAGACAGCGGCGTCCACTCACACTGCGAGTGGCCTGCCAGTGACTTACAAGCCCTTTCAAGCTCGCCCCGCCCAGGAGGGTCGGGCAATACCACTAAGACAACAGGGACAACGGCGGGGGCTTGTTGGAACTTTAACAAAGGTTTATGTTCCAGGGCACAATGCAGGTTCAAGCATGACTGCTCCAAGTGCGGGGGCCGTCATCCAGTCACCCAATGTTTCTCCCTGTCCAGCCCAGCTGAACAGTGGAGGGCTGCTACAGGGAGAGGGGCGCATGGCACTCCTGCGCCAAAAGGGGCCTACACCAGTTAGACTGGAATTTCTGTTGCCATGGTTACATATGTACCCAGACATGGATAAAGCACGTTTACTCGAATGGGGTTTTAGAGAAGGTTTTAGAATAGGTTACCAAGGTCCTCGGCAACGGAGATGGGCTGACAATTTGCAGTCAGCCAAAAAACGCCCGCAGATAGTGCGTGACAAACTGGCAAAAGAGGTAGTTTTAGGCAGAATAGCAGGCCCATTCTCCGGGTGGCCAAGTGACACCCTAATGATATCCCCCTTGGGAGTGGTACCCAAGAAAGCACAAGGGGAATTTCGGTTGATTCATCATTTGTCTTGGCCGGAAGGGACGTCTGTCAATGATTTTATTGCCCAAGAGGACTCTAAAGTAATTTACGCGTCAGTCGATGATGCGATAAAGTTAGTTTTAAAGTGTGGCAGGATGGCGGAATTGGCAAAATGCGACATTCAATCAGCCTTTAGGCTGCTCCCTATTCATCCAGCAGATTTTGACCTCTTGGGCATGCAGCTGGATGGCAACATTTATGTGGACAGGGTGCTGCCTATGGGCTGCTCGATATCATGTGCTCTTTTCGAGACTTTCAGCACCTTTTTACAATGGGTTTTTGTAAGAGTGAGTGGACATAGGTGGGTGACGCATTACCTAGACGATTTCTTATTCGTAGGGCCTGCGGCATCTGGGGCGTGTGGGCGGGCTCTGGACGCTTTCCAGAAGCTGGCGCAACAGGCAGGTGTGCCTTTGGCTCCGGAGAAAACAGAAGGCCCCGTGCCGATTCTAACCTTTTTGGGCATTGAACTGGATACGAAAGAATTGGTCGCCAGGTTGCCAGCGCGAAAAGTGGGAGAGATGCTAGATTGCCTGGCGGACGTGCGCACTTTGCGCAAGATGGACCTGAGAATGGCTCAGAGGCTGTTAGGTTACCTTAATTTTGCGTGCAGAGTAGTTAGGGGAGGTAGAACTTTTTGTAGGCGTTTGGGACTTTCCATGTCAGGTGCCGTTCTCTCGCACCACAGGATATGAGTATCATTGACGTTACGAGAAGACATTAGAGTATGGGAGATTTTTCTGAGACATTTCAATGGAGTGCCGATGTCTTTTGGGGAGTCGGACACGGTGTGGCAGGTACAAATTTTCTCAGACGCAGCAGGAGCATTAGGCTTTGGTTTGTATTGGGACGGGAGGTGGTGTGCGGAGACATGGCCGGCATCTTGGATGCAGCAAGGGAGAAGCATTGCGTTTTTGGAGTTTTTTCCCCTTTTAGTGGCACTGGCAGTGTGGGGGCAAGAATTAGCCAACAGTACAGTGATTTTTCAGATAGACAATATGGCAGTGGTAGATTTGGTAAACAGACAGAGAGCAAGGGACCTCAGAGTTTTGCGCTTGTTGCGCCAGTTCATGCTGTTATGTTTGTCTTTGAATGTTATTTTTAAAGCTGCACATATACCGGGGATCTACAACGAGATTGCAGACTCACTATCTCGTTCACAGTGGCGGCGTTTCCGCGAATTGGAGCGGATCAGAACAAGACTGTGGTCCCGGCAGACATCTGGGAATGGGGGGCATGATGATCACGGGGCTGGTGGAGATGTCATTAGCAGTATCCACGCGGCGTAATTACAGAATGGCATGGTTGGAGTTTCAATCTTTTGAACAGTTTTGGGGCAATTTCTGGGCACAAAGCCTGCCGATGCTTGAAGCCAGGACTAGACGTTTTGTGCTGTTTCTGATCGGGGAGGGTTTATCTCCAGCTACAATTGGGGGGAAACTGGTTGGCGTGTCTTTTTATGGCAAATTGTTTTTCGGTTATGATCCAGCGCGCAATGATTTATTGGGCAAAATGCTGAGGGGATGGAGCAAGGTTAGAGCAAGCAGAGACAAGCCAGCAAGGGAACCCATTACGTTTGAAATGCTGGTAGAGATGGTACAGGTGCTACCAGTCTGTTGTAGGGATGAATACGAGGTGGGTTTATTTCGGTTATGTATGTTGTGGATGTTTTTTGGCGCGTTTAGAGTATCAGAGTTGTTGGGGGTGGGTAAAGAAATCGGGGTAAGGAGAAAAGAGGTATGCGTGCATAAAGACAGGTTAAGGATATGGCTAAGACGGTCAAAAACCGACCAGCTGGGGAAAGGCAAGTGGATATGGTTGAGAAAAGGGGGTGTGGAGTCAGCTTGCCCGGTTGAGGAATGGGTCAGATTCAAAGCCAGATGGCCAGGGGCAGGTGAAACAGGGGTTTTCATGCATGCGTCAGGGAAGAAGCTAAATAGTTACCAACTTTTACAAGTTATGAGAATGGCCCTTGGAAGGATAGGGCGGCGCGCAGGTGACTATGGAACGCACTCATTTAGGATTGGCCCGGCAACGGAGGCGGCACATTTGGGATGGGATTGGGCTAAGATCAAGGCCATAGGGAGATGGAAGTCTAGGTGCTGTGAGAGATATGTTAGGCCTTGAAGAACACGGAACAGACAGAAGAGGGGAGATGGGGGGGGGTTGCGTATCCAGGCAATTGTTACAATGTTTTTTCTTTACAGGCTGCGTGGCTGGGCCGGAGACGGGAAAGATGACGACATGGTTGGTCGGCCATTCGTTTGTTCATTGGGCGGCGAAATTTGCAGAGAAGCAAATTTACGGCAGATCATTGGGACTGCCCAGCAGAAGCCATGAAGTGCGTTGGTGGGGCAAGAGTGGTATGAGGAGGGGGAGCCTGCTTCCATTTATCACGAGTAACTTGCCTCAGTGGGGATGCCCAGATTTGTTATTGATACATCTGGGGGAGAATGATCTGGTGAAGCTATCGGGGCTCACTTTGATTCAATTGATGCAGAGGGATTTGGAACTGTTAAAACAAAAATTATACGGAACATGTTTGATATGGACGGAATTTGTGCCGAGAAGGGCTTGGAGAGGGGCTATCAATCATGGAGCCATAGAGCGGGCTCGGAAAAAATTTAACAGAGCTATGAGAGTTTTCTGCTGGGCCCAGGGGATCAAAGTGTTGAGACATGGGGACATAAAAGAACAAGAACAAGTTTTGTTTCGCGACGACGGGGTCCATTTATCACAGTTGGGTAATGTATACTATATCACAGAACTGAGACTGATGTTAGAAAGCGTATGGGGTACAAATTTGTGTACCCGGAAATAAAAGAGGGTGGGGCAGCGAAACGCCTCACGGGTTTCTCTGGTTGGCAGGAGATGGGGGAGGGTGGAGAGCCAGGTGCGGGCTTGTCCACCCTTCCAGGGGGAAAAACAAGGAATTGAAGGATCAGAGCGGGGAGGGGTAGGCTACAGGCAGGGAAGGCATGGGAGGAATAGGGGAGCATATACGGCAGGAAAATTGAAGGGAGATATTTTAAGGAGAAAATAAAGGAAAGGGAATTGTTAAGTTCAAGTCTGTTTAAAAGGAGATACAGTTAAATGTTTAATTAATGATGTTTAAACCCTGTTCTAATAAATGACCTTTTACACCAACAAGAGTGTCACGTATGTATGTCCCGATGAAGGGGCCCGCGGAGAGAGAGACGCAGTCTAGTCTCTCCACGGGCAGTTTCGGGAAAAGGAAGTGGCGCGCAAGGCGCCTCATTGGGTAAAAGGTAAGTGGGGGCGGGTATAGGGTAGGAAATATAACAGGGGTGGAGGGTGGGGTTGGCCTCTTCACCGCGCCGACTTAGCATGGGAGGGTCGCGTTAATTAGGACCACCCACCCACCCAGCTTAGGAAGGCAGAGGGAGGAGAGGTTAGTCAGGCAGGAAAGGGGGGTCAGTTAGGGGCGGTTAACAGTCATTTAGGACAGGTGATTTTGAGAGTGATGGCAGGAGATGGGGGAGGGTGGAGAGCCAGGTGCGGGCTTGTCCACCCTTCCAGGGGGAAAAACAAGGAATTGAAGGATCAGAGCGGGGAGGGGTAGGCTACAGGCAGGGAAGGCATGGGAGGAATAGGGGTGCATATACGGTAGGAAAATTGAAGGGAGATATTTTAAGGAGAAAATAAAGGAAAGAGAATTGTTAAGTTAAAGTCTGTTTAAAAGGAGATACAGTTAAATGTTTAAGTAATGATGTTTAAACCCTGTTCTAATAAATGACCTTTTACACCAACAAGAGTGTCCCGTATGTATGTCCCGATGACACTGTTAGGGTGAAACACAGGTAACAAAAACATTTTAAGGCCTTGTTTTTAAAGTTTTTAAATCGTCTTTACTGTATTTTCCTTCCTTTTTTCATCGTGCTTTTTCATTTGATTGAGGCATATTAAGTTTTGCCTTTCTGCTACATTCTGTGATTATATCTTTGAATTCTATCTTCATTTCATGGACATTTCTTGCATTTGAATCAGTGATTTTTTAAATCTGTATTCCTTGAAATCACAATTAAAGGGAAAAGCTGGAAAATAGGAATTAAGATACTGGAGAAATAAACATGTTTTTTCCTTTTCATATAGAAAGCATTAAGGCTTTAAGACAATATATATATTAGAAATAAAAAAGGAAAACCTCTCTGTATCTGGCTAAGATATTTATTATATTTAAAAAATGCTAGGTCAAACCATAAGGTTTTTACTCAAAAACAGGTTCTGTGCAATGCCATTGGATGAAACTAAGGGCCTCATTACAGACTGCACTATTAAGAATTATAGAGGCAGAACTGCCAACCAAAAAAGGCAGACCGGCAGTGACGCGGATGCCCAGAAATAGGAGGTTGGACCTCCAGCTGTTCTCTCCTCAAAAGACCCCGGTGTCTTAACTCTCTATTGAAGTGTTCTCACTTGGGAGGATACCATTTGTATAGTGTATGTAGTGCAGGGAGTTACATGTCTGCCACTCACAGGAGGCTCTCTCACTGTCACTCCAACCATTAGTCCAGTGACCTCTTCTCTAAAGACTCATGTTTGGGAAATCACATAAGAAGTGTACCCACCTGGGGGATGACATTTAGCAAGTGTATGGAGTAGAGGGAGTGGCATGACTGCTAAGGCGAGACATTAGTCATTGTGCCCACAGCAACATGCATGATGCATGTCGAGGATAACATGTGAGATGACAATTTAGAAGGGATGGACATGGCAAACAGTACACATCACAGCTTCTAAAAACACGAGGGCCACATGTTACCCCCTTGGTTTGCCACACGTGTACACATCATGTATCTGGACCGAAAGCAGAACTGTGCATCACAAATGCCACTCGGGATGTGACTGGATGTCCCAAGTGCAAAAATGACCTTTGACTGCGGTGGACTGTGCCCCACTGTAAATTGCCGTATGTGCCCAGCAACATACTACAGTGGTTGAGTTGTAGGATCAACATGACAAGACAATATCAGCCGGCTTAGGTGCTCCAAACAATATTTTCTGAGGTGGGGCACAGTTTATAAAGCCCAATCCTGCATTTCTGGCCTCTAAAATAGCAGCTGCCTGACCTACTCCACTGGACATTAGGAACTGCCCGTGACGGTCGGAGGAAGTCGTCATGGGGGAAGGCAGTTCCGACTGCGACGGACACAGCTATAGGCTAATGTTGCTGCCAGTGGTGGTTGTAAGCCAATGGCTGAGTCTGCCGGCTGTGATGACCACGTACATGGGGGGTGAGGTGACCGCCATGTTCTGCAAAATCCCTCACTTGACTCCTGACACTGCTGCCAGCAAGACCTCCACTACCCAGCTGCAGTGTACTGCCTCTGGGAGCAATCATGCCATGTCCTGCAGGTGATAGGGCCCCAGCCTTCTCACCAGAGCAGTTAGAGAGGCTGGTGACTGAGGTCCTACCACTGTATGGACAGCTCTGTTGTGCACTAGAGGCTCAGGCAAGTGCCTCATGTGCAGTTTTCTCTGTACTTCACCATCCTTTCCTTACTCACAGGCTAGATTGTGCCTATGTGTGCCATACTCATGTGCCTGTAGGTCTGATCTGTGTGGCATCAATGGGAGAGTCAATATGCGGGTATGCATTTACATTGTTGTGTGTGTTTTTTTGTGTTCCCCGATCCACCTTGCACAGAACTAGGTGAGGTGACAATACAGCCATCCAATTACATCTTTTTCCTCATGAATGTTGTAAATGTGAGACAAACTGTTTGTGCATGACAGTACGAGCTGAGCATGCATGTTGTATGTGTCAGTTTTGAGTAATGTGAGTTGTGTTTATGTTGCCACAGAAATTACTTCACACTTCTGCCCTCGCTAAACTGTTGTTTGGAAGACATGTCATCCCTCTCTGCCCTTCAGTTTGCCACACACACCACATGCCAATTTGCTGTTGGCTGCATGATGTAATGTCATGCATGGATGTGAAGGGAATGTATTGTCATATAGGTTATGTCTGCTCAGCCTGCAGAGACCAGGGCATGTAACATGTATCTCACACTATGCCCCCTAGTGTAGTCTGTGGGGAGTCACTGTGGCTATGCAACTGTTGCACTGTGTCCACTCCCTGTACCCTAGTAGATCCTGTCATGTGGCCAGTATGAGTCTCTGTTGCAATATGCTTCCCAGAATGCCTCATTCCTTTGATCATATTGGGAATGGGTGAAGGAGTGGGTTACTGATCTGTGACAGATGTGCACTTAGCTTTATAGTCAATGTGTGTCTCTGACTCCTGACAGAACCCTTATTACCACAGCCCTGTTGTCACCTTCATACAGGTCATATTTGTCCTGTGCAGGCTCATTGCATAACTGGCATTTCCACAATGCAGAGAGTGTGGGGATTCCTGGGAGACCGTGGTATGTGAATCAGTAGTCAGGTCACACAGCGGAAACTAGACAATGCATGCCGTTATTTGTTGGATGCCATTTCTGTAGGATGGACACGTGTCCAAAGGCATGTTCTGTGGTACAGATACATAACACAGAACCCACCCCTCAAGTGGCATTAGTCTGAATTTGCTCTTGCAAATGTCCACACATGGACAGGCTAGATACATTCTGTACCCACCATGCCAGTCCCTTTGTTGTTACCCATGAGTGTACTCTGGCAGTAGCCAGTAGAGACTGTATGCTGAAAGTCATTCTCACAGAGTGTGAGAGTGTTGGTCTATTCATGCCTAAGGAGTCTACCTTTCAGAAGCCACCAAGGTGTGGTGTGTCTAATAGTGGCTCACATTCTCAGTCAGGTTGCTAGAGCATGTCCCACTAGATGTCCGTAAGCCTGCCTAATCATTGTAGGACCTGAGCAGAGTGGAGGGTTGTCCTGCAATTGGGAAATACATGTCTATAGTCCTGGCCCGGTACTCATTTGCTTATAAGTGCCACACTTGAGAAGTACTGACAAAATGGGAAAGGCCAAGCTTGATGTAACTGACACATATGTGACTCAACCATTTGTGATGAAACTTGTGAACATGATCTCTTGATTTGTTTTTTGCATCCATGCAGGTCAATGCCCATCAAAAGAAAGGGGTATGGAGAGCCATCGCCAAGAAGGTATGGACCCTGGGGGTCCACAGCCACTGGAGTGCCCACTGCAGAAAAGGGTGGTAGGCCTGAGACACTGGGTCCGGAAGATCGCAGAGACCCAGCTGGCGCTGTCCTCTCAACGTGGGTGGGGTGCCCATCAGAGCATGACCCCCTAATGGCCCGCATTCTGGTGGTGGCTTATTGGCAGCATGATGGGCGCTTGAGGGCAGCTCAGCAGCCAAAACGGTGTGAGAACAGGGCACATTCCTGCCTGTCACATTGTCAAGTGATTGAGTGAGGTTCTGACTGCTCCCCCTGACGATTAAGGATGACCATGTGTTACACAGTAGATGAGAGATTTTTGTGTTGACATGTCAAGTGTTTTATACTGATGCACATTTCCTATTGTACCAGGGACCTAGGGCAGCATTGGGTGGAATCCCCAAACCGCTTGTTCTGAAAGGTCCACATATGGCTGTGTACAGTTGTCAATCATGTACTATATGTTGTTGTAGTGTGTGTATTTTCTAGGCAACAGACCACTATTCCTGAGTGTTCCAGGCCAAAGGTAAGCAGATGATGGATCACTGTCCTCAGCCATGTGTCTGTGTAAATGTTTATCTTGGCATCTGTCACCCAGAAGCTTGTTTTCTTCAGTGTCTGATGGGTTCTGGTGCCTCACTGCAGTCCGCAATGTGAAGGTGTTCAACATACATGTGACAGGGCTTACATTGTACTTTGGATGCAGCTATAGATCACTACGTTCCCTTGGTAAGTGGGGAATGTCCATTGACATGATTTATGTGCCATCAGAGTTGCAAACATTCCTTGTGCCTACATGTCAGCATGTGTCCCTTTCTCTTTAGAAGACATTTGTAAGCTGAAGTTTCATGCATGGTCTACCTATGTAGATGGGATGATGTCTGTGTTACCTCACATATATGTGCATGGCAAACTGTGGATTAGTACATTCACAAGGGGGGTGCATGTCAGGTTGTGCCACATACAGGAGTCGTTCACCACTGTGTATTGCCTGACACATTCCATCATGTGTCATAGTATGTCATTTGGCATGTACAACTGCATGAGCAACGACGGACATGACAGGTAGGCCTAGAGTGTAGAGCCACAATGTGAATATCTATGACCTTGATGTGATGTCAGGTTGCAAAATACATTGCACATGTGTAATGGTTAAGGTATGTGCCCTACTGTTGGCATGTATCATGGAGTTACTTGCAGTTATGTTTTAGACACATGTTTCTGGTTACAGTCGTTCATCCACGGACAGACATCTGGGTTTGCATGACCAAGATGGGGACAGTGATGTACCTTCCCACTGGGCAGCATGCTGAGGGCCCTCTACAAATCCTTTCAACCTCTGTATCTTTCAAACATACAAAGGACGTGTGGCTTCTACTGAAGCAGTCAGAGAATTCATAGTAAGCATGTCAGACATTAGGACTTGCTGACTCATTGTGTTGTGAAATTTGGGGACAACTCTCCCTGACATATTGGGCATGATGTGTAAAGTGTTTGTTTCCATGCCACATGTGTGGCCTATCTGAGTGACATTGATACTACCTCCTGACTCTATTGGGACAAATATCACTTGGTGACGTTTACATTGTTGATATGTTTTTAGTGTGACATGGTGTAAGAAGGTAGCCTCTTTCTAGCCTTGTTACCCCCACTTTTGGCCTGTTTGTGAGTATATGTCAGGGTATTTTTACTGTCTCACTGTGATCCTGCTAGCCAGGGCCCAGTGCTCATAGTGAAGGCATATGTTGTCAGTGAGTTTGATATGTGTCACTGGGATCCTGCTAGCCAGGACCCCAGTGCTCATAAGTGTGTGACCAATATGTGTTCCCTGTGTGGTGCCTAACTGTATCACTGAGGCTCTGCTAACCAGAACCTCAGTGTTTATGCTCTCTCTGCTTTTAAAATTGTCACTGCAGGCTAGTGACTAATTTTACCAATTCTGATTGGCACACTGGAACACCCTTATAATTCCCTAGTATATGGTACCTAGGTAACCAGGGTATTGGGGTTCCAGGAGATCCCTATGGGCTGCAGCATTTCTTTCGCCACCCATAGGGAGCTCAGACAATTCTTACACAGAAATGCCACTGCAGCCTGAGTGAAATAACGTCCACGTTATTTCACAGCCATTTTACACTGCACTTAAGTAACTTATAAGTCACCTATATGTCTAACTCTCACTTGGTCAAGGGTAGGTGCAAAGTTACTCAGTGTGTGGGCAGCCTGGCACTAGCCAAGGTGCTCCCACATTGTTCAGGCAAAATTTACCCGGACTTTGTGAGTGCGGGGACACCATTACACGCGTGCACTACATATAGGTCACTACCTATATGTAGCGTCACCATGGTAACTCCGAACATGGCCAGGTAACATGTCTAGGATCATGGAATTGTCCCCCCAATACCATTCTGGTATTGGGGGGACAATTCCATGCATCCCCCGGTCTCCAGCATAGAGCCGGGTGCTGTCAAACTAACTTTACGGGGTCTCCACTGCAGCTACTGCTGCTGCCAACCCCTCAGACAGGTTTATGGCCACCTGGGGCCTGGGTAGCCTGGTCCCAGGAAGGCAGAACAAAGGATTTCTTCTGAGAGAGGGTGTTACACCCTCTCTCTTTGGAAATAGGTGTGAAGTAGCCTCACCTGGCCTCTGGAAATGCTTTGAAGGGTACAGATGGTGCCCTCTCTACATAAGCCAGTCTACAGCGGTTCAGGGAAATCCCCCCAGCCCTTCTCTGGCACAAAACTGGACAAAGGAAAGGAGAGTGACCACTCCCCTGACCAGGACCTCCCAGGGGAAGTGCCCAGAGCTCCTCCATTGTGTCCCAGACCTCTGCCATCTTTGATGCAGAGGTGTGAGGGCACAATGGACAGCTCTGAGTGGCCAGTGCCAGCAGGTGACGTCAGAGACCCCTCCTAATAGGTGCTTACCTTTCTCAGTAGCCAATCCTCCTCTGTGGGCTATTTAGGGTATCTCGTGTGGGCCTTTCACCAGATAACGAATGCAAGAGCTCACCAGAGTTCCTCTGCACTTCCCTCTTCGACTTCTGCCAAGGATCGACCGCTGACTGCTCCAGGACGCCTGCATAACCGCAACAAAGTAGCAAGAAGACTACCATCAACATTGTAGCGCCTCATCCTGCCGGCTTTCTTGACTGTTTCCTGGTGGTGCATGCTCTAGGGCTGTCTGCCTTCACCCTGCACTGGAAGCCAAGAAGATATCTCCCGTGGGTCGACGGAATCTTCCCCCTGCTACCACAAGCACCAAACTTCTGCATCACCGGTCCTCTGGGTCCCCTCTCATCCTGGCGAGCGTGGTCCCTGGAACACAGGAGCTGGGTCCAAGTGTCTTTAACAGTAGAGTGGCCCTTCTGTCCAAATTTGCTGGAGGTAAGTCTTTGCCTCCCCATGCCACACAGCAATCCTGTGTACTGCGTGAACTGCAGCTGCTCTGGCTTCTGTGCACTTTTGCAAGACTTCCTTGATGCACAGCCTAGCCCAGGTCCCAAGCACTCCGCCCTGCATTGCCCAACTCGCTGAGTTGGACTCCGACATCATGGGACCCTCCTTTGTGACTCTGAGTCAACAGCTGTCCTCAGATCTTCTAAGTGCCTGTTCAGGTACTTCTGCTGGTGCTGCCTGCTTCTGTGTGGGCTCTCTGATTTGCTGAGTGCCCCTTCTGTCTCCTCCTCCAAGAGGCGACCTCCTGGTCCTTCCTGGGCCCTAGCAGCACCCAAAATTTTCAACGGCAACTCTTGCAGCTAGCAAGGCTTGTTTGCAGTCTTTCTGCGTGGAAACAACTCCGCCTCCTCCAGCACGCCGTGGGACATCTTCTGACCAAAGGAGAAGTTCCTGGCACCTTCCGTTGTTGCAGAATCTTTGGCTTCTTCCACCCAGAGGCAGCCCTTTTGCACCTTCATCCATGGTTTAGTGGGCTCCTGCCCCCGCTGGACACTTGCGTGACTCTTGGACTTGGTCTCCTTCCTTTACAGGTCCTCAGGTCCAGGAATCCGTCTTCAGTGTTTTGCAGTCAGTTGTTGATCTTGCAGAATCCCCTGTCTTGACTTTACTGTCTTTCTGGGGTAGGAGGGTAACTTTACTCCTACTTTTCAGGGTCTTGGGGTGGGGTATCTTGGACACCCTTAGTGTTTTCTTACACTCTCAGCGACCCTCTACACACTACACTAGGCCTGGGGTCCATTCGTAGTTCTCATTCCACTTTTGGAGTATATGGTTTCTGTTGCCCCTAGGCCTATTTCTCCCTATTGCATTCTATTGTGTTCTACAGTGTTTGCACTACTGTTCTAACTGTTACTTACCTGATTTTGGTTTGTGTGCATATAATTTGTGTATATTACTTACCTCCTAAGGGAGTATATCATCTGAGATACTTTTGGCATATTGTCACTAAAATAAAGTACCTACATTTTTAGTAACTCTGAGTATTGTGTTTTCTTATGATATAATGCTGTATGATATAAGAGGTATAGTAGGAACTTTGCATGTCTCCTAGTTCAGCCTAAGCTGCTCTGCTATAGCTACCTCTATCAGCCTAAGCTGCTATTCTACTAATAAGGGACAACTGGACCTGGCACAAGGTGTAAGTACCACAGGGTACCCACTTTAAGCCAGGCCAGCCTCCTACACATGGATATTTCCAAGTCACCTTCTCCAGGCTATTGTACTTTTGTCATCAACATGGCTGAATTTTGGAGCATCATTTCTTAACGTTGGTCCTTTATGTATGTCACAAAAAGATGTGTGTGTGACCTTGTGTGTGATCTGTGGAAATGGACTTTGCATTGGCCTACTATTGTATGCCAACAGGTGACTGAGGTCGGGTCCAAGGGACCAAGCTTTGAGAGTGATGAGGTCTCCTAGTTGTTGAATGAGTATTGAGATTGCACTACTTCAGCCATGCAATTGTAGTTTTCCAAGATCAACTTTTTCATGCGGGCAACTGTGTTATGTACGGAACATGGTATGCGGGCCTCGTGGGTATTGTGTGGATTAGAACCTGGAATGTGGGGCTCGTGGGGGGATGACGGGATGGTGGAATGTGTGAGATGACTGGCAGTACGGCGGTTGGAAGTGTGTTGGCAACACGCTTTGGAGGTGGCTCTGTAATCTTGGAGAAATAAACATGTAACTTGTACTTACCTCGTGTGAAAGATTCTTGAAGATCTCAACATAATTTTGGCGACGAGCGGTACGTTACGAGCCACCTCGGAACCTACGCACGGTTTTGTGCTATTTTGGAGTTGGACACAGCACCATCTGCGAGCGTCTCTTCTCCCACTAATGTGAGAATCGCTCCGACTCAGCGTACATCCCTGTGTGCTTTCCTCTTGGAAATTAATTTGTGCGGCTTCCTCCGAGGGCAGCCTGCGCGCGACTCAAGCTCTCCGCGCGATCAGCGCTGGAACTGCCTCGTGTCTCTTCATAAGTGCGAGCAGGGTGTGTGCGTGCACTCTCTGTCTCTCGGAGATTTTCCTGATGATTCTGTAGCAACCAACACATATCTTAGCGACCTGGACATCGAGAACAGACTATTAGTGTAAAACACACATTTCGGTGACTGCATCTTTACACCTTCACTTGGAATACATTTTAGTACATTGACTTATTGATTTTTTTTATTATTTTTTTTTTTCTTGAGAAATATGTGAGTGTGTTTCATACTCTAAAATGTTATAGTTGTTTTTTTTTTTTTTTTTTTTTTTAAGACCATTGATTCAACAGCTTACCAATTTTTGGTTTAAAACAAGTTTTGGCTTTCTTTATTCCAGGATAACATTGGTATCTCACCTTAGTGAACACTATGCAATCTGTCTCTGCCCCTCCTCCATTTCTTGACACACCTGGTGAACCACTGGTGTCTTGGCCTCAATGGTTTGATGCGTTTGAAACCTATTTCGGGGCTATTGGAGCTTCACGATCTAGACCTGAGAGGAAAAAGTTTCTATTATTACACTCACTGGGATTTGAAGGCCGTGAGACTTTGAAACATCTTCCCGATGTCGAAGCAATAGAAGGTGAATAATTGGACGAATATCAAGAGACAGTAAAAAAGCTCATCCTGAGATTTGATAAACAGCTGAGTCTTGTAGTACTATGCCACACATTTTTCAAGAGAGTCCAACTACAGAGTGAATCAATTGATGAATTTTTCAGTGCTCTCCGTAAATTGTGTGCACAATGTCAATTTGGTACATTCCGTGATCAGCTGGTCAGGGACCAGCTCATAGGGAATTGTTTTGACAAACACATCCAACAAAGACTTCTTACCATGGGTGATCCGTCGCTTGAAGATGTGATTAAGCAGGCGAAGAGCATTGAACTGGCTCAAGCTTCTCTTAAGGAACTTTTGTCTCAACGCAAGGAAGAAGAGAAAGCAAGTGTTAACGTTGTCTCTTCTCGCAAAGATCTCAGGACCAGCAATAATCAATTTTTCAAACGTAGCAATATCTGTTTCAGATGTGGGAATGTTCCACATGCAAAAGACTCTAAAGGTTGTCCTGCCAGGAATGTGGCGTGTCACAAATGCGGCCGGACAGGACACTTTGCCAGGGTGTGTCAGAATCCTGGAAACAAGAATGCTAAAATCAGCAGTGTGTGTGATGACAAAGAGATGTCTATTCAATGTTTGGAGAATTAATTTCGTGACATGATTGTGGTTGTCACAGATGATCAAGTTCTTTCAGGAGATCTGGAGGAGTGTGTGGACCCGTATGTGGATATTTGTGTGGGGGGTAAAACACTCCATCTTCTTGTGGATTCTGGTGCACGCATCACAATGATAACCTTAGACCTGTTTCAGAAAACGTGGGGTACTAGGAAACTGTTTCCACCTGACAGAGCTCCAGTTTCCTATGAGGTAAGGAGGATAGGGTTTTCATCGAAGATGTGTTGGAATTCAAAGGGCGCAAAATCTGTGGAAAGGTGTATGTTGCTGTCAAGGGTCTCAATATTTTAGGCTGGTTTGACCAAGGTCTTTTTGGTATGGTACTGAGACCAGGTACCTCTGAACAAGTTATGGTAGTTAAAGACCATAGTGATATTGATTTTTCGACTCTCCATCAGATGTTCCCTAGTGTTTTGAGAAAAAATTAGGGTGTATCAAAGGTTTTAAACATAGTATCAAAATTAAATGTAACGCCATACCCATTAAGCACAAATTAAGAGCAATCGCTTTCAGTTTGAGGGATGACCTTAAGTCAGAATTGGAGAAACTACAGTTGTCAGGAGTAATTGAGCCGGTTGAGTCTAGTTTATGGTTGTCTCCTATTGTCGTCACTCGCAAACGCAGTGGCGAGATGCGTTTGTGTGTTGACTTGAGGAGTCTCAACAAAGAGATTTGGGTCGACTCCTTTCCGCTACCCAGAATCAATGATTTGCTTGAGAAATTGAATGGTGCAGTATGGTTTTCAAAAATTGATTTAGCATTGGCATATCACCAGGTTGTCCTTGAAGAAGACTCTAGACATTTTACGGCTTTCAACACACCTTTTGGTACTTTTCAATTTCGTAGGATGCCTTTTGGTCCTGCTTCGGCTGCTTCAGTTTTCCAACGTATCAAGTCACATCTACTTAAAGATGTTGATGGGGTCCTGGTGTTTCAGGATGATGTGTTGATCTTTGCCAAACAGCTATTAGAACATGACACAGTGCTGAAGCTAGTTTTACAGTTTTTTTAGGAGAATGGGGTGGTTGTTAAAGAGGACAAATGTGAATTTTGGAAAAAAGAGATTGAATTTTTGGGACATGTTTTTTTCGTCGGAAGGAGTCAAACCGAGACCTGGGTTGGTGGATGCTGTTCGTGAGTGTCTTCCTCCAAAGAACAAGGACGTGCTTTGCTCTTTTGTTGGGTTGTGTGAATTTTATTCCAGGTTTATTCCTAATTACGCCTCCAAAATGAAATCATTATCTAATATGTTGAAGAAAAGTGTTGAATTTGCGTGGGACGCTGAGTGTCAGGACACGTTTGATTTGGTAAAATCCGAAATGACTAATACGAAGGCACTACGTCCATATGATCCAGCATTAAGGTGTAAGATTATGGTTGATGCTAGTAAGTACTGTTTGGGTGCTGTCCTTGTCCATGACACTGAACATGGTGAAGCCACAATCAGTTATGCCTCTAGGGTATTGAGAGAAGCTGAAGTGAACTACTCAGTAATAGAGAAAGAGTTATTGGCTTGTGTCTGGGCTAGCGAAAAGTTTAGGAGTTATATATGGGGCAGAAGGTTCGTTATCGTGACCGATCATAAACCGCTACTTTACCTTCTCAGTGGAGAAGATAAAACCAACTATACGACACCACGTATTGCCCGCCTTACCACTAAATTGTTACAATATGATGTGGAGGTTAAGTTTTTGCCTGGGAAATTCAATGTGAGAGCGGATTTTCCATCTAGATTATCTATGAGGAGTCTGGATGATTTTGACTCTGAAGATGATAGAGAGGATTGTTTTGTTGCCACTGTGGATCTTCCAGAGTCCAAGGCCTTTAGCAAAACTGATTGGGAGGAGGCCTTTCGTAAGGATCCCATCTTGGTCCAGGTTAGAGAATTTGTCATCAATGGATGGCCGAGAGAAAAGAATGTTCCCTTACCATTACAACCATTTTGTAAAGTTGTAAGTGAAATTTCAAAAGAAGATCAGATACTTTTGAGGGGTGAGAGGTGTATTCCTCCCATGACATACGTTCTGGTCTGATAGATTTGGCACATGAAGGACACTTCGGAGCAACAATGACCAGGAGGAGGTTGAGGGAAAGTTATTGGTTGCCATCCATGGATAAAGAGGTTGATGTTGTGGTCAAAAGGTGTGTTGTTTGCAATTCTGCGGAAAAGGGTTTGAAAGTACGTACGCCACCTTTGCATCCCATTGAAGTGCCTGTGAGACCGTGGTCTAAGGTGGGAATAGACATGGTTGGGCCGTTTAATTTCCTTCCCCACAATTTACGGTATGCATTTGTTCTTATGGATTATCACAATAGAGGGCCTGAAGTTTGCTTTTGCGCTGTACCATCAGCGACCAATGCTGTTATATTTCTTAAAGAAGTGTTTATGCGTGAGGATTTTCAGTTTGAAAGTACGTACGCCACCTTTGCATCCCATTGAAGTGCCTGTAAGACCGTGGTCTAAGGTGGGAATAGACATGGTTGGGCCGTTTAATTTCCTTCCCCACAATTTACGGTATGCATTTGTTCCTATGGATTATCACAGTAGATGGCCTGAAGTTTGCTTTTGCGCTATACCATCAGCGACCAATGCTGTTATATTTCTTAAAGAAGTGTTTATGCGTGAGGGTTTTCCGGAAACTATTATTTCGGACAATGGTGTACAGTTCGTTAGTTCTGAGATGGAAGATTTCTTAAAACAATCTGATATTAGACATTTGAGGAGTTCTTTATATCACCCCCAGACTAATGGCTTGGTTGAAAGGATGAATAGAGTGGTTGGAAGCTGTCTAAAATGGGATAGACACAATAATTACGACATTCCTAAGGCTGTGAGCACCATGTTGTGGGTTTATCGTTCCACACCCCACTCATTAACTAATATATCACCTTTTGAGGCACTAAGAGGTCAAAAACCTAATACTGTCCTGTTCCCATTGTGGTTGGCGAGTTCTTTGAAAAGCAAAAGATCAAGTGGAGGGATGAGTGTGGTTGAGTGGGAAAAGGTGAGATCAGGACAAGAGCGCATGAAAAGAAGATTTGATACTATTAAAGCCACCAAGTTGTGTATTGTTGGCCCTGGAGACTGGGTGCGAATAAAGAAAAGTGTGGCTGTTAAAAAAAGTGAGGTTTGTTTTGGAAAACCTGTCAGGGTGAGAAACGTTTGTGGGAATGCAGTTGATGATGGTCGTTGGTGGAATTTATCCAAAGTTGTAAAGCTTTCCGATGGTTCGGCGTCGAGTGCTTGTGGTGAGAGTGATAACAGCAAGGATGAAGAAAGGGGCTACGGCGGGAGCTCTAAATTACATGTTCAAGATTCGCATAAAGTTGATTCTCAAAAGTCTGCTTTAGATGGTTTGGAAGTATTTCCACGCAGAGCTTCCTGTGAAAGATTTTTACCATGGAAATTAAGACCTGATCACTAATTTCTTTCAACTTCGGGGTTCTATTCATGTTTGTTTGTTTTGGGGATATTTTGTTTTATTGTTCTCTGTGTTTTGTTCTAAAAAAAAAAAGGGGGAGATGGTATGTTATGTACGGAACATGGTATGCGGGCCTCGTGGGTATTGTGTGGATTAGAACCTGGAATGCGGGGCTCGTGGGGGGATGACGGGATGGTGGAATATGTGAGATGACTGGCAGTACGGTGGTTGGAAGTGTGTTGGCAACACGCTTTGGAGGTGGCTCTGTAATCTTGGAGAAATAAACATGTAATTTGTACTTACCTCGTGTGAAAGATTCTTGAAGATCTCAACATAATGTTGATAATTTATTTGGCATGCATGCATATGGTATGGCACATGTATGGGCCACTTAGGTGGAGTTTGTTGCTGGGGCCTTCTTGACATCATGGTGATGTTTGCAAATCAGAGCTGTTGATCAAATTTGATCATGGATATGTGATGACACTATTCCTCTTTGTCTTGGCAAGAGGAGGAGACGATCAGAATTCAGCGGGGAAGCATCTGGCCACAGGATCTCTGGACAGGACATCACTGACAGAGAGGGACCCAGTGGCCCGGAGGGCAAGGAGAGTGCCACGGAGAGATCAGATCAACATCCTCAACATCATCTGATTCCTCCTCCAGTGTCCGCTCCCTAGTGGTGACAGACCGTTTGGGTCATTCCCAATACCATCCTTGTCCGCCACCCTCAATTCAATCACCGCCCTCCATGTTGCTCCCCACCCAGTTGGCCGTGCCCACTACCTCAAGAGGGTGGGCTTCTCCTTCTCCACAGGCACTTCCGCCCCAGCCCCTGCTGCCCTCAGTAAGGAGGCTATTTTCCCCCTGAGAACAATCTCTGTGAATCAATCAGCCATTGTGAATGCCATCCAGGGATTGGCCACGCAGCTACAACAAACCAATGTATTCTTGAAAGGCATTCATGGTGCAATGGCTGGTCTACAGAGATCTTTTCAGCCTTTGGGCTCCTCACTGACTGCAGCCAGTCCCCCACCACCTTCCATCCCCCCCTAACTCCTTCTTCCCAATCCAAATCCTTCCTTCCCCTACCTACCCAAAGCACAGCGACAGATCCTCAGGCATCCACATCAATAGCCAAGAGGAGCACACACAAACACAAGCATTGCAAAAAATACTGGCATGCACACAAACAACATCCACCCACAGACACAACAACAATCACAACTTCCCTGGACACCCCCATCCCTCTCAGCATCACTCACAGGACATCAAACATACCCACAGGCACCACACCAACAGTCACTGACACACCCACCACCCCCATCATACCCGCAGACACTACCCCAGCAGACCCCCAGACATCAACCAAAAGCACCACACAAGCAGACACCACAACGATAGACACACAGACATCCACCACATCCAGCCAACCCGCAGTCACCACCACAACAGCCGCACACACATCCACCACTCCATCCCTCAGCACCTCCTCCTCCCTTGCCCCCAAGACACACAGGCCCACTCACTCACCCACCCAACAGACACCCACCACACACAAGCACACCTCACACATGCACACACCCACGACATCCAGACCAACACAACCTACGACCACTCCCTCAACCTCCAAATCCCAACCCCCTTCTGCTGACAATCCCCGTGGCCCAAAAAACTTTTTTTCTTTGACCTGAATCTTTCCCCTGTTCCCTCCACGCTCCTTTCAAACTCAAGAGGCCCCCATCAATACCTCTCCCCCCAAGAAGAAGCCCATCACTCCCAAGAAGACCACCCCTCCCAAGCCCAAACTCCCCACCCAAATCTGTGCCCCTGCCCCCAGATAATCCCTGAAGTGCCTGCCTGTCCCGTTGATGTCCCTTCCTGTGGAGGTTCCCTGGAAGTTAAGGAGTCAAATCTGAGTGCAGTGATATACATTGACATTTGTTAATGGAATGGCCAATGACCTTCAACATTTTACATTTTCTTCAAACTAAAACCCCAAAAGTTGTTTTGTTGGGTACACCTTTCCTGCAATTCCTTTCCTACCATAATGTTGTTCCTGAGTGACTTATTTTTTGGTTCAGCCTGTTTGGTGATCCATGTGCCGTTGTTTTCAGTATGTGACTTTGTAGGCAGTGCTGTTGTCCCTCAAGTCAAGGGTATACATTGAGTGTATGGATATGTGGGTGTTCATGCAATGGTGGTGTCATGGCATTGTGTGCTGTTTGTTGTGTTAAGGATTTCATCTTGTGTTGTCCAATGTGAGCATGTATGGTATTAGACTTGTCCCCCTGATATGGCTTATGTATTCAACTGATGTGTGTCAGAAAGGGGGGCAAAATGATAACCTGTAGCCACATGAGCAGATCTGATTTAGACACCCCAAAAAATCCCATAAAATGTGCTCTTTCCTCTGCATGCCATCTGGTTTTCACTTTATAAGGCCCATACCGTCCCCCATGATAAGTTTTCTCTTTCGAGGGTTTTGATGTTAACAGACTGGGATTTCGTCAGAGCTAAATACACACTATCCACTCTGTTGCACCCAAGTGAGCTGTGTTGCACTGGCAGTATGTTTTTATCCGGATATTGCTGGAGTAAGGAATTGTGAAAGTGGTTCCACTAGGGGTTGCACCTCTCTTATTTACCATGTCATTCCTTAGACATCTTGGGCACTCGTCAAGTCTCGCTGTATGAATATTAGCTTGAGGCACCAGAAGTATTATCCTTTCCAAGAAATTGGGGTTATCTCACATGTGCTTCACATAGTGCTGGATCAGAGAAATTTCCACTGATTTGCCTTTTAGTAGAGGTCTTGTGCTGTTGGTGTAAGACCTAATTGTCGACTCCTGGTAGTCATGGAATGCAGCATACTGACAAGGCAAAGTCTTTGTTTCAAAGTCAGCCCCACCATCTAAGTGGGTGCCTCCATCAATGCCCATTGTTAGATCATGTCATACCACTCAAGGGAACACAAAAAAAACAGCCTCAGCTTGGATGTCGTGAAAGAGTTCTACACTGAGATGGCTGTATTGTCTGGTGGCCAAATTCTGCAGTTGTCTATGCACTCTCGATCGGTTGAATGGGACATCCACTGCTTTTTGACTGATATCCTGCATTTACCAAAGTCTAATTCAGGCCCTAAATTTCAAACAAATAAGTCCATATGATCCAATTTTACTATAAGCATATATAAGCATATCCAAGGTTCATTAAAGGCATAATGGGTTGCTGAACTTGTTTACATTCCTTATTCAATAAGAGGAAGCCCCTGCAGAACAATACATTGTTGGGAAGTGTGGACACACCATCAATCTAGAGAACGTCTCTTTTCATTGAAATGGCAACTCCCCTGCTCTTGCATATTAAACGACAGATCGTTGCTCATAAGGGGCTTGTTGGACCTAGCTTTTTTGACAGGGTCATCCCCAAACTTTTTGCCTCCTTCCTCCTATTTTTTCTGACCTGTTGTTGTTGGCTTTTGACCTCTGGGCACTTTACCGCTGCTAACCAGTGCTAAAGTGCATATGCTCTCTGTGTAAATTGTACTATTGATTGGTTTATCCATGATTGGCTATTTAATTTACTTATAAGTCCCTAGTAGAGTGCACTATATGTGCCTAGGGCCTGTAGATTAAATGCTACTAGTGGGCCTGCAGCACTGGTTGTGCCACCCACTTCAGTAGCCCCTTAACCTTGTCTCAGGCCTGCCATTGCAAGGCCTGTGTGTGCAGTTTCACTGTCACTTCGACTTGGCATTTAAAAGTACTTGCCAAGCCTAGAACTCCCCTTTTTCTACACATAAGTCACCCCTAATGTGTGCCCTAGGTAACCCGTAGCACAGGGTGCTGTGTGGGTAAAAGACAGGACATGTCCCTGTGTAGTTATATGTCCTGGTAGTGTAAAACTCCTAAATTCGTTTTTACACTACTGTGAGGCCTGCTCCCTTCATAGGCTAACATTGGGGCTGCCCTCATACACTGTTGAAGTGGCAGCTGCTGATCTATCTAAAAGGAGCAGGAAGGTCATATTTAGTATGGCCAGAATGGTAATAGAAAAACCTGCTGACTGGTGAAGTCGGATTTAATATTACTATTCTAGAAATGCCACTTTTAGAAAGTGAGCATTTCTTTGCACTTAAATCTTTCTGTGCCCTTCAATCCACATCTGGCTAGGTTTAGTTGACAGCTCCTTGTGCATTCACTCAGACACACCCCAAACACAGGATACTCAGTCTCACTTGCATACATCTACATTTTGAATGGGTCTTCCTGGGCTGGGAGGGTGGAGGGCCTGCCCTCACATAAAGGACTGCCACACCCCCTACTGGGACTCTGGCAGACAGGATTGAACTGAAAGGGGGCTTGGTGCATTTCTTAGACACTCTTTGAAGTCACCCCCACTTCAAAGGCACAACTTAGTATAAAACAGGGCCTCTGCCCTACCTCATCAGACACTTGCTGGAGAAGAAACCTGAACCAGAAACTACATCCTGCCAAGAAGAACTGTCTGGCTGCTCAAAGGACTCACCTGTCTGCCTTTCTACAAAGGACTGCTGCCTTGCTGTTGGCCTGCTGCCTTGCTGAACTCTTGTCTGGCTGGAAAATTTTCGAAATTTTCGATGCACAGCTTGTTCCGCGATGAGAGAAATGCTGCACACCGACGCTGATCGATGCGACGCCTTCGGGACGACCGGAACTTCGATGCACGGCCTCGCAAGGACAACGCCGCCCGACTTCCAGAGGAGAAATCGACGCAACGCCTGCAGTGAGATCGAAACTTCGACGCACAGCCCCGCGGAACGACGCGCAGCCAGAAAACAAGCACGCACAAACCCGGGACATCTGGTAATCCCCACGACCCAAAGAAGTAGACGGTCCGCTTGCCGGAAAACGACGCATGTCTTCCCCGAGTGAAAAATAACGACGCAAGTCCGTCTGTGAAGGGGCGCAACCCACGCACACACCATTTTTCCTCCCGTAGAACGACGCACGTCTCCCCCGTGAAAAATAACGACGCAAGTCCGTGTGTGAAGGGGCGTAACCGATGCACACACCATTTTTCCACGCATCTCCTCTTCTGCGGCCCTCTGTGGAGATTTTCCACTCCAAACCAGGTACTTTGTGCTTGAAAGAGACTTTGTTTACTTTTTAAAGACTTAAGACACTTTATATCACTTTTTAGTGATATCTTTACAAATTCATATTGCAACTTTGATCGTTTTGACCTGCAAATACCCAGATAAATATTATATATTTTTCTAAACACTGTGTGGTGTATTTTTGTGGTGTTATATTATGGTATTGTATGATTTATTGCACAAATGCTTTACACATTGCCTCCTAATTTAAGCCTGACTGCTCGTGCCAAGCTACCAGAGGATGGGCGCAGGCTAATTTTGGATTGTGTGTGACTTACCCTGACTAGAGTGAGGGTTCTTGCTTGGACAGAGGGTAACCTGACTGCCAACCAAAAACCCCATTTCTAACAGGGCTTGAAAAGGAAGTTTGGAGAGTATCTTTGGAAAACCATAGCAACTCCTCAGATGGCTAATGATAGATGAGCTGATATTTAGAGCCAGGGAACCAGGAGAAGACTTTGAATGTCTCAACAAATCTGCAGAAAGTGATATTTTGTTAAAACTACGACCCTCCCTTCAGAAAAACAATGAATATTTGCCACTTTGAGCTTTCAAACTTGGGACCCCTACCACCCTCAACATTCCACAGCAGCCAGGAACAGGCGACCACCGATTTCCAGTCAGTCATTTATTTCCGGTATATAGAACATTTATCAGCGTAGTGCGGTGAGAACGACGAGTTCACGCACAACATAGCTTGTCAGATCACGTTGCGAAATACAAAAAAGAAACGTCAATATATTTTATAAAACATTCAAACATCGATCTCAAAGACACATTGGCATTCTTTTCTGGCTTCCAGTTTTATTCCAAACTCACCCATAAAAATAATTTTAAAAAATCAACATCTTTGGAATAAACCTTTTTTAACATCATACAACATTTTTGTGTTTTTTTATTTTTAAATTAATGATTTGCTTTAGTTACTAGTATAATAATATTAATATATAATTCCTTTATTTCAGGGAATCACAAGAAATATATATATATGTATATCTAACATTCACAGTACAATGTTTTTTTCTTTTTTCTCTTCAGTGAGAAGGGATTATATAGTTGCTGACGACAAAGCGGGTTTTTTGAGAGACACTGTAAAATTAATTTTGGCAATGTGTGCGTCTGTGCGTGGGCAAGTACGTTTCTGGAGACATGAACGAGTGTGATTGTGTGTGAATTTGTGTGCGTTAACTGTGTATGCTAGTATGTAGCAGTGTGTGTAACAGTGTGTAAGGGCGCGGTTGTGTGCATGCTTTGCACTGCTGCTACACGAGAGGTCCCTGACCAGCTTCCTCACATGAGACCAGCTGGGTGGCACCCTGGAATGCCTTGGTGAGGAAGGAAACTACATTCCAGAAGGGAAGCCCTCGTGGGTGGGAAATGATTAAGGTGACTGCCGTCCTGCTCCCACTGCTCTTTAATGGCGTGGTTACGTACCTGAGGTCGCAGTCTTTAAAGAGGATTGTCTAGCTCATCACAATTTGGTTTCATAGCTAGGGCCAACCCAGTGTCAGAGAACTTGCATGCTGCTTTCTTGTGTGTGAGAGGTAAGCCTGCACTGCGGCCTGTATTGCACCTGCCCTGTAGGAGGAGCTAGCACTGTTGCCCATGTTGTACTTGCTGTGTGTGAAGGAAGTTTGTGTTGCGCCTGTGTTATACCTGCTGTGTGTGAGGCAAGCGTGAATTGCTTCTAGCTTCTACAGTTGCTGCATTTTCAGTACCTGTTCTGTTTATGAGGGACAATTGCACTGCAGCTCCCTGCGCTGTGCTAGTTCGGTGTATAAAATGAAGTTTGCACTACCTAGTCTTGTGTATCTTTTCAGTGCATTGTGTAAAGGCCTAATATTCCATTGCTTTTGTTGTGGTACATTTCTCTTCTACACACACTACAAGCACGCGTATTCACTTTATATTTTAAGATGAAACTATTTTAAGCTGATTGCAAATGTTCACTGCAATGTGGTCCTTCATGGGGTTGTGTAGGCGACAGTGTCTCCCAAAGTTAGCGCTGCCAGTCAGTGCATCAACACAGAACAAAAAAGAGCAACAAATTGTCATAAAAGTGCATTCCGTTACAAGACTGTAAATACCAAGTACAGGATACAGGTCGGCCGTCAACAGTCTGCAGGAGAGGTGTGTGCCCATCATGGTCAGTGCAAGCCATACTCCAAGGTGGTCACATCAGGGAATCAAGGAAGACGCAAGCGAAGGGCTGTGTGGCACCTCTTCGTCTTAAGACTAGAAAAGGCCAGAGGTCCTGTGGTGGTGGTTCTTGGACTAGTACAACACTGAGAGGAGACCTTGATCGAATAATTTGTAAACAACGAGAGAGAGGACATCTCAAAGATGGAATGCATCTCGGACATGTGGTTTCAACCGAGGAAGTTGCAACGGGGAACAATACAGAAGAGCACACATCTGTGAGACACACTGCCAACAAAAGTGAATTAAATAGTTGTATGTCACATCACTGAATACAAAAATATAAATCTGCAAAAATATAGAGAGCAAGATGTCCGCTTGCACAATGCTGTTAAGGTAAACATATATAAGAGAGTGTTGATGTACTGTTCCATCTCCACATCTACTCAATGAGACGATGTTGTGTAAGTTAATATCTTGCAGTCGATGTTGTTGCAGGTTGATAGTTAAGTGTTGACATTGTGATACTTCTGAAGTTTCAGTTGGTTTGGGTCAAAGGCTATCATGTGCCACCCTCTGATAAAGTATCCCACTCTGTGGCTAGGTCTCTCTCACATCATCACAAGACATCTTCACAGCCATTCTACCTCTATCTGACTGATAACAGGCTCAGCGACCCTCACACCCTCTGATCCACGTTTCACTGATAGCCTATGATTCTCATCTCTTCTTTACCTAAGTATCACTGGTGTCACCAAGGTACCCTCACACCTTCTCTACTAGTGCTTCACTGATATCCAGGAGCCTCACCACTTCTTTATCTAAGTATCACTGGTGTTACTTAGGTACACTCACACCTTCTCTACCTGTGCTTCACCAATATCCAAGATCCTGACCACTTCTTTGCCTAAACATCAATGTTGTGATCCGGGTACCCTCACACCTTCTCTACATGTGCTTTACTGATGTCGCAGGAATCCTCACCACGCCTTTACCTAAGCATCACTGGCATCACTTAGGTACCGTCACACCTTCTCTACCCGTGCTTCACCAATATCCAAGATCCTCACCACTTCTTTACCTAAGCATCGTTGTTGTGATCTATGTACCCTCACACCTTCTCTACTAGTGCTTCACTGATATCCAGGAGCCTCACCACTTCTTTATCTAAGTATCACTGGTGTTACTTAGGTACACTCACACCTTCTCTAACTCTTATGCTTGGTACTTGCATTGATTTCTCCCTCCGGAACCCTTGTATAGTATGTACGTATGCATCTGTGACTGCATGGATTCACACACACCTTGAATCTATGAGTCACAGACATAGATGTCAATTAGATGTTTCTCTGGTCTTACGGGGGCATCAAGTCTACGGTAGACTTAGAAGGTTAACAGAGATCTAGAAACCCGCTTTACTTTCTGAAGTTTTCATTTCTTGACTTTCCACTAACTTTTCATAGCAAACTGGAGAGTAATGGGGGGATACGAATCAGGGAAATAATCACCTTGTGATATATTTAGGGGTCATAGTGTTCACTAATTCACTTCCACTACACCTGCCATTTTGGTGGATGGATAATGTTCATATAGGTTATGGTGACCCTCCCGAGGCACTCACAGCTTCTTTGCTTGGGAATCTGTTTATGGAACTCCAACTCCGCCCACGCTGCTTTAATCACTGAAACCAACGCCTGGGGCAGTGAATCCCTCACTGAGGTCACTTCCTGCAGGAGATACCATCATTCTCTAGTACTTGGCTGGGCACCTCACCTGAGTCAGGGAGCTGCCCAGCCTACTGTGCACTTCCACATAACAGCTGTGGCAGCTAGAAGCAGGGCCACAGAAACGTAGGGCCGTATTTATACTCCGTTTGCGCCGAATTTGCGTCGTTTTTTTCGACGCAAATTCGACGCTAAACTAACGCCAACTAACGCCATATTTATACTATGGCGTTAGAGGCGTATAGCGCCAAAGTTCCCGGAATGTGCGTCATTTTTTAGCGTGAACCCCTTCCTTGCGTTAATGATATGCAAGGGAGGCATTCCCGTCTAAAAAATGACTCCCAGGCCTTTACGTGGTATTTATACTCCCGGGCAAAAGAGACGCCCGGGAGTGGGCGTGGCTAAAAACGGCGCATTTGCGCCGCTTTTTAACGCCTGGGTCAGGCATGGCGTTAAGGGACAAGTGGGCTCAAAATGAGCCCAGAGTGCCCTCCCCTGCCCCCAGGGACCCCCCCTGCCACCCTTGCCCACCCCAGGAGGACACCCAAGGCTGGAGGGACCCACCCCAGGGACATTCAGGTAAGTTCAGGTAAGTATTTTTTTTTTTTTTTTAATAATTTTTTTTGGCATAGGGGGGCCTGATTTGTGCCCCCCTACATGCCACTATGCCCAATGACCATGCCCAGGGGACAGAAGTCCCCTGGGCATGGCCATTGGGCAAGGGGGCATGACTCCTATCTTTACAATGATAGGAGTCATGTTGATGGGGGATGGGCGTCGAAAATAAATGGCGCAAGTCGGGTTACGACGATTTTTTCGACGTAACCTGACTTGCCCCATTTTAAGACGCCCATACGCCATTTTCCCCCTACGCCGGCGCTGTCTGGTCTACGTGGTTTTTTCCCACGCAAACCAGGCAGCGCCGGTCTGATTGCGCCGTCTAACGCCATTCCATAAATACGGCGCCCGCATGGCGCTTCAGAATGGCGTTAGACGGCGCAAAACTTTTTGACGCTAAACTGCGTTAGCGCAGTTTAGCGTCAAAAAGTATAAATATGGGCCGTAATTCGCAGATTTATCCCTGGGCTATGAGGCTTTGACATTTGGATATTTCAAACCATTGTTTTTTAAACCTTGGGGTATGGTACTACTGAGTATATGTGCCCGTGTGAACATGTTCACCGAAACGGAGGCACTGGGACCCTCCGAGATTTCTCCATACTGCTCTACACAAAACAAATCCTATAAATGATAAAATAACATGGAGGCAAAATACCTGCCAAAAAGAGAAAAACGATGGTCTTTCTACAATAGTTCTGCGAAGAAGTAGTTCTCGACTCTGGAGAGTTGCAAATATAATTTCCCTGGTATGAGGTTAACCAACAAAGGTCCCATGAAGTGATGAACAGTTACAGCAGCAGATGTTTTGTGGTAAAGGGTTGAGCAGAAGCACACCCATAGTGCACTTTTAGGCAGTTCCAGTAGCAGTCGATACCTTATGCAGTGATGAAGTTACAGCAGCTGATTTTTCGAACCCTGGTGATCAGTGACAGCAGCAGCATGTGTCTGGCACAGTGGTGAAGAGTTACAGCTTCACTGGTGAGTGAGAGCACAAACAAATCACGTGACCTGTGAAGAACAGCAGATCCCAGAGAGCGGTGCATACAGTAGGTACGCAGCAGTTCTCTTGTAAAGTGCTGAACAATAATAGCAGCAGATTCCTCGTAAAGTGGCGAATGGTTGTTTCAGAGGGTTCCTTGTGCAGTGACGAACAGTAACAGCAGCAAAGTCCTTATACAGTCACGAGATATTACAGCAGCAGATCCTCGTAGAGTCATTGTTACAGGAGCAGATAAATAGTACAGTAATGAAACGTTGGAGCAGGTCTATTCCGCAAAGATGATCAGCTGCGCATCCATGAATAGTCAGAACATCATGATATTTCCTCTTTTAAGAGACGATTGTGGCACTCAAAATAAAACTGATTGCGACTATCAGCACCTGCAGCTTTCTTGAATGGAGAAAGTTACAACCGCACACTCGTTACAGTGATAAGCAAGACCTAAATCATCATTTGTAGTGGCGAAGAGTTGCACTTGCATCTTTTTATATCCGAATCGTAGGACCAGCAGTTCCCTTATACAGTGATGAACTAATACAGTTACTCCTTCATAACATTAAAATATATATACTGCAAGAATCCCCTAGCAATAAATATGGTGAAAGCTCATTCCTATTAGAAATAAATAGGCCCTTCCACGTCACAGTTATAGCTGCACAGCCCTGAAAGCAATAAACGGGTCCCGCAGCTCTTTCTGTGGTGATGACATGCACTGCCCTGTTTACACTTCTTTCGGCATGGCATGTGTCAAGCACACTACAACTAAAAGTCTTTTTTGTTCAAGCAACATAGCAACAATGCAACAACAGAGACTAGACTAAGAAGACCAGCAGGGTGGCTCAGAAAAGGCCGTGCACAAAACCAGGTCTTATGAGGTTTGTGGAAAAGAAGCTGATGAGTCATTAGTCTCAGAGACTAGTAGTCTATTCCAGAGCAAAGGAACTACAATTTAAAATGCTTGGTCACTGTGTCTCAGCTTCTGAAGTGAGGAAGAGCAAGATGGCACTGGGTGCTGAAGTGAAGAAGCAGTACAGAAAGGTTGGAGGCCACCTTATATGTAGGTGTTGACCCCACAGACAGTTGGAATCTGCCCTTGAACAGGAGCTGTATGTGAGTCAATGAAATTAAATCAACAAAGGGGGCACTGTACCAAACCCACTTGCTTCACGTGCACCTGTGCTGCTGCATTCCTCACAATCTGCAGCATACCAGTATATATGTGAAATGCCAGTAGCATGGAGTGACTCTAGTCAAGTATGGTTCCAATGAAAACAGTCATCACTGAGTAGCGATGTCCTTGATCTCATATTCTGGAGCCAGGCAAGACCCCATTTGATAAGCCTGAATGAAATGCGTTTTAGGTTTGCCGATCCCCCACAAGCGTAATTTCAATGTTAAATGCGAGTTCATCCAGTCGCAGGCCGACACCAACAGTCCTGAAAAGCAGCCACCATGACAGCCAGATGCCCTTGAAGGTTCAGAAAGAAAAAGGTGTCATTAGTTTGTGTATAAATGTGTCACGTGGGCTGGACAAGGGTGATGAATGGCTCATGACAGACATTGAAGAGGCCGGGGGAGATGGACCTTAGCACCCCCAAAGTAAATGTGCTGAAACTCCAAGGGGAAAATAATTTGTGACACGGCCTGACTCCCTTACCTAGAATGGTATGAAATCAGGGCAGAGGAGCACCAGCACTCCTAAGGTCTTAAAGGGAGCCACACAGGACCTCCTTTTTGGCTGCATCAAATATGGCTAATGGGTCCAACCATTCCAGGTCTGAGGCATGAATACTGAACATTTGCCATCCCACCATTATTTCCACAGAGACCAAGATAGATTCTACTTCAAGATGGTGATGAAAACTAGCCTGAATGCCACCTAAGCAGCCTTTAGATTCAAGAAAATCAAGAGGCTGTAACTCTGCAAGATTCTCATCAGCTTTGCTGATGCTGGTGGGTCAGTGCCCAGTCACAGGACTCTAAACAAGGCAAATATCAGGAACACCCGGAAGATGTTATTCATGGAACAAAAGTAAAGCACTACTAAGCAAATGGATCTAAAACACATAAAAAGTATCGGGTCGCGGAGGATGCCGGATTTGAGACGAGACCAGAAGTAGTTGAAACACCAGCTGCTGCCTGGGAGAGGAAAGCTCAGCGAAGCCACTGTGATCTGGGATACATTGGATTAAAGACAGCTGTGATCACACCATGAGATGACTCTTACAGAGCATTAATACAGAACTAAAAGGAGCAAGGTCTATCAGAAGGAAGTCCCATAGCAAGGGATAGCTGTTAAGTGCATCTGAGAGATCTATGTAATGCAAGAGGAGGGAAAACCTTCTGGGTAGATCAGCTTCTAGTCTCTATCTTTGTCTTGTAATACTATGGAACATGGAGATCACATATAACACGCCATTTCCACTGATCTGCTTTAGCGTGTGGCAAGAGCGATACTAGCAACCTCCTTAATTTGAGAAGCAACATCACAGTTGCTCTTGCTTAAAAGTGATATACAAGTCTTGCAGATCTTTTTATGGTAACAAACAGTTGCAGCTGCACAACCATAGAGTCACCTTCCTGGAATAGAGATGTAACCTACAGACACAGGGCCTTCTCTCTGGCAGCTGCCACATTCTGATATCCTCTTCCGGCTGCCATCTGCTTGGTATTAAGTCTAATCGAATTCAGGAAAGCAATTAAAAGATGTCTCTTATCCAGTACATTTTCCTGTTTTCATTTATCTTCATTTACAAGAGTTTAAGATCAACTGTGCTTGATTAATAAACACAACATAAACATAAGCGCCCTTTATGTGGTGTGCGGTTACAGCTGCACTTGCATTGTGGTGATCAACTGGTCCTCCGGGTCGCCTATAGTAATGAACAGTTACTGCTGCACATTGTAGAGTCTCACCTGGCAAGCTTTCCCAAGAGCCTAATGAAACAGTGACAAGCAGGTAACTCAGGGAGATTTTCATAGAGAGGTAGAAGATTCTATACCACGATGTCTTTTTTAATAACATATTTTATAGGGCCGCTTTCCCTTAATAGTGACCAAAACAACCAACAGCAGGAGCAAACTCCTTCCACATTGGTGAGCGGGTTCACATCTCACTGGCCTTAGAATGGGAGTGAGATGTGACAAATGTCTTATGTTCGAGTTACAAACAGGTACAGGAGCACGTTCCTCCTACGGTGACAAATAGATACAGAATCAGGCTTTCAGACGAACAGCTCTCCCCTCTCATTCTGATAATAAGAAAAGGGCACTGCCTCTTTTAGTGATGGATAATATATATATATATTAATCCACAACTGGTGGGACGACACCCGCCAAACGGCTGCACCAATTCCTTCACCGACTCATGAGGACAAGGACGAATCAATGTTCAAAGATAAATTTCATCAGCTTTATTCCATATAATTAGACCATAGTCTCCAGCAAAGAATGTCATATATATATATATATATATTTAATACTGACTGATAGCAACATTTAGTACTAGTATGCCATAAATATAATAATTTCTGAACTGCTAAATATCTGCAACAGCAGATGTCGATTTATGATCATGTTCCTTTGAGGTATTTTGTTAGCTATTTCAAGAGATCCCTCTTGTGTCGACCACAGTGAAGAATCGTCGTGCCCCCCACGTGATGAATTCCGGTAAGGACTGCTGTTAGCACCGCGGTGCCCCAGAGGTGGCAAACAGTTACAGCTGCAGTCTATGTGCGCTCAGAGTGAAGTACAGGTGTACTCGATGACAGGAAGTTATTACAGTGGTCAAATACTAAAGCTATAAACTACTCGTGAAATGACAAATATCTGTCTTTTGAAAGTGAGATTTTGGAAAAAGTGAGACTAATAAAGCAAATCACTCATAATGTTAGAATCGTAGAAGGGAGCGTCATTCATACTGACACTTGATTATAGAGGCATATTGTCTCTAGTGTAATGAAGATTTATAGAAGGCGATATCTCTTCAAATGCCAAATAGTTTAAAAAGCCCTCCGCCTCGACACAAATGTGTCGCTATTGTAAACTGAGTGGTCACTCCCTCGACGGATTATCACTGACAGAACGTGGTACCGCCGTGAATTCCTTACAGGGCAAATGACAGCTAAAGTGAGGAACGGGTACAGCAGCAACATATTGTCAGTGACGTTATGCAAAATAATGAACCCTCCCTGCAGGATGTGAAAAGGGGCCCCAGAGTCTTCCTTATCTCACAGATGTTGATTGGCCTTCGGCAGAATGGGGTCAGTATGGAATATTGAGGCCATGAAACTCTGGGCCGCATCCTGCGCCGCAACAACTCGCCGAAAAGCGCTTCGAGGCCTGGTCAGCGGTAGGAAGCGCAATATAAGTACGATTACAATATTGTCCGCAGTACGTGTACAGGAACAGCTCGTACAACGACACACAACTCTCCCTCAATATGCCCGTCATTTATAGCAGCAGGTTTCGAATTAGGGGTCTAAAGCGGCAGATGCTTCCTCGAGACAATGTTGCAGCAGCCGTTTGGCTTTTGTCGGCTGATAAGGACCTCAGCGGACTCCTGTCCACTGAGATAAAGCAGATGATCCCGTTGACCCGGATAAGGTAAATCTTCCTGTCCTTCCCAGAGCGCGGAAGGAGGGCGCTTTCAGAGATTTCTCAGCAGGTCACGTGACGTCACCGTTTACAAATGCACCGACACAGCACCGAGTCCCTTTTAACCTCGGCCTTCTATTGCTGCAGGCTCTTCTAACGGCGATGGAAAGCTACAGCCGCGTTGTCCCTCTGAAAGGCAAGCCTACTCAGCAGCATACTTGTATAATGGCCACACTAGCAGCATTCCTCCTCGGTGTTTAGATTCCCCTGCATGCAAACCATGTGAAAAGTCACAGTGCAACTCCCGGCGTTCGTGGACGCAGATTTCTCAAAATGCAATGATTATTAAAAATAAAATAAAAAATAAAATAAAAAAATCTCTTTAATTCTGTGTTACTTGCGCACATTTATTTTTTATTGGTTACTCTTTTAGCAGCTGTGTGCTGCCAGAGGGAGCACAACAGCCTGTTTATGTAATGATGAACAAATACAGTAGTGTACACATCATTCTTAAGGTGACTCGTCACGCAAAGCTACAGGAGAGGGCTCCTTTTTAGGTCGAGCATAGCAGCGCGCAAGCCTTGCGCCCACCTCACGTCCATCACTACCACTCGCTCGTGGGCTTGTCCTGCAAAAATGCTTTAGTGACATTGGTAAATAGTTTACGTTGGCCCCTCCCCGAGGGAGGTCATGTTACCGCCTTGACCATGGTCCCTTTACAGGGCTAAGTGCACTTTTGCCGATAAGTTTGACTGCGAGCAAACTTCTTTTTTCTTTTGCGTGTCTCTTCACGCTGATGCTCATGACGGCCCTGGCGCTTTGAACCGACTCGCTTATGTGAAACGGTTTTACTTTTAATTTCCAGTTTATGTGGTAATAAAAGTCCGGTTAGAAGTTAACAACGCTAATAGCTCTAACTCGAGCAAATGCGAGACCCATTGCATTGCAAATGCGTCTCCACCAGGTTCTGTTTGGCTGCTCAACCAAGGTACCAGCTGACAAACGTGTGAAAAAAGTGGCAAAGTGCTCTGGTGCCCTGTTGCTGAATGAGAAACACGTTAAATAAACCGTGTTCTAAGACGAGCCGCAGTATATGTAAGGAACCGAACAATTAAAAAAACAGATTGGGATATGATTTTCTGCATTAATGATTAATATTTTTAACTGCGATAAAAATACCCTTAAAAAGATTGTATTCCTTGAAATAAATTTGTTTCTTTGATTTGATGAATAAAATAAAATAAATAGCTCCCCAGCGGACGCCTCAATACTCCCCATGTCTTCTTGAGCTGTTCTCTGTGTTTTGAGTTTCAATATAAGATCACAGGCACTTTCTCCTCAAAGTGCAATACCCTGGACGTTACCTTGCATGTCAAGTGGTTGTGATCAAGATTAGAACGCCAATCTTCTTCAGTAATATCCTTGGTTGCGTCCTTATACGACCAGACTTTCTCAGATGACGTGGTAGCTAACATTCCCGAAGCAGAGCTAGTTATGTTCTGTTTCTCACCCCCATCAGTTTCCATGTCTGAATGTAGAGGGTCAGCTTCGAAAGTTCATCATCAGCGTCATCATATGCCTATAGCTGGTAGTAATCTACAGGTGCGTGTCACATGAAGGTGACATGAAGGTCACAGTTAATCTCTGTGAGACAGAAGCAGGCTTTCATTCTTCCGTGGCCAATAGCAGTATTCCTGAGATGGGTAACCACAACATTTGTGATCGAGCTCACTACAGACATGCGAAATATCTAGTACTAGTGGCGATGTAAAACTACAGCTAGTGTTAGTGTTTATTATGTGTTTAGTTAGTGTTTACTAGTGTTTATTCTGAGTCACTGCTAAACTGCTTAGTGGTGTTATTGAATCAGTTTCTTTCCTTAGTCTAGTGTCCGGAGGGTGGTTGCAACCTGACCAAATTGTACAGGGAGAAACTGAAACAAAGTTTGCCAGCCTTAGCAGAGAATCTACGCTAGTCACATCCATGCAACCTGTGTTGTCTCCTATCCCTCATCAACAGCGTTAAGACACATCATGGCAGCATATAAGGGATCACTTGTATGGTGGTGGCTGGATTTCTGTCTATGCCAGTTGATAAATAGATTGCTTCAGTAGAAACAGTTGCCACATGAGACCTGTCTATTGCGCACAAATGTAATACTCAGAAACAAAACATCTACACGTACAAATATCAGCACCAACATACATTGTGGGCCATGCACCTCAACAGGGTCCTTGCTCCGCTGATAACAAACCCAAGAACGCTTAGAAAAATGTCCTTTCTCTGAAATAGCCTCTTGGATTCTAATTGTTTGCTCAAAGCAACCAAGTAGAATCTCCAAAGAGATGAGCACTTGAGCCACCACACAGTAAGTCCTCGAATGGCACAGATGACATTGCATGCCCTCCCTACTTTTTGAAGTGGTTAGCAAGGGAAAGATAGAAACAAACTTCCCAAAAGCCTCTTCATGTTCGAAACCATTGACAAATGATGCCCTAGTCTGCATTGGGGAACCTGTCCACCAGAGATTTAAACAGAGCAACTCTTTGGAGAGCTTTGTCCAAAGATGCTAAGCATGCATGGTTATTCTCCGACGGGTTCCTCTCCTTCAAGGATAGTCCTCTTAAACCAACTGCTGTGTTTGAAGTCTCATCTCAGTAATGAAGAGCCTACAGTCCCCTCCTTTGTATCACTCACCTCTCTAATGATTCCACTCAAAAAGGGAAACTACCCAGCCATGAGAGTGTACATGGCCAAGTTGAAGCCCACTTCCAGAAAGGTAGCAAGTCCAAGCAGCAGGTGCCTCAAACAGGGTGCTGAACCACCATCACATATTCCCAAAACAAAGACTTGTACTGACAAAGCTTCAAAGCTGGATTCCTAGAGCATGCCTGCGGACTGAACCTACCATCATTTGAGGGGTTTAGGGGGGAAGCACCTTACCTATCCAAATGGGCTAGCACACATGTAGCAGAGGGAAGGGTCTGCAACCGGGGGCTCCTAGTTAGGTCACAGTCATCTATTTGTGTTGGAAACGAAGAGCTAAATACAGAACAGATTGGCATATGGGGCCTTTTCTCCACCAGTGAGACCCTGGGCATCCAGCTATATTTATCTGCTTTTGCTGGGTTTTCATGTGTGTGCAAGGGGACAGATGTAAGTACAGAGAAAAGCTGAGGGTGAGTTGGGGTGAGGTTTATCTACCTTCTTTACAGTCATTTCGGATTTCACTTCCCAGGCAGTGCCGAGTCCATCATTGAGGTCTAGATGATTGCGTGGGCAGTAGGAGGTGACAGACCAGATGACTGTCGAGAGGTGCCAGTGTTTGGCCAAGCCCACAAGTGTACAGTTTCCTGCGCATGCGTCTTCAGGTTTTCGTGGTGAGGCAAGTCCATGGTGAGGGCTAGAGAAACTGCTCAGCAGAAGAGGGGGCCGACACCATTACCCCATTTCCATGAAGATCAGCACCGCAGTGTGTACATTCGTGAGGCCGCAACAGTCTTTCTTTCCTTGCAGTGATTTTGTTCTTCTTGGTATTCAGAAGAGGCAAAGGGCTTAAAATATACTCTGCCGCCTGTTCTTCCCTCGTGCTGCCAGAGAAAAAGAATAGAGATGATTTGCATTGATCCACAACACATAACTCACCCTCATTGCACTCCAAACTCGAACTGACTTCTGGACAAAATGGGAGAGAACCAGGTAGATTGGAATATTTAAAATGTTACGGGCAATTAAAAACAAACTCATTTCTATTTTTAAACTGTATAGAAGGCATTTTTCGAACAGTAAAATAAAAAAGACTACCATGCAGAAACATTTTTTCCTAAAACCATTATTCAATCTAGCCATATCTGCTTGCAATGCAACATTTATGTCACTGGAAAAGCATCACATAAAATGAAACGTATTTTTTAAAATTACACCCCACTGGTATTTTGTTATCTATTCTCATTTTCTCACCCTGGTGCAAAATATGCCTTTCCTTTCCATCTCTCCTGGTTGCTGAGAACCATTTCTTAATCCCTTCTTCTCTATCTCCAAATCGTTTTGTGTATTTCTTTCTTTGCATATTCTTAATCGTCTGTCTTCCTCATTTACTGGGGTTGAGATGCTCTTCTTGTAGTCTGCCTTGTTTCGCTATTGCTCGCTCAGCCCAAGTAACTCTTTGGTGCATTAAGACTGAGAGAAAGATTACAGTTTATTTCATGTTACCAAGGACACCATACATCGTCTTTCTTTTTGGCTTTGTTTTTTACCAACCATTGTTAATTGATAGTTCAGTCTATGTGATTGTAGTCGTGGGACTCAAGAGTAAAACTACCAGCTTACTTATTTTGTCAAATGCTAGTCGAGGAATGGACTACTAAGGCCTGGGCGACACGGAGTAATCAGGTAACTCTGACTGAGGAAACGTAGCTGTGGCTATTCCATGCTGCGTAGGAGCCAACTGGCCCTTTGTCACGAAGATGCAGTGTGCTAGTCCCTGTGGCAGCATTTTCAATTCTTGGATCTGTGGTTACGTTTTTCACATTACAAATATTGGAGAACACATCACATGAGTAATCATTTTTGTCTAACACCAGGAATGGGTGAAGTTGACCACCAAGACAGCCAGTTTCCATCTTACAGAGACCAAGGGGAGCAGTGACACCAGGGCAAGCACAAAGGAGACAGCTCAAACCCCATTTTCCAGATCTGTTGCAAGTAGCTCATGTTGCTAGGTTCCATGAAGAACAGGGTAAGCATTTTGTACAGAAGGGTCACCCCGGTCAGCACATACCATGCGAGGCCTGGATTACAATGTGAGAAGGTGTAGGGCTGGATGCAGCTGTGATCATGTAGACTGTGAGGGCACACTGCTAGCTGCTACAAAGGATCTGGAAATCCCTGGACACATTAGGACCTACATTTAGCATTATTATAAAACAGGTTTCCAGCATTGTGCTTTAAACGAAGGCACCAAAATACCATGATCCTGCCATGCTAGCCTTATTTAGGTCTGGCCTTTTTTTTGCCAAACTATTGTTTTTGCCCCATCAAAATATAATATAAAGAATACACATACAGAGGGGTTTCTGGTCTGTGGGTTCCTTAAATTGGTCATTAAATTGTAATTCACAGTTTGCGTCCACCCATTGCATCGTATATCACGAGGCAATGGTTCAGCCCACTTTACCTAATCACAATAATCATAATAATAATAATACTAATGATACTACTACTACTACTACTAATAATAATAATAATAATAATAATAATAAAATACATTGCAGAACTAAAAAAAACACTAGTAAAACGCAACATTGATTAATATTTTTTTTAATACATTTTTAGTAAAAAAATATAGTGGCCTTTTCAGAAATGAAAGATCATTGGTATATTACCTAAGGGCCAGAGGAAGCTTATTGTAGAGTAATGGTGACAAAAAGGAAAAAGATCTACCAACTTAGCTGACACGTTTTATTTTAGGTAACATTGCTAAGCAAGCATTTACCTGCTTAGTGGAGGCATCTGTTGGGAGATTATTTTTGAATTTTGCAATTAAGATAGCTTTGACCAGACTTATAATAAGCTTTATAGGTGAGACATAGGTTGGTGGGCAAGGATCTAGAGAATAGCCAGATTCTGTTTCCATAAGACTCTTCTCACCTTGATTTCTGGTTTGCCGCAAAAAAATCACTGAAGATCTCCTTATGAACTTATCTCTGTGATGCTATCTTTGATCTCATTTTTTGTTTATTCTCTTTACATTGGAGGAAGGAGCCACACATGTTTTCATTTTTGTGCCTAAAAAGACAGTGTGTTCATTAAATTAGATTGTGAGGGGGGAGGAGGGTTTCAGCAGCTTTAGGATTAACTAATTTATACACAATGGAAAATACCTCCGAGCAGGGTTTTTGAGTTTGCGATAGCATGGCTGAAGAACTCAGCTTTGGCTGATTTAATGTGCGATTTATGCTTATGAATGGCCGTTCTACAGTTGTTTTTGTACTCATCCTTACATATTTGTTATTCTCTCAGAGTCCTGGAGAACATGCAGTGGACGAACATTCTGTTAGGCTTGATTTAATGCAGTATTGTGATCATATTAAGGGTACCTGTAATTCAGTTCTCATATTCTTTGACTCAGGTGTTAATATCTCCTGCACTAGGTTGTTTATGGTTCCTACAGCCTTACAAAACTTTTCCTGGATGACTAGTTTCCATAAGAGTTTTTTTTTAAGTTTTACTGATGTTAGTAAATTTTTTGGTGGAGGGTGGAAACTCATTAATAAACAGATCGTGGGGTGCGTGGCTTAACAGACGAACATGGTGGCCGGTCTGCAACTGAGCTCTCTGGCGGTCGCCACTAAATCCGATGTTATCCTCCCGCACTCCACCCTGAATGCTCTCTACAATGTTCCCAGGGCTCTAAGGACCCTGTTCTGGCCCAGGGCGTTCTTGCCGGTCAGCGCTGTGGGCCCTGCATCGCTCCAGGTAGCACGGCCTGCTAGGTCGTGAAGTGACATCTGGTGAAGACCTTCAGCCTCAAGGTGCCTAGGACACAGGGACACGCCTTTATCTACCCTTATTGGGGCTAGAGAGACATTCACCTGCCATGTTTCATGAGACGTGAAGCACGATAAGGCCCCAGGTGAGCCTTGTTGGGGGTGGCAAGTAGAAGAATGGGCATGCGCCGTCCTCAGGGTGGCGTCGTCAGAGGAGATTCATATTTGTGCCATGTGCAAGAAGTCCTGTGCGGCTGCCTGCAGTGGTGAACCTCTGGACTCCTGGTGCAGCAACTGGAGTTGCCCTGCCTGCCCTTGAGCCTGGGGGAGATGGCTGTGCACCAGCCAGGCGGAGGTCAGTGCACAAAATCTGACTGCACATCATGCTGAGGTAGGCTGTGGTGGGGCCTGGGAGGTCAGGCCCTCCCTCCATGCTTGGCTTTGTTCTTCCACCCCAGACTTATGCATCCTGTATGGCCTAAGAGGTACACCACTCATATGGCTGCCTGCTGCATTTTAAGGCAAACCAGTGACTAGATATGGCAGAGAGTGTTGACGAGTGGGGGCTGGGCTCTTGGGGGTTACAGAAGATCATGGGGTCTCATGTGGACCGGCTCGCCAACACCCCGGTGCCATATGTAATCATTACCACACATGGATAACCAAAGGGCTACTGGCTGAGAAATTTTGTTGCCTGTTGCTGGGGCACGACTGCTGTTTGGGGGATCTAGTCTACACACTGTTGAGGCCAGTAGACAGGCACATAGATAAACATAACGGCACCGCCAGTCCCACACAGATGCACAGTCAGTGGATGGCCCAGTCTTACTTATACCTACTGTTCCCAGTCGGGTAGCCCTTTTGCAGAAGTCCCATTGGACTGCCTGACCCTAGACCTCATACTCAGCAGCCGAGGTGGTGGGGGGAGATTTGCTGTAGTTCCTCAGCTCGCCTGTTCCCAAGGGGCTCTTTCCTTAATTTAGGAGGGTCAACCTCTAACTAGGGCTTCTAGTCTTTTTATGTAAGTCCTTTATTTAACTTTTCATGCAATTTGAACACACTTAAGGTTCCCCAAGTGAAGTCTAGGAGTTTCTTTACTTACTTTTCATCCTGAAGAAATGCCCACTGATCCGTATGTGACAATATAGGCGTGAAACATGTGGACCATTAATGAGGGTTAAAGTACTACATTTTTTCTCAGTTGAGTGGAGGAACATAACTTCCTTGGTCAGTCCCCTATTTTTTAACCATGACCTAGACCCTTTAGTGACAATAAACTGATTTACGTTAGGGCCTAGAGTCAATTTTAACACACTAACTCCAGTCCTTCACTTCCCTGTGTGGGTTTGAGTCTACTCCTACTACTGACGACGTCACTTATTAAAAGATCTCTGGAAAAGAACCCCCTAAAGTGGGGCCATGGGGAATTGCAGCGTCGTCCCGAAAAGGAGCAAGCCCAGTGATGAAGCATGACACCCATTGGGTGTGTGAGGGCTCTTGCTTCTACTTATAGAAGTGCCTAGCTGACCTGTGGTGATCCCCTTGGAACAATGTACCTAATTGTTTTGTATTTGACTTTCAGGAGAGTGTGCACTGGACCAATTTAAATCTCCCAGTCCCTCTATCTGTACTCCAGTACCTCACCGACCTGATCTATCCAGACCAGGGTGGCTTCATGCCATGCTGTGCCACAACATTTGCAGAGTCGCCAACACCCTGGCCGATCATCTAGAACGATCAACAGCAGTGTTCCTACTGACATGGACAAGGCGTTTGGTTCGGTGTGCTGGGATTTTCTGTTCTCTCTACTCCACAGACTAAAGTTTGGCCCTAGATTAATCTCCTATGTACGTCTATTGTATTCAGATCTGACGGCTACCGTGAGGGTAGCAGATTACTCATCTGAAGTATTCCCAGTACAGAGTTGAACCCACCAATGTTGCCTACTCTCTCTGGGATTGTTCACCTTAGTGGTAAAACCACTGGCATCTGGGTCTGAATGGATGCCAAGCATGGGGATTTGAATGGAGCCCAGATTGTTCCAACCGCTTCGCCCTTTACGCTGATGATATTTTATTCTTCATAACTGATCCTGACACCTCTGGCCCACACATCCTTCAAATCATGCACATATTTGGCAAAACGTCTAGTTTAGTTATGAATTTGTCTAAGTTGGTGGTCTTCCCCATCAATGGAGACACTGGGCCTTCATCCTGAGCATCGGACGTGTGGATGGCAGAGATAGGTTTCAAGTATCTCGGCGTGTATATATCCCCTGATTCAGAGTGGTCTGTTGTCCTTGATGGGCCGATCTGCAATCTTCAAGATGGTCTTCCTCCCCAGACTCCTTTACCAACTACAGAATAATTCATATGTGATCCCCCGATCCTGGATTAAGAAGATTAACTCCCTCCTGTCATGATTCCTCTGGAACGATGATGCCTACCATATCACATTAGCCACATGCTTTCAGTCCACATTTCAGGAGGGCATAGCTGCTGCAGAGGTATACTCCTACTACTTAACCTCACAATTAAGGACTATAAATGAATGGAGGCACGATCATCACCAAGACCCAGCATTTATGGCCGAAAAATGGGTAATGGGCAACACCTTAGGCAACCTTTCTGGGAAGACAGAGACAGTGTCTCCCTGGCGATACAGGTGTTACGCCGCTTGTGGCGCACCACCCAACAACGCATGGGATGATGGGGTAGATTAACAGAGAGGACACTGCTATGGCAATGCATGGTGCTGCTCCAGGAAGGCCATCTAAAGGGCTTTGGAAGATCGGATCTCATCAGGATCTCTACTTTGGGCGATGTTATGTGCAACACAGCACTGAAATCTTCTGAAGACCTAATGCAAGACATTGTAGCCAATTTCGCTGATGCTTACAACTCAGACATGCATAACTGTAGGAAAGTACCATCTTGCCTGGCATGTTACCCCATATTTCACTATATATATGTTGTTTTAGTTGTATGTGTCACTGGGACCCTGCCAGCCAGGGCCCCAGTGCTCATAAGTGTGCCCTGTATGTGTTCCCTGAGTGATGACTAACTGTCTCACTGAGGCTCTGCTAACCAGAACCTCAGTGGTTATGCTCTCTCATTTATTTCAAATTGTCACTAACAGGCTAGTGACCAATTTTACCAATTTACATTGGCTTACTGGAACACCCTTATAATTCCCTAGTATATGGTACTGAGGTACCCAGGGTATTGGGGTTCCAGGAGATCCCTATGGGCTGCAGCATTTCTTTTGCCACCCATAGGGAGCTCTGACAATTCTTACACAGGCCTGCCACTGCAGCCTGAGTGAAATAACGTCCACGTTATTTCACAGCCATTTTACACTGCACTTAAGTAACTTATAAGTCACCTATATGTCTAACCTTTACCTGGTAAAGGTTAGGTGCAAAGTTACTTAGTGTGAGGACACCCTGGCACTAGCCAAGGTGCCCCCGCATTGTTCAGAGCCAATTCCCTGAACTTTGTGAGTGCGGGGACACCATTACACGCGTGCACTACATATAGGTCACTACCTATATGTAGCTTCACAATGGTAACTCCGAATATGGCCATGTAACATGTCTATGATCATGGAATTGCCCCCTCTATGCCATCCTGGCATAGTTGGCACAATCCCATGATCCCAGTGGTCTGTAGCACAGACCCTGGTACTGCCAAACTGCCCTTCCTGGGGTTTCACTGCAGCTGCTGCTGCTGCCAACCCCTCAGACAGGCATCTGCCCTCCTGGGGTCCAGCCAGGCCTGGCCCAGGATGGCAGAACAAAGAACTTCCTCTGAGAGAGGGTGTGACACCCTCTCCCTTTGGAAAATGGTGTGAAGGCAGGGGAGGAGTAGCCTCCCCCAGCCTCTGGAAATGCTTTGTTGGGCACAGATGTGCCCAATTCTGCATAAGCCAGCCTACACCGGTTCAGGGGACCCCTTAGCCCTGCTCTGGCGCGAAACTGGACAAAGGAAAGGGGAGTGACCACTCCCCTGACCTGCACCTCCCCTGGGAGGTGTCCAGAGCTCCTCCAGTGTGCTCCAGACCTCTGCCATCTTGGAAACAGAGGTGGTGCTGGCACACTGGACTGCTCTGAGTGGCCAGTGCCACCAGGTGACGTCAGAGACTCCTTGTGATAGGCTCCTTCAGGTGTTGCTAGCCTATCCTCTCTCCTAGGTAGCCAAACCCTCTTTTCTGGCTATTTAGGGTCTCTGTCTCTGGGGAAACTTTAGATAACGAATGCATGAGCTCAGCCGAGTTCCTCTGCATCTCTCTCTTCACCTTCTGATAAGGAATCGACTGCTGACCGCGCTGGAAGCCTGCAAAACTGCAACATAGTAGCAAAGACGACTACTGCAACTCTGTAACGCTGATCCTGCCGCCTTCTCGACTGTTTTCCTGCCTGTGCATGCTGTGGGGGTAGTCTGCCTCCTCTCTGCACCAGAAGCTCAGAAGAAATCTCCCGTGGGTCGACGGAATCTTCCCCCTGCAACCGCAGGCACGAAAAAGCTGCATTACCGGTCCCTTGGGTCTCCTCTCAGCACGACGAGCGAGGTCCCTCGAATCCAGCGACTCTGTCCAAGTGACCCCCACAGTCCAGTGACTCTTCAGTCCAAGTTTGGTGGAGGTAAGTCCTTGCCTCACCTCGCTGGGCTGCATTGCTGGGAACCGCGACTTTTGCAGCTACTCCGGCCTCCGTGCACTTCCGGCGGAAATCCTTTGTGCACAGTCCAGCCTGGGTCCACGGCACTCTAACCTGCATTGCACGACCTCCTAAGTTGTTCTCCGGCGACGTGGGACTTCTTTGTGCGACTTCGGGTGAGCACCGTTTCACACATCCTCGTAGTGCCTGTTTCTGGCACTTCTCCGGGTGCTACCTGCTTCAGAGAGGGCTCCTTGTCTTGCTCGACGTCCCCTCTCTCTGCTGGTCCAATTTGCGACCTCCTGGTCCCTCCTGGGCCTCAGCAGCGTCCAAAAATGCTAACCGCACGATTTGCAGCTAGCAAGGCTTGTTGGCGTTCTTTCGGCGGGAAAACACTTCTGCACGACTCTCCACGGCGAGAGGGATCCGTCCACCTAAGGGGAAGTCTCTAGCCCTTTTCGTTCCTGCAGAAACCTCAGCTTCTTCTGTCCAGTAGAAGCTTCTTTGCACCCGCAGCTGGCATTTCCTGGGCATTTGCCCATCTCCGACTTGCTTGTGACTTTTGGACTTGGTCCCCTTCTTCCACAGGTACCCTAGATTGGAAATCCATAGTTGTTGCATTGTTGGTTTGTGTCTTTCCTGCATTATTCCTCTAACACGACTTCTTTGTCCTTAGGGGAACTTTAGTGCACTTTGCACTCACTTTTCAGGGTCTTGGGGAGGGTTATTTTTCTAACTCTCACTATTTTCTAATAGTCCCAGCGACCCTCTACAAGGTCACATAGGTTTGGGGTCCATTCGTGGTTCGCATTCCACTTTTGGAGTATATGGTTTGTGTTGCCCCTATCCCTATGTTTCCCCATTGCATCCTATTGTAACTATACATTGTTTGCACTGTTTTCTAAGACTATACTGCATATTTTTGCTATTGTGTATATATATCTTGTGTATATTTCCTATCCTCTCACTGAGGGTACACTCTAAGATACTTTGGCATATTGTCATAAAAATAAAGTACCTTTATTATTAGTATAACTGTGTATTGTGTTTTCTTATGATATTGTGCATATGACACTAAGTGGTACTGTAGTAGCTTCACACGTCTCCTAGTTCAGCCTAAGCTGCTCTGCTAAGCTACCATTATCTATCAGCCTAAGCTGCTAGACACCCTATACACTAATAAGGGATAACTGGGCCTGGTGCAAGGTGCAAGTACCCCTTGGTACTCACTACAAGCCAGTCCAGCCTCCTACATTGGTTGTGCAGCGGTGGGATAAGTGCTTTGAGACTACTTACCACTCTTGTCATTGTACTTTTCATAAGAGAAAAATATACAAAACAAGGTCAGTGTATATACACATAGCCAAAACGTTTTGCATTTCCTCTTTTCACTCTTTTTTAAGTGCTGAAAAGTACTTCTAACTTTCTAAAAAGTTCTAAAAAGTTTTGAAAGTTTTTTTTCCCTGTCTTTCTAAAAGCTCTGACAAACTTTTTTTCTCTTTTTCTATCACTTTAACTCTCTCTAAAAATGTCTGGCACAGGCCAAAATGTTGACCTGTCTAAGATTGCATATGACCACCTTAGCTGGAAAGGAGCAAGGAGTCTCTGTATAGAGAGAGGTTTGAGTGTAGGGAAGAATCCTTCCTTGGAATTGTTACTTAACATGCTTAGAGAACAAGATAAGGCTAAAAGGGCCCCATCTGTTGAAAAAGTAGCTAATGGTTCCCAATCTGATCCAGGGACTCCCCCAGGAAAAGATTCAGGAAAGAAACTTCTCAGCCTGCCCATTACTAGACAGTCTAGCATAGTTGGTACAGAGGTTGAATCACACCATACTGATGGTGTGCTCTCACATTATACTGTCAGCCAAGCTGTTAGGGTGCCCTCTGTAAGGGACAGGTCTCCTTCTGTTCATTCCCATCATACCTCTGTATCTAGAAATGTCCCTCCCACCAACCCTGATGACAGATTGTTAGAGAGGGAACTCAATAAGTTGAGGGTGGAACAAACCAGACTGAAGCTTAAAAAGCAACAGCTGGATTTGGATAGACAGTCTTTAGAATTAGAGAAGGAAAGACAGAAGTTGGGTTTAGAAACCCATGGTGGCAGCAGCAGTATTCCCATAGTCATCCTGCAAAAGAGCATGATTCCAGGAATCTGCACAAGATAGTTCCCCCTTATAAGGAGGGGGATGACATTAACAAGTGGTTTGCTGCACTTGAGAGGGCCTGTGTTGTACAGGATGTCCCTCAAAGGCAGTGGGCTGCTATCCTATGGCTATCATTTAGTGGAAAAGGTAGGGATAGGCTCCTTAATGTGAAAGAAAGTGATGCCAATAATTTTACAGTTCTTAAGAATGCACTCCTGGATGGTTATGGCTTAACCACTGAACAGTACAGGATAAAGTTCAGAGAGACCAAAAAGGAGTCTTCACAAGACTGGGTTGATTTCATTGACCATTCAGTGAAGGCCTTGGAGGGGTGGTTACATGGCAGTAAAGTTACTGATTATGACAGCTTGTATAACTTGATCCTGAGAGAGCATATTCTTAATAATTGTGTGTCTGATTTGTTGCACCAGTACCTGGTAGACTCTGATCTGACCTCTCCCCAAGAATTGGGAAAGAAGGCAGACAAATGGGTCAGAACAAGGGTGAACAGAAAAGTTCATACAGGGGGTGACAAAGATGGCAATAAGAAGAAAGATGGTGAAAAATCTCAAGATAAGCATGGGGATAAGGGTAAAACCAAAGATCCCACTTCAAATCTTAAACACTCTTCAGAGGGTGGGGATAAAACAAATTCTTCCTCTTCTTCCCAACCTGCACACATTAAAAAGCCTTGGTGCTTTGTGTGTAAAAACAGAGGCCATAGGCCAGGGGATAAGTCCTGTCCAGGTAAACCCCCTGAGCCTACCACCACTAATACATCAAGCTCTAGTGCCCCTAGCAGTAGTGGTACTAGTGGTGGGACTGCTGGCAACAGTCAAGTTAAGGGTGTAGTTGGGTTCACTTATGGGTCCATCATAGAAACTGGGGTAGTCAGTCCCAAGACAGTTTCTGTCTCACCTAGTGGCATTGGCCTTGCCACACTGGCTGCTTGTCCCCTTACAATGGATAAGTACAGGCAGACAGTTTCAATAAATGGTGTTGAGGCCTTGGCCTACAGGGACACAGGTGCCAGTATCACTTTGGTGACTGAAAACCTAGTGCACCCTGATCAACACATCATTGGACAACAGTATAAGATTATTGATGTCCATAACTCCACTAAGTTTCTTCCCTTAGCTATAATTCAGTTTAGTTGGGGTGGAGTTACTGGCCCTAAGCAGGTGGTGGTATCACCTAGCTTACCTGTAGACTGTCTCTTAGGTAATGACCTAGAGGCCTCAGGTTGGGCTGATGTAGAGTTTTATGCCCATGCAGCCATGCTGGGCATCCCTGAGGAATTGTTCCCTCTCATTTCTACTGAAATGAAAAAGCAAAGGAGAGAAGGCCTGAAAACTCAGGATCCCTCTCCATCAACAGGTAAAAAGGGTATCACAGTATCCCCTAACCACCCTACCATTCAGGATACCATTCCTGTGGTGGGAGAAACCTCTCCTGGGGTGGCACCTGTTCCAAGGGAATCATCAGCTGGCAAAGCTGGACTCCCTGAGGTAGAAGTACCTCTCTGTGGGATAACTAACATTGGTGACAAAAAGAGCACCATTTTAGTTAACATGGAGCATCCCTCCAACCCTCCCAGAGAAACTTTAGTGCAGAAACTCTGCACTGCCTCACAACACTTAGGACAGCATCCCTGCCCTAGTGTGGAGCTCATAGGACAGCATCCCTGCCCTGCTCCAACTCAAGAGAAACAGCATCCCTGTTCTCTCTTCCAGCCATATGGACAAAGTTTTTGCCCAGCTATGGCTTTTCTGAGACAGCATCCCTGTCTGGCATTTCCATCACTACAAATAGGTTCAGTGGACAATTCCCACTGCTCTAAACTAAAACTTACTGATAGAAACTCTGAAAATACATCTTCACATTGTTGCTTAGCTAAAAAACTTCAAACAGGGTGGTTTACATCCCCACAGGGACGTAACCATAGAGTGGATGATAAAGGGAGTAACCAGTCTATTGCAGAGCTACTCTCTACTTATCACCACTTAGACAATAAAGTCTCAACTGGCCAAGGTTAGCCTTATTGTCCTTCGTTTGGGGGGGGGGGGGGGGTTGTGTGAGAAAGTAGCCTCTTTCTAGCCTTGTTACCCCCACTTTTTGCCTGTTTGTGAGTGTATGTCAGGGTGTTTTCGCTGTCTCACTGGGATCCTGCTAGCCAGGGCCCAGTGCTCATAGTGAAAACCCTATGTTTTCTGTATGTTTGTTATGTGTCACTGGGACCCTGCTAGTCAGGACCCCAGTGCTCATAAGTTTGTGGCCTATATGAATGTGTTCCCTGTGTGGTGCCTAACTGTCTCACTGAGGCTCTGCTAACCAGAACCTCAGTGGTTATGCTCTCTCATTTATTTCAAATTGTCACTAACAGGCTAGTGACCAATTTTACCAATTTACATTGGCTTACTGGAACACCCTTATAATTCCCTAGTATATGGTACTGAGGTACCCAGGGTATTGGGGTTCCAGGAGATCCCTATGGGCTGCAGCATTTCTTTTGCCACCCATAGGGAGCTCTGACAATTCTTACACAGGCCTGCCACTGCAGCCTGAGTGAAATAACGTCCACGTTATTTCACAGTCATTTTACACTGCACTTAAGTAACTTATAAGTCACCTATATTTCTAACCTTTACCTGGTAAAGGTTAGGTGCAAAGTTACCTAGTGTGAGGACACCCTGGCACTAGCCAAGGTATTCCCTGAACTTTGTGAGTGCGGGGACACCATTACACGCGTGCACTACATATAGGTCACTACCTATATGTAGCTTCACAATGGTAACTCCGAATATGGCCATGTAACATGTCTATGATCATGGAATTGCCCCCTCTATGCCATCCTGGCATAGTTGGCACAATTCCATGATCCCAGTGGTCTGTAGCACAGACCCTGGTACTGCCAAACTGCCCTTTCTGGGGTTTCACTGCAGCTGCTGCTGCTGCCAACCCCTCAGACAGGCATCTGCCCTCCTGGGGTCCAGCCAGGCCTGGCCCAGGATGGCAGAACAAAGAACTTCCTCTGAGAGAGGGTGTGACACCCTCTCCCTTTGGAAAATGGTGTGAAGGCAGGGGAGGAGTAGCCTCCCCCAGCCTCTGGAAATGCTTTGTTGGGCACAGATGTGCCCAATTCTGCATAAGCCAGTCTACACCGGTTCAGGGGACCCCTTAGCCCTGCTCTGGCACGAAACTGGACAAAGGAAAGGGGAGTGACCACTCCCCTGACCTGCACCTCCCCTGGGAGGTGTCCAGAGCTCCTCCAGTGTGCTCCAGACCTCTGCCATCTTGGAAACAGAGGTGGTGCTGGCACACTGGACTGCTCTGAGTGGCCAGTGCCACCAGGTGACGTCAGAGACTCCTTGTGATAGGCTCCTTCAGGTGTTGCTAGCCTATCCTCTCTCCTAGGTAGCCAAACCCTCTTTTCTGGCTCTTTAGGGTCTCTGTCTCTGGGGAAACTTTAGATAACGAATGCATGAGCTCAGCCGAGTTCCTCTGCATCTCTCTCTTCACCTTCTGATAAGGAATCGACTGCTGACCGCGCTGGAAGCCTGCAAAACTGCAACATAGTAGCAAAGACAACTACTGCAACTCTGTAACGCTGATCCTGCCGCCTTCTCGACTGTTTTCCTGCCTGTGCATGCTGTGGGGGTAGTCTGCCTCCTCTCTGCACCAGAAGCTCAGAAGAAATCTCCCGTGGGTCGACGGAATCTTCCCCCTGCAACCGCAGGCACCAAAAAGCTGCATTACCGGTCCCTTGGGTCTCCTCTCAGCACGACGAGCGAGGTCCCTCGAATCCAGCGACTCTGTCCAAGTGACCCCCACAGTCCAGTGACTCTTCAGTCCAAGTTTGGTGGAGGTAAGTCCTTGCCTCACCTCGCTGGGCTGCATTGCTGGGAACCGCGACTTTTGCAGCTACTCCGGCCTCCGTGCACTTCCGGCGGAAATCCTTTGTGCACAGTCCAGCCTGGGTCCACGGCACTCTAACCTGCATTGCACGACCTCCTAAGTTGTTCTCCGGCGACGTGGGACTTCTTTGTGCGACTTCGGGTGAGCACCGTTTCACACATCCTCGTAGTGCCTGTTTCTGGCACTTCTCCGGGTGCTACCTGCTTCAGAGAGGGCTCCTTGTCTTGCTCGACGTCCCCTCTCTCTGCTGGTCCAATTTGCGACCTCCTGGTCCCTCCTGGGCCTCAGCAGCGTCCAAAAATGCTAACCGCACGATTTGCAGCTAGCAAGGCTTGTTGGCGTTCTTTCGGCGGGAAAACACTTCTGCACGACTCTCCACGGCGAGAGGGATCCGTCCACCTAAGGGGAAGTCTCTAGCCCTTTTCGTTCCTGCAGAAACCTCAGCTTCTTCTGTCCAGTAGAAGCTTCTTTGCACCCGCAGCTGGCATTTCCTGGGCATTTGCCCATCTCCGACTTGCTTGTGACTTTTGGACTTGGTCCCCTTCTTCCACAGGTACCCTAGATTGGAAATCCATAGTTGTTGCATTGTTGGTTTGTGTCTTTCCTGCATTATTCCTCTAACACGACTTCTTTGTCCTTAGGGGAACTTTAGTGCACTTTGCACTCACTTTTCAGGGTCTTGGGGAGGGTTATTTTTCTAACTCTCACTATTTTCTAATAGTCCCAGCGACCCTCTACAAGGTCACATAGGTTTGGGGTCCATTCGTGGTTCGCATTCCACTTTTGGAGTATATGGTTTGTGTTGCCCCTATCCCTATGTTTCCCCATTGCATCCTATTGTAACTATACATTGTTTGCACTGTTTTCTAAGACTATACTGCATATTTTTGCTATTGTGTATATATATCTTGTGTATATTTCCTATCCTCTCACTGAGGGTACACTCTAAGATACTTTGGCATATTGTCATAAAAATAAAGTACCTTTATTATTAGTATAACTGTGTATTGTGTTTTCTTATGATATTGTGCATATGACACTAAGTGGTACTGTAGTAGCTTCACACGTCTCCTAGTTCAGCCTAAGCTGCTCTGCTAAGCTACCATTATCTATCAGCCTAAGCTGCTAGACACCCTATACACTAATAAGGGATAACTGGGCCTGGTGCAAGGTGCAAGTACCCCTTGGTACTCACTACAAGCCAGTCCAGCCTCCTACATTGGTTGTGCAGCGGTGGGATAAGTGCTTTGAGACTACTTACCACTCTTGTCATTGTACTTTTCATAAGAGAAAAATATACAAAACAAGGTCAGTGTATATACACATAGCCAAAACGTTTTGCATTTCCTCTTTTCACTCTTTTTTAAGTGCTGAAAAGTACTTCTAACTTTCTAAAAAGTTCTAAAAAGTTTTGAAAGTTTTTTTTCCCTGTCTTTCTAAAAGCTCTGACAAACTTTTTTTCTCTTTTTCTATCACTTTAACTCTCTCTAAAAATGTCTGGCACAGGCCAAAATGTTGACCTGTCTAAGATTGCATATGACCACCTTAGCTGGAAAGGAGCAAGGAGTCTCTGTATAGAGAGAGGTTTGAGTGTAGGGAAGAATCCTTCCTTGGAATTGTTACTTAACATGCTTAGAGAACAAGATAAGGCTAAAAGGGCCCCATCTGTTGAAAAAGTAGCTAATGGTTCCCAATCTGATCCAGGGACTCCCCCAGGAAAAGATTCAGGAAAGAAACTTCTCAGCCTGCCCATTACTAGACAGTCTAGCATAGTTGGTACAGAGGTTGAATCACACCATACTGATGGTGTGCTCTCACATTATACTGTCAGCCAAGCTGTTAGGGTGCCCTCTGTAAGGGACAGGTCTCCTTCTGTTCATTCCCATCATACCTCTGTATCTAGAAATGTCCCTCCCACCAACCCTGATGACAGATTGTTAGAGAGGGAACTCAATAAGTTGAGGGTGGAACAAACCAGACTGAAGCTTAAAAAGCAACAGCTGGATTTGGATAGACAGTCTTTAGAATTAGAGAAGGAAAGACAGAAGTTGGGTTTAGAAACCCATGGTGGCAGCAGCAGTATTCCCATAGTCATCCTGCAAAAGAGCATGATTCCAGGAATCTGCACAAGATAGTTCCCCCTTATAAGGAGGGGGATGACATTAACAAGTGGTTTGCTGCACTTGAGAGGGCCTGTGTTGTACAGGATGTCCCTCAAAGGCAGTGGGCTGCTATCCTATGGCTATCATTTAGTGGAAAAGGTAGGGATAGGCTCCTTACTGTGAAAGAAAGTGATGCCAATAATTTTACAGTTCTTAAGAATGCACTCCTGGATGGTTATGGCTTAACCACTGAACAGTACAGGATAAAGTTCAGAGAGACCAAAAAGGAGTCTTCACAAGACTGGGTTGATTTCATTGACCATTCAGTGAAGGCCTTGGAGGGGTGGTTACATGGCAGTAAAGTTACTGATTATGACAGCTTGTATAACTTGATCCTGAGAGAGCATATTCTTAATAATTGTGTGTCTGATTTGTTGCACCAGTACCTGGTAGACTCTGATCTGACCTCTCCCCAAGAATTGGGAAAGAAGGCAGACAAATGGGTCAGAACAAGGGTGAACAGAAAAGTTCATACAGGGGGTGACAAAGATGGCAATAAGAAGAAAGATGGTGAAAAATCTCAAGATAAGCATGGGGATAAGGGTAAAACCAAAGATCCCACTTCAAATCTTAAACACTCTTCAGAGGGTGGGGATAAAACAAATTCTTCCTCTTCTTCCCAACCTGCACACATTAAAAAGCCTTGGTGCTTTGTGTGTAAAAACAGAGGCCATAGGCCAGGGGATAAGTCCTGTCCAGGTAAACCCCCTGAGCCTACCACCACTAATACATCAAGCTCTAGTGCCCCTAGCAGTAGTGGTACTAGTGGTGGGACTGCTGGCAACAGTCAAGTTAAGGGTGTAGTTGGGTTCACTTATGGGTCCATCATAGAAACTGGGGTAGTCAGTCCCAAGACAGTTTCTGTCTCACCTAGTGGCATTGGCCTTGCCACACTGGCTGCTTGTCCCCTTACAATGGATAAGTACAGGCAGACAGTTTCAATAAATGGTGTTGAGGCCTTGGCCTACAGGGACACAGGTGCCAGTATCACTTTGGTGACTGAAAACCTAGTGCACCCTGATCAACACATCATTGGACAACAGTATAAGATTATTGATGTCCATAACTCCACTAAGTTTCTTCCCTTAGCTATAATTCAGTTTAGTTGGGGTGGAGTTACTGGCCCTAAGCAGGTGGTGGTATCACCTAGCTTACCTGTAGACTGTCTCTTAGGTAATGACCTAGAGGCCTCAGGTTGGGCTGATGTAGAGTTTTATGCCCATGCAGCCATGCTGGGCATCCCTGAGGAATTGTTCCCTCTCATTTCTACTGAAATGAAAAAGCAAAGGAGAGAAGGCCTGAAAACTCAGGATCCCTCTCCATCAACAGGTAAAAAGGGTATCACAGTATCCCCTAACCACCCTACCATTCAGGATACCATTCCTGTGGTGGGAGAAACCTCTCCTGGGGTGGCACCTGTTCCAAGGGAATCATCAGCTGGCAAAGCTGGACTCCCTGAGGTAGAAGTACCTCTCTGTGGGATAACTAACATTGGTGACAAAAAGAGCACCATTTTAGTTAACATGGAGCATCCCTCCAACCCTCCCAGAGAAACTTTAGTGCAGAAACTCTGCACTGCCTCACAACACTTAGGACAGCATCCCTGCCCTAGTGTGGAGCTCATAGGACAGCATCCCTGCCCTGCTCCAACTCAAGAGAAACAGCATCCCTGTTCTCTCTTCCAGCCATATGGACAAAGTTTTTGCCCAGCTATGGCTTTTCTGAGACAGCATCCCTGTCTGGCATTTCCATCACTACAAATAGGTTCAGTGGACAATTCCCACTGCTCTAAACTAAAACTTACTGATAGAAACTCTGAAAATACATCTTCACATTGTTGCTTAGCTAAAAAACTTCAAACAGGGTGGTTTACATCCCCACAGGGAAGTAACCATAGAGTGGATGATAAAGGGAGTAACCAGTCTATTGCAGAGCTACTCTCTACTTATCACCACTTAGACAATAAAGTCTCAACTGGCCAAGGTTAGCCTTATTGTCCTTCGTTTGGGGGGGGGTTGTGTGAGAAAGTAGCCTCTTTCTAGCCTTGTTACCCCCACTTTTGGCCTGTTTGTGAGTGTATGTCAGGGTGTTTTCGCTGTCTCACTGGGATCCTGCTAGCCAGGGCCCAGTGCTCATAGTGAAAACCCTATGTTTTCAGTATGTTTGTTATGTGTCACTGGGACCCTGCTAGTCAGGACCCCAGTGCTCATAAGTTTGTGGCCTATATGAATGTGTTCCCTGTGTGGTGCCTAACTGTCTCACTGAGGCTCTGCTAACCAGAACCTCAGTGGTTATGCTCTCTCATTTATTTCAAATTGTCACTAACAGGCTAGTGACCAATTTTACCAATTTACATTGGCTTACTGGAACACCCTTATAATTCCCTAGTATATGGTACTGAGGTACCCAGGGTATTGGGGTTCCAGGAGATCCCTATGGGCTGCAGCATTTCTTTTGCCACCCATAGGGAGCTCTGACAATTCTTACACAGGCCTGCCACTGCAGCCTGAGTGAAATAACGTCCACGTTATTTCACAGCCATTTTACACTGCACTTAAGTAACTTATAAGTCAACTATATGTCTAACCTTTACCTGGTAAAGGTTAGGTGCAAAGTTACTTAGTGTGAGGACACCCTGGCACTAGCCAAGGTGCCCCCACATTGTTCAGAGCCAATTCCCTGAACTTTGTGAGTGCGGGGACACCATTACACGCGTGCACTACATATAGGTCACTACCTATATGTAGCTTCACAATGGTAACTCCGAATATGGCCATGTAACATGTCTATGGTCATGGAATTGCCCCCTCTATGCCATCTTGGCATAGTTGGCACAATCCCATGATCCCAGTGGTCTGTAGCACAGACCCTGGTACTGCCAAACTGCCCTTCCTGGGGTTTCACTGCAGCTGCTGCTGCTGCCAACCCCTCAGACAGGCATCTGCCCTCCTGGGGTCCAGCCAGGCCTGGCCCAGGATGGCATAACAAAGAACTTCCTCTGAGAGAGGGTGTGACACCCTCTCCCTTTGGAAAATGGTGTGAAGGCAGGGGAGGAGTAGCCTCCCCCAGCCTCTGGAAATGCTTTGTTGGGCACAGATGTGCCCAATTCTGCATAAGCCAGTCTACACCGGTTCAGGGGACCCCTTAGCCCTGCTCTGGCACGAAACTGGACAAAGGAAAGGGGAGTGACCACTCCCCTGACCTGCACCTCCCCTGGGAGGTGTCCAGAGCTCCTCCAGTGTGCTCCAGACCTCTGCCATCTTGGAAACAGAGGTGGTGCTGGCACACTGGACTGCTCTGAGTGGCCAGTGCCACCAGGTGACGTCAGAGACTCCTTGTGATAGGCTCCTTCAGGTGTTGCTAGCCTATCCTCTCTCCTAGGTAGCCAAACCCTCTTTTCTGGCTATTTAGGGTCTCTGTCTCTGGGGAAACTTTAGATAACGAATGCATGAGCTCAGCCGAGTTCCTCTGCATCTCTCTCTTCACCTTCTGATAAGGAATCGACTGCTGACCGCGCTGGAAGCCTGCAAAACTGCAACATAGTAGCAAAGACAACTACTGCAACTCTGTAACGCTGATCCTGCCGCCTTCTCGACTGTTTTCCTGCCTGTGCATGCTGTGGGGGTAGTCTGCCTCCTCTCTGCACCAGAAGCTCAGAAGAAATCTCCCGTGGGTTGACGGAATCTTCCCCCTGCAACCGCAGGCACCAAAAAGCTGCATTACCGGTCCCTTGGGTCTCCTCTCAGCACGACGAGCGAGGTCCCTCGAATCCAGCGACTCTGTCCAAGTGACCCCCACAGTCCAGTGACTCTTCAGTCCAAGTTTGGTGGAGGTAAGTCCTTGCCTCACCTCGCTGGGCTGCATTGCTGGGAACCGCGACTTTTGCAGCTACTCCGGCCTCCGTGCACTTCCGGCGGAAATCCTTTGTGCACAGTCCAGCCTGGGTCCACGGCACTCTAACCTGCATTGCACGACCTCCTAAGTTGTTCTCCGGCGACGTGGGACTTCTTTGTGCGACTTCGGGTGAGCACCGTTTCACGCATCCTCGTAGTGCCTGTTTCTGGCACTTCTCCGGGTGCTACCTGCTTCAGAGAGGGCTCCTTGTCTTGCTCGACGTCCCTTCTCTCTGCTGGTCCAATTTGCGACCTCCTGGGCCTCAGCAGCGTCCAAAAACGCTAACCGCACGATTTGCAGCTAGCAAGGCTTGTTGGCGTTCTTTCGGCGGGAAAACACTTCTGCACGACTCTCCACGGCGAGAGGGATCCGTCCACCAAAGGGGAAGTCTCTAGCCCTTTTCGTTCCTGCAGAAACCTCAGCTTCTTCTGTCCAGTAGAAGCTTCTTTGCACCCGCAGCTGGCATTTCCTGGGCATTTGCCCATCTCCGACTTGCTTGTGACTTTTGGACTTGGTCCCCTTGTTCCACAGGTACCCTAGATTGGAAATCCACAGTTGTTGCATTGTTGGTTTGTGTCTTTCTGCATTATTCCTCTAACACAACTTCTTTGTCCTTAGGGGAACTTTAGTGCACTTTGCACTCACTTTTCAGGGTCTTGGGGAGGGTTATTTTTCTAACTCTCACTATTTTATAATAGTCCCAGCGACCCTCTACAAGGTCACATAGGTTTGGGGTCCATTCGTGGTTCGCATTCCACTTTTGGAGTATATGGTTTGTGTTGCCCCTATCCCTATGTTTCCCCATTGCATCCTATTGTAACTATACATTGTTTGCACTGTTTTCTAAGACTATACTGCATATTTTTGCTATTGTGTATATATATCTTGTGTATATTTCCTATCCTCTCACTGAGGGTACACTCTAAGATACTTTGGCATATTGTCATAAAAATAAAGTACCTTTATTTTTAGTATAACTGTGTATTGTGTTTTCTTATGATATTGTGCATATGACACTAAGTGGTACTGTAGTAGCTTCACACGTCTCCTAGTTCAGCCTAAGCTGCTCTGCTAAGCTACCATTATCTATCAGCCTAAGCTGCTAGACACCCTATACACTAATAAGGGATAACTGGGCCTGGTGCAAGGTGCAAGTACCCCTTGGTACTCACTACAAGCCAGTCCAGCCTCCTACATCATTGCAGCGGCACTGTTTGCCTGGGGCATCGAGTTACTGTATTTTACTAGATTTACCTTTGGAATAAGTAATTGCAGTCCAGATTCCCCTGGTTGTTCCTTATTTTAGTCCTGATATTTCACTAATAGAGTCCACCCTCTAGAAGCAGGTGGGTTCTCTGAGTGAAAGAGACTCGAACCTCAGCGTTAACATGGATCTTGCATTTCCATCGGAGCCAGTGACTCCCCTTTATTGGGTGCATCAAAATTAAAAGGCCTCAAAATTGCGGCAATCAGCAGAAATTCTTCTACGATTACTCCACCAAGTGTGCCTTTGCTACCACCAGCAAGAAGTGGTAAATCTACCAAAAAAGGAGACGGCGAACAGGAGGCAGCGAATCCGGTCTATCAGTAGTGAAACATACATTTTACCTTGGATCAACATCCAAAAAAAGACCTTACTGTGAAAAAGGCAGCACTTTCAACTACTGTAATCACCAACTTGTATAATCTGCTGCTGACTGAATTTTGGGGGCATATTTATGGGGATGAGGCGCATGAAAGTCAATTGACCAAAATGGCAGGGGTAGGAGAGGCGACATCACACGCTTTTTAACTTTTATTTTCACTCACAAATCCATGCTTATGCATATATCGACATTTACAAATACACACACTCGCTCTCACATAGGCACACTCTCATCCGCAAGTGCGCCCACAACATACATTTAAATCATTTTTACTTACCTCGCCTGCCAGGAATGGTCATGTTCCAGCAAATTGTAATTCATTGGTATTATTCACTATTAGTGTAAAAAAGAATTGACAAAAAAAGGAAAGTGAGCCTGCCCTTGTGTGCCTGGGACTGATTTGCCACCTCTGAGGCCAGGGGACGCAAAGGCAGTACCAGGGGATGCAAGGGGCAAGCCAGGGGGCGCAGCTGCAAATCATGGAGACCTTTAAATGGTGCCAATGATTTGGTGCAGGGCAACGCAGCAAGTCACCTTGCTGCGCTGTCCTGAATCACAGTGAAAGGGCAGGAGTGTGCCGTATCTATGGCATATGGTGCATTCCTGTCCTTTCCTCCTGCGGTGGCACTCTTTTGGCTCTTTGGCACCAATGCAGGCACCCTTGCACCATGGTGCAGGGGGTTCTGTGTTGCATGGAGGATTGTTTTGTGCAGGAAAAGACGCCTTCCTGCACAAAAACAATCTGGGGAGGCATTTTCCTCTTTCTAGAAAGAGTAAAAAATAAGGAGAAATAGTGATATTTCTCCTCATTCTGCCTTCCTGGGGGAGGCATAAGGTTGTGGCCTATCCCCAGGTTTACAAGGTCTTGTATTTCTGGGGATGCATCAAAATCCATGGGTGTTGCATGGGAACACTCTTCACAACACCCGTGGAATGCCTCTGTAGCGCAGAGTAAGGCTATGCAGTGATTTGCACTGTGTTGCTTCACTCCCAATCTATGAGAAGATTCAAAGCCATGCAAAGTGGCTTCGCTTGGCCTCCTAGATATGATTTGGTGGGTTGCGGTGGTGTTGCATAACAAACAGTGATGCACGAGCGGCACATGGGGCTAAGAAATATGCCCCTACATTTTTGCCTAAATCAGGCCGTTCATGGTATAATTGCGCTCACAAAAGGCTGCTCCTGAAAGAATGGGAAGATTAAAGCAACAAGCAGTGCCAAAACATATCACTTTTTTCTTTACTTTCACCCATTTTGCACAGCAGCCGTGCTGCTATTCAACATGGCTAGAAAACTTTGACAAAGTCAATAAATCTTGCATAGGTGAGACCTACTGGCTTTCCCAAATTTTTTTTTTCTGGTGTGTGGGGAAAGAAACATAACAAAGAAGGGGGACAGACAAGAATGTAAGAAGCAGGGTCAGGTTTGTGGTGAACACCTATGGTATTATCACCTTATACCAGATATCTACTATTAGTGAGGTGTAGACAGTGTCTAGAAAGCCATGGCTCTCAGGAGGTAGCTGTGGATGAGCAGCCAAGACCTAGCCAGGAGACATGCAAAGCTTATGCAATACCACTGCAGTCACACATCACTTACAGACATGAAAGAACCACAGTATTACAAAAATAAAGGTACTTTATTATAGTAATACGAATACTAAAATACTGTATAGGAAATACTCCACTAGGAGGTGAGTAAACACACTATTAAATACACATTAGAAGTCAGTGATTAGCATAGAAAGCAATAGCAAATACTAAAAACAATAGTAAATAATGAAGGCCCTGGGGGGAGACCAAACTATATACTAAGTAAGTGGAATGTGAAAGGCAGTCCCCCACCCAAGGAAGTGGGATCAGTAGAGGGGAGCTGGAGGAACTAGGAACCCCACAAGGTAAGTAACAGGGTGTCTCCCAGCGACCAAGAGAGAAGAGGTAAGTACCTGTTTTTTCCTCAAACCCACAGGAGAACTTTAGAAAAGGACTGTGCAAGACCCAGACAAGACTAGAAAAAAACAAAAGTGGATCCTGACAGAAGAGGACCTTCAAAAGAAGGGGACCAAGTCCAGTTTGAGTTGGAGTGTCCGGCTGTGGCAGTAGCCACTACCCACCCTTCTGTGGATGCAGGACCAGGTCGATGGTGGATGAAAAAAGTCAGCAGTGCAGCACAGGAGCAGAAGAGGAGTTCCTGAAATAATGTAAGTGACATCCCATGTCAGTGATCGTGATGCAGTCAGTCAGTGGTGCTGGAAAATGACCAACAAGCCTTGGCAAATGCTATACTAGGAGAAGAAGGTTTTTCAAAGCTGAAGAGAAACAACAAGGCTCAGGGGACTCGACTCAAGGAGGGGAGTCCAGGGTGACCCTCAGGAGTGGGGAGAGTCACAAGAAGAGGAGGCAGCCCCCACAGGCAGCAGGCACAGGAGTCACAGTGAAGCCCACTCAACACACCTGAAGAAGAGTTCCATGTCGCTGGAGCAGCAGGCAGGAAACTGTGCTTTGTAGGGAAGAGTTCTGGAGGCTGGGGCTACCTGGATCTCTTGGAGGAGGAACAAACAAGCCTTAGCTGCAAGAGGCAAGGTACACAGGGGTACTATCCTGCAAGGAGAGGCAAGGGCTTACCATCTCCCAAGTTGGATAGCTGGTAGAGAGGACCAAGGGAACCACTCCAGACCATCACCTGTGATGCAGGATCCACGCAGTTCCAAGGAGGAGGGATCCACGCAGCCGTTGGTCATTGTAGTTGGTGCCTGCGGTTGCAGGGGAGTGATTCCTTTACTCCAAGGGAGATTCCTTATTACTTATTGTGCAGGCTGAAGACTCATCACCCTCAGAAGATGCACAGCCAGGGAAATGCTGCAGTTGCTGGAAGGAGCTGGAGAAATAATGTTGCAGAGCGGAATCGTTGCTGGAATTGCAGATTGTTGGTTCCTGGAGGGTCAATTGCAGTCCTGGTAGCCAGAAGATGAAATAAACGTAGTTCTGCTGGAATCTTGCATCTTGAATTTGAGTACCCACCCAAGAGGGAGACCCTGTATAGCCCAGGAAGGGGGACTGGTCACCTAGTATGTTGACCACCTATCAGGAGGTGGCTGTGACGTCACCTGCCTGACCTGGCCACTCAGGTGCTCCCAGGAGTCTCTGCCCACCTTGGATTTAAGATGACAAAAACAAGTGGCCACCTGGAGGAGCTCTTGGCGCCACCCTGGGGGTGGTGATGGACAGGGGTGTGGTCATTCCCTTTTCCATTGTCAAGTTTTGCACCAGAGCAAGGACTGGTACAAACCGGTTTATGGAAGGAGTGCACCAAATGTGCCCTTCAAAGCATACTGGTGGCTTGGGGAGGCTACCCCTCCCAAACCATGTAACTCCTATTTCCAAGGGAGAGGGTGTTACCTACCTGTCCTACAGAAAATCCTTTGTTCTATCTTCCTCTGCCGGTACTGGTCAAGCAGCAATGCTGGGAGTCCTCTAAGGAGCCACCAGAGTGCATGAAATCATATAACCGAATACGGGTAAGATTATCACATGTTTGATACCAAACATGCCCAGGTTTGGAGTTACCATTGTGTAGCTGGACACAGGTAGTGGCCTGTGTCCAGGACATGGGTAAAATGGCTTCCCCGCACTTACGAAGTCCAGTGAAATGGAGCTGGACTACTGCTCATGCAAGACTGCCTTCACACACAGGTACCTGCACCCTGCCCTCTGGGCTAAGAGTGCCTGCCATTGAGGTGATTTACAGTGACCTGGCGCAGTGACCTGTATTGAAAAAGTGCATGCACCTTTTCACGCAAGCTGCAATGGCAGGCCTGGAGACAAATTTGGCATGGGCTCCCATGGGTGGCACAATATGTGCTGCAGCCCATTGGGAACTCCTGGTGTTCCAATGCTCTGGGTACCTAAGTACCATATACTAGGGACTTATATGGGGGCACCAGTATTCCAACTGTGGGGTGTGCGAAGTCCTAAGCAAACAAATTTAGAGGGTGAGAGAGCACAGTCACTGGGTTCCTGGTTAGCAGGATCCCAGTGAACACAGTCGAAACACACTGACAGCAGGCAAAAAGTGAGGTAACCATGCCAAAAAAGAGGGTACTTTCCTACAAGCAACAGGATGGGAAGGGAATGAGGCTGGTGAGCAACACAAAGTGGATGGGGGTGAAAGGATGCACCCCCTGGGAGGCTCTCAGGTGGCTATGCACTTAACAAGACTCATAGGGCCTGATTTACAAGAAATAGGCGCATTGTGGTGCTGCGCCAAAATCAGCAGCGCCGCACCAGTTTTGAAGTGCAGGGCTGTGTCGTATTCACAAGAATACAGCACAGCCCTGCGTTTCCCCCTGCGCCAGTGCTAAATTAAGCTGCCTGCCTCAACACAGGCATCCTGGCAGCATAGTTCAAGGGTGTCTGCGTTTAGGGGTGTGATTGTTTATTTTCAGAAAGGTATCCCTTCCTGTACATAAACAATCTACAACAGCGATTTGGCACTTCTATGTGTGCTGCAGAATGCACCAAAGCGTTGTTGTTGAATGATTGTTTATGTGCAGGGAGGGACACCTTCCTGCACATAAAAACAATCATCCATGGCATTTTGCTTCTTCTATGTGTGCTGCAGACAAAGAGGAAGTGAAGCCACACATGCAGACCGAAGAGAAGCAATAAATTGAGAGTGACGATGAATCCAAAAAAATGCTATGAAATGGGTGGGCTCTACCCCTCCATGCCTCCCACCCCGCTTGATTTGGAAGATAGCAGTATATCTTGCAAGTGACAGCACAGGTGCTGCCTAAGGCTACAACTTAAAAGTTGGGCAGAAACCAAATGATGGAAGTCATGCTTCACTCACTACTACAAAGCTCAAATTGAAAGGAAAGTTACTCCAAGTGCATCTTAAAGAGTGGGAGTCAGAACCGCAGTATTTGAGAAGAGAGAGTCTGAGGTAAACAGGCTCAAATTAATCACAAGGGGGAGGGAGCACACTGCCTCTAATCCCAGCACAGCAGACTCCATTGCATCCTGGTAAATGCAGTACTCTTACTTCAAAGTTTCTGTCGTTTTTTACCAAAATCGGTGCGGATAGTGCTGTTATCTCTAGACGTGTTTCTGGGTTTAGCCATTTATCAGTAGAGAGCAGAAGTAGCAGAAAGCAGAGAAAGGTCACCTGGGGTTGCTGGTTTAAATGGGCCTCTTGAGCCAATGAGCTGACGAGCTCACCTGGGATGCACCTGTGTGCCTGTGAAGTGGTACTGTGACCTGTGAATACTTGGGCAGCATACCAGCAACCCAAGAAAACTTTTCTCTGCTACCTCTGCTTTCTACTGATGAAGGGCTAAACCTAGAGACACATGTCTAGAGATAACAACACTACCTGCACCAACTTTGGTGAAAAACTACAGCAACTTTGAAGTAAAAGTACTGCATTTACCAAGATGCTATGGGGCTGGGATGAGAGGCAGTGTGCTCCTTCCCTTTGTGTTTATAAGGCTCTCTTAAGCCAATTAACTGACAAGCTCACCTGGGATGCACCTGTGACCTGTGACTACTTGGGCTGCATACCCGAAACCCCAGATGACTTGTCTCTGCTCATGAAGGGCTAAACCCAGAAACGTGTCGAGAGATAACAGCACTACCTACACCAACTTTGGTAAAAGACTACTGCAACCTTGAAGTAAGCATAATACATTTACCAAGATGCAATGGGGTGGATTGTGCTGGGCAGTGTGCTCCCTCCCTTAAGATAACTTGTTTATTTGTAAAGCACACATTCACCCAGAAGAGTATCTTGGTGGTGAATAGCAAATGTTTATTTTTACTCAACTGTAGAGATTTTATCAACCTCAGATATATGAAAGGATGAGAGGACCCGCTGGGACTTGAACTTGTGATAATGAGGATGAACACAGGCCCCTTGAGGGGGGGCATTAATCCACTACCCCACCAGACAAAGCTTGCAAGCTTACATAAATATTAACTTGAATAGCTGCTTGTTGTAAACGCTTTCCAAAGCAAACCTTTTTAGACAGATAGAGAATTTGTATTTTCTGGTTTTGCTTTTCATCAGTTCATCATGACAGCAAACTGTTCCTTTCGATGTCAAGATGTTTTACTAGTGTTAGTTATAAATATATTTTAAATTAGTGTAAATCAAGTTTTCTGAGTTTGTGGGACAGGTGCGTGTGCATGACGGGGCAGAAGTTTATTGCTGATGGGGTAACTAAAGTTAGGAGGAAATGTGCATGCCTTATTCTACCAAGGAGTAATTGTCAGAAGCTGTTCCACACAATAACCAGAGGAACGAAGGAAAGTTTCACAGATTGTTCGACGTAATGTGTTTGGGGAGCATTTTCTAATGCCTGTCCCTGTGCAGAAGCTTCAGGTGCTGGTTCTAAATATTTGCAATAGCTCAGAATTAAGTATGCCATTTAAATGTGTGGGTCAACACATTTTCACATGGGAGTGCACCCATTTAGTGCCAAAACAATCAAAGTAGAATCTCGGAACAAAATATTAATTCATCAAGAAACTAATTTCTCACAAATGTTTAACAATGACAAATGGATGATTGAAAACCAAAGGGGAGCAGTTTGCTAGCTTGATTAAGTTACGCGATAGTACAACTATTAGGTTATCTGATAGAAAGAGTGTGTATGACTCTTAGAAGCATTCCTATTCAGTTAAGTAAGGTTTGGTTAGGTTAGGTTAGGTTAAGTTTGGTTAAGTTAAGTAGCCAGCTCCGTTTATGTGAGGCTGAAAAAATAATTACTGACAGAATGTTTGGGTCTACAAAAATGTTTTTTTTTATTTCAGTTAAAGTTTCCAGAACATAAAGAATGTAAAACATCTGCTGCTATTTACCATGAAAAACTATAAGGCATCTGGTAGACGCGTTAAAAAGCCCAGTACAGTGAGCTGCAGAGATCTATATGTAAACTAAAGGCTAGAAGTCCTAACCTAGGTTACACTGGCTCAGCTTTTCATCTTTATGACCTTTACATTATTTTACTTATATTTCTGGGCAGCAGCGCGCCTAATGTTCATGCACGAGATGATAAGTGACTTTGTGGAGCAGTCGCCAGAAATGGACAGTTTTATTAAGCGGTAAATGGGTCAGGATTACATGACGGGCTGTAAAAGGTGAAATGATCGACGTGCTGATTTTCAAGATCAAGCATTCACAGCTGTGGATGAGGTTACAACTGGGACACAAATGCAGCTGACATTAAAAAAACAACTAAAACACGTTTTAATCTTCATAAAAAAGCAAGCTATAAAGATACATAAGTTTTGTTATCACATGTATGTCTGTATTTGCGATTGGAGTGTTAGAAGGTGCGGGGAAAGAGTTAAATACTTTTAGTACAATTTCAAAGACATCTAATATCTAGCAGGAGAATAGACACCTGTGAGAAAATGAAGACAAGTTGGATGAACACAGACATTGTGGCAGCAGCAGGTTCACTGAAGAGGGCCTTTATGTTGCTGAAATAGGATGAAAAGAGACTTATCGTCCCGGTAGCATTAAGGCAAATGGAAAAGAGATTAGCCACCAAGGAGATAAGTAATGAGAGAGGCAATGACCAGGGACACCGCAGAAAGAATCACAAAGGGTTCTCGCAGTACGAAAATAATTTAAAAAAAGAATCCACTGGTGGTTTCTAAAATGTGAAAGGAAAACAAGAAAAGAGGGAGCTGGAATACAGGAAATTGGCAATCTCGTTCAAATAGGTTTTTACAAATAAAAGTCCTGCACTGTCCGAAGAAGCATTCACGGCGGCGATTTCTAAACTCATTAGAAAGGTGGGTCGCTTACTGAGAAGAAAGAGAAGGAACCTCCCGAGCTAAGTCACATAAACAGAGGCCGGTGGCCAGATGGAGCCCCGCCAAGGCTTCTTAAGGAGCTAAGTGCAGTTTTGGCCAGACTTCTAGATTATTTTTTTGAATTATCTTTCCCATCTGGTTTGTCGCTCGGTGGCTAGCACGAGGCAGGGGTGGAAGCCAATGTGAAGGGACGGGACAGTGTCAGACTCTGGCGGCAGCTGCCAGTTATTCAAACGACTCTTTGACAAAATAACGGTGGCACCATCTTTAGAGAACACTTTGTTCAACCACGAGGACTACTTATCACGAATCGGCATAGATTTCAGTCTGTCGGGTTTTAACAGTGACTTGTGTTTAGAGTAGATAAGCAGCGCGTGTCAGGGCAAAAACGGCAAATGTTATTCACACTGTACACGAAGAAGGGGCAAGGCACCTGACACAATGTTACACTAAAATCGATTTGATGCACATCATGTGGGAATCAGGAAACACATCAGGCTGACCATCTATGTGGGGCACCATGCCAACTGAACTGTGTTGTGGCGCTTGGATAAAATGTGCTGATAGAAGTCACTTCACTGATATGCACATCAGAAGGATGAATCGGGCACTGGGCCCCACTGGGCTCCGAACCCTTTCCCTGTAGGATGTACATGGACCTTTGTAGAGGACACTAACATCACTAAGGTGACTTTCCTGCAAAGACTCTAATTAAAGTGGTGAACAAATCCAGATTCATTGGGCAAACTCCTGTTTCTGCTCAATTTGGAGTACAAGTGGCGCTAATAATACACCCAGCAGCTTTCCCCCGCACAACTGTTACTTTCCTCGTAATACCAGTACTCTAGCGATTGCAGCACGTTTTGAATCTGCACACCCCAGAATGGGGAACACCCATGCTATTAACATGCTAGCCCTCATTTCGAGGTCCAAAACTGAGAATGACGGATAATTTGCAAGCATGTTTTACACTACATTCCGCGGTATCAGTCTTTACCTAGTGCACAATTAACACCAAAGATTGCACACTAGTTGCGAGTGACAACATGTCCCCACGCCTGCTTGAAATTGATTCTTCAGTGGATAGTGATTAATGAAACAACTTCCTGGAGTTCTACAAGTTTCTGAACTTTGATAAATATCCTTATTTTTCGAAAACATCTAGAATCCACTGTGAAGAGCGATATTCCCTCAATGCTAATTCCAAAACTGTTTACGACCCTAATTAAAGAACAGGGCATAAAGTTACAGTCGGAACCGGACATCCTGGAAAAATGCTCAGTTCAGTCGCAAATGACGTTAAATATGTTTAAGTGCACAGTGATGCCCGAAGGTCAGAAAAATAAATAGGCCAGGGCCAAGAAAAGGTTTAATGGGGTGTTATTGGCAGCGCGAGCCAAGAAAAGGAAGAGTGCTTAGAGGCTCGAAGCTGAACAGGTATGCTGCTGTGTCACTGAGGTGCTAAGGTAGACAGTCACTAAGGGACCTGTTGGGTGGTGCTTTCACGATGGTATCATGTTCTTTGAAAACGTAGGTTGCAGAAATAGATGGGGTGCATCAACAATAACAACACATGGGGACTGTAAAGGAGGAGATTAGTGGAAAAATAATGTGTTGCATCAGATATTCTCTCGCTGCACAGACAATATCTTGTTTCTTTCCATGATGCAAGGTGATGTGTTGATTTCCAGGAGTGCACTAATGGTTCTTTACTGCGATGCGGGGATATTTTGATGCCTAGGGACAATGTGTTGAAAATCCTTGATGCGCTGGGAGAAGGAGCATTTGCTGCATCGATCTGGCCAGCGATGTGGTGAAATTTCAGCCGCGAGACAGTCACTGCATCGAATTTCTGGTTTCAAAGCCAGCGTTGCATCGTTCGAGTCAGTGGTACAGCGATTTTCCAGCCATAATGCAAGTGCTGCATCATTGTTCCGGCGCTCAGGTATTTCTTGAAGAAGTGAAGGCTTTGTGGCTCTGATGCTTCAGAAAAAGGAGGCAAGCTCAATCTAAGCCCTTGGAGAGTACTTTAGGAGGAAGGCAGAGTTCTTCCAGCAGTCAGGAGTACCAGGCAGCAGGGTAGCAAGCATGAAAGCAGTCCTTCAGCAAAGCAGTACAGATGAGTTCTTTGGGAAGCTACGCAGTCTCTCTGACAGAGTGCAGGTGTAGGTCCAGAAGTGTATGATTTGATGGGATCAGAGACCCAGTTTATATACCCAAAACACTTTGAAGTGGGGAAAATTTCAAAGAGTGGTTTTAAAGTGCACCAGTTCCCCTTTCAGCCCAGTCCTGTCTGCTAGGATCCCTGTAGGGGGTTATCAGTCCTTTCTGGGAGGACAGGAAACTGGCCTTTAAAATGTAAGAGGGAGCCTCTCCACCCTTCCTGCCCTGGAGACCCACTGTAGGAAGCTGGCCTGGTGTGTGGTGGCTACCTAAGGTGCTTACACCTTATACCAGGTATCCCTTATTAGTGTAGTGTAGGCAGTGTTAGAAGCCAGGCGCTCTAGACGTAGCTGTGGATGAGCTGCCAAGGCTTATCTAGGACACATGCAAAACACATGCAATACCACTGTAGTCACACAACACTCACACACATGTAAGAAAACACTCAGTGTTACAAAAATAAAGATACTTTATTTTAATGACTGTTAGAAATGGGGTTTTTGGTTGGCAGTCAGGTTACCCCCTGTCCAAGCAAGGACCCTCACTCTAGTCAGGATAATTCCCACAAAATCCAAATTATCCTGTGCCCACCCTCTGGTAGCTTGGCACTGAATAGTCAGGCTTAACTTAGAAGGCAATGTGTAAAGTATTTGTGCAATAAATCATGCAATAACCCAGTGTAGCATCACAAAATACACCACAACAGTGTTTAGAAATATATATATTTATCTGGATAAATGCAGGTCAAAACGATTTAGATGCAATAAGTAAATGTTGAAATATCACCAGAAAAATGATATAAAGTGCATTTAGTCTCTTAAAAGCAACCAATGTCTCTTGCAAGCACAAAGTACCTGGTTTGGGTTCAAAATCTCCGCAAGGAACCGCAGAGGAGGAGATGCGTGGAAAACAGGGATGTGTGCTTCGATTTCTCGGGCCGCACACGGCGATGCATTGTTTATTTTCCACGCAGGGAAGGCTTAGTGTCGATTTCCGGTGCTCGGTCTTGGATCCTCTCTGGGTTTTCGGGTTTTCAGAAGCCCTGGGGACGATGTGTTGAAATCCACCGCTTGCAGGTCGAAGTCACAGGGGCTGCGCCAATCCGGTAGGCGCTGAGTGGAAATTTCTACTGTATGGCAGGCGCTGCATCGATTCCTCTCAGGAAGTCGGGCTGCGTTGTTCTGGCTCGGCTTTGAGTCGATCCAGTGGGCCGTGTGTCAAATTTCCAGTTGCTACGCTGGTCGCTGCATTGATCTTCTCCTTGAGAAGTCAGGCTGCGCCGTTCCGGTTTGGCATGCAGTGAATTTTTCATCGAGATGCAAGCTGTATATCGTTTTCTGCAGGCTGTGCGTCGATTTTTGCCGCACAGGCAGTTCTTCTTGTAGGAATGAAGTCTTTTTGGCCTGAGACTTCAGTCAAACAGGATGCAAGCTCTATCCAAACCCTTGGAGAGCACTTTTCAGCACAGCCTGAGAGCAGCAAGGCAGCAGGGCAACAGCAAGGCAGCAGTCTGTCTTAAAAAAGCAGTCAGGTGAGTCCTTTGGCCAGCCAGGCAGTTCTTCTTGGCAATTTGCAGGTTCTGGTTCAGGTTCTTCTCTAGGAAGTGTCTGTGACAAGAGTGTCTTGTCAAGAAGTCTCCAAGTTGGTAGGGTCAGAGAGACTGCTTAAATACCCAAATGTGCCTTTGAAGTGGGGGAGACTTCAAAGAGAGGCATAGAAGTGCACAAGGTCCTCTTTCAGTTCCATCCTGTCTGCCAGGGTCCCAGTAGGGGGTGTGGCAGTCCTTTGTGTGAGGGCAGGCTACTGTCCTTTGACATGTAAGTGGCAGGCCCTCCACCCTCCCAGCCCAGGAAGACCTATTAAATATGCAGGTGTATGCAAGTGTGACTAAGCATCCTGTGTTTGAGGTTGTCTGAGTGAATGCACAAGGGAGCTGACAACTAAACTTAGCCAGACGTGGATTGGAAGGCACAGAAGGATTTAAGTGTAGAGAAATGCTCACTTTCTAAAAGTAGCATTTCTAAAATAGTAATATAAAATCCAACTTCACCATTAAGGCTGATTTTGTATCACCATTCTGGCCATACTAAATATGACCTGGGTAATCCTTTCAGATCAGGATCTATCACTCAAACAGTATATGAGGGTAGCCTTAATGCTATCCTATGAAAGGAGCAGGCCTCACAGCAGTGTAAAAACGAACTTAGGAGTTTTACACTACCAGGACATGTAGAACACCCATGTTCATGTCCTGCCTTTTACCTCCATACTACCCTGCCCTCTGGGCTACCTAGGGCCTACCTCAGGGGTGACCTATATGTAGTAAAAAGGGGACTTTAAGGCTTGGCAAGTACTTTTAAATGGCAAGTTGAAGTGGCAGTGAAACTGCACACACAGGCACTGCAGAGGCAGGCCTGAGACATGGTTAGGGGGCTACTTATGTGGATGGCACATCCAGTGCTGCAGCCCACTAGTAGCATTTAATTTACAGGCCCTGGGCACATGTAGTGCACTTGACTAGGGACTTACAAGTAAATTAAAAAAGCCAATTGGGTATGAGCCAAAGTCAGCAATTTTTAAGGAGAGAGCATATGCACTTTTGCACTGATTAGCAGTGGTAAAGCGTGCAGAGTTCTAAAGCCAGCAAAAATGAGATCAGAAAAAGAGGTGGAGGAAGGCAAAATGTTTGGGGGTGACCCTGCAGAAAGGGCATTTGCAACATATCCCCCTTCCAGCCTAAAGCCAGGGTAGACTAATCAACACTCAGATGGACTTCCCTGCTTAAGGAGATAGAACATGGACAATGGCCCACTACTGCAGGGGCATTTGCCAGTTCTATGCCACTATGAACTCATTGAGGCTCCTCTGTCTATACTCTCTGGGGCCACGGAACTGACCCCTGGGGAACCCTTCTCCTCATCTGAGGACCTCCTAACTTTAATTTGCTCACAGATGCATCCCAGTAGGTAGATAGTACCACCAGGGCTAACAACGTGATGTGGCCCATTCCATTCCTTGGGTCTGACTTCTGTCCTCAACCTAGGGAAAACTCTGTCCACAAGGACAGTAACACAAAGAGGCCACTGACAGCTGTCAGTGTCAAGAGCCAGGCCCCAGACCATCCACTGCTAAGTGGAGACCCTGAGTGGGGCCTTTTGATGAGCTCCTCCTCCAGCTGTTGGACTGGTAGAGGGCTCACAAGGGGCTCCTGAGGCACCTCAGAATGGGGGACTGAAGCCCCAGGGGTCTTGCACCCCTTCTCCATTCTACCTCCCACCAGTTCAGGTGTGGTACCCTGACACTGGTCATTCAGCCCAGGGTCTGTACCCTGAGGCTGAATAGGGGTCAAGGGTGAGTCCTTCCTCACGCTGCCACCCCCGGTCTTCCGTGCCCTCCTCTGAGGAGTGGGACTGCCAGATAACTGATCTGTCAGGGGGCCCTTAGGGATCACCCCTCTCAGCTCACCTGACACTGGGGCGCTCCCATCAGGGCACAGTCTCTCGGTGCAGACTAGGTTACCTTGCTTGGGTCCCTTGTGGGAACAGTCCAAGCACTGGGGCTGGGAATAGGGTTTACTGGGCCTCTGCCCACCCCCACCTCTCCTCCTACCTTTAGAAGGGACATGGGACCCTTTTCCCCACTTACCATTATGGGACCTATCTGGGTCCCTGTGTACCTCCCCCCCACTCTGTTGAGAGGAACCTAAACCACTTTCCTTACGATCACTCCCAAGTGCTTTTTCAGATGCTCTGGTACTCACCCAGTGCTCTGCATCCTTTGCAAGTTCCCTGGGGTCAGAGAACTTACAATCAACCAAGTGCTGGCATAGCTCTGGAAAACAGTGACTGAACAGGTGCTCTCTGGCCAACAAATTGTACAGCCCCTAAAAAGTGTTTACCATACTACCCTTCACCCAGCCATCCAGTGCCTTACAAAAGTGTCCTACAAAATACCCCCATGACTGGTGAGGCAGTTTCCTACTGCCCCTGAATCACAACCTGCACTCCTCTGGGGTGAAGCCATATCTCCTTCATGGTTGGATACCTAATTCTGTCTCTCCCATATAGGGCCAGAATGGCATCCCTCCCATTACAAGGTATATGCCCCCATAGAGCAGCCACCCAATCTTCCCCAGGGATCCTCTGTGCTACCAGGGTGACCTCATACACCTCAAACCACTTGTCTATGTCCTCCCCCTCTCTGAAGTCAGGTACCAAATCTCTGGGTAGGTTGGTCTCTTTCTCAGCACTGGACATTGTAGTTCTGCTGCCACCACTGGACTCTACTTGCAGTGCCTTTAGGTCCAGTTCCATCAGACTCAGTTCATGAGCCATTTTTCTTACTGCCAAAGCCCTCTCAGCCTCAGCTCTTCTCTCCTCTGCCAGGGCTTTGTCAGCCTCAGCTCTTCTTTCCTCTGCAGCCAGTTGAGCTAGCTGCAGCCTCAGGTCCCTCTCAGCCTGTCTGTCCCAAGGCTCCTCAGGGGACAGGGCATAGGAGGAGACACTGCTTCCCGCATATGATCCAGTAGGGGACTCACTCTCTGTGGGTTCCCTTTTCTCCTCTGGAGCCACTGCTAAGTCATTTTTCTCCTCCTTCTCAACATCCTTCTCAGGGCCATCACCCGTTTGGTCCTTTGCTGCCTGTTCCCCTTCCCCACGTGCTTCCCCAAAGGCTACAAAGGCATCCTGCAGTTCCTGCTTATTGGGTCTCTTGGACAGAGCCAGGCCCCTCTGTCTGCAGAGCACCCTTAGCTCAGCCTTGGTGAGGGATTCAATGGGGACTATATCTGACCCCTCGTAGTCTTCTGTGAAGCTGGAATCGATTTCCAAGCTGTACTAAGGTATCACAAGGACAACACAAAGTTCCAAGTTTATGAAGGAAAGGTGGGATTAAAATTAGAAAAAAATGACCAAATGGAGAGAAAAAGGAGCAGAAAAAAGTAACTCATAATGACCTCTAACTGTGGGTAGGTAGTGTACACATAGCTATTGTATGTTACTGCACAAACACAAGTCCTAGCTACACCGCTGATCACCAATGTTAGAAATAGGGTCTTTGGTTGGCAGTCAGGTTTCCCCCTGTCCAAGCAAGGATGCTAATTTCTAGTCAGGGTCACACGCAATCCAAATTATCCTGTGCCCACCCTCTGGTAGCTTGACACTGAGCAGTCAGGCTTAACTTAGAAGGCAATGTGTAAAGTATTTGTGGAATAAATCATGCAATAACACAGTATAGCACCAGAAAAATACACCACACAGTGTTTAGAAAAATATATATTATTTATCTGGATATATGCAGGTCAAAACGATTAAGATGCAATAAGCATATGTTGAAATATCACTGGAAAAATGATATAAAGTGTCTTGAGTCTCTTAAAAGCAACCAATGTCTCTTGCAAGAGCAAACAGTGACACAATACAAAAAAGTACTAGAGAAGCAACCCTCCAGTTGGGGGTAAGTAGCAGACTAAATATATACACTAGTTATCAGAAATAGGCATAGAAAGAAATAGAAAACAGTGCAAATGTAGTTAGACAATAGTGACCCTAGGGGAAGCCCAAACCATATACTAAAAAAATGTAATGCAACCACAGAAGCCCCAGCTAGGTAACTGGAATGTGTGGAGGGAAGCTGGGGGTACTAGAAAACCCCAAGGGAGGTACCACAGTGCACCCTAGCAACCAAGAGAGAAGGAGTAAGTTAGTGGATTTTCCTCAAACCTCCCAAAAGGAGGAAAATTAAGAAAATGGAACACAGAGACAAGACTGCTAGAAACCAGCAGTGGATTCCTGAAGAGGAAGATCTGTGGAAGAAGGTAACCAAGTTCAGAGGGCACAGATAAGTCCAGGAGGAGTAGGAGCTACTACCCACCCAGCTGTGGATGCAGGAGTTGGTCAACAGTGATGTGAAGAAGGTCAGCACTGCATCCCTGGAGTCAGTGAAGAGTTCATGAGGGATGCAGGTGACAGCCCACACTGGAAGAAGAATTGCAGTTGGATGTAGGTGCAGGAAATGCACCAACAAGACTTGGCAGAGGTCACGGTTGACGAAAAGTGGAGCTGCTAGGGACCAGCAAGGCCCAGGAGGACTCAAACCAGGAGAGGGAATCAGAGTGGGCCCTCAACGACACAAAGTGCCCACAGGAGCAAAGGCAGCACCCACAGGAGTCCCACAGGATGGGGACACAGGAGTCGCAAAAGAGCACACACAGCACAAAGGGTCCCACGTCGTAGGAGAACCATGGAGAGGGCTGTGCCTCGCAGGAAGGAGTGCTGAGGGCTGGAGCTACACATAGACTGAGGATCCCTTGGAGGAGATGCAAACAAGCCTTGGTAGCTGCAAGAGATGCTTTGCACGTGGGTAGTGTCCTGTGTGGGTCGGCAAGGGCTTACCTCCACCAAAGTTGGACAGCTGGTAGAGAGGTGCAAGAGGTCTACTCCGGACCCCCATCCGTGATGCAGGATCCATGCAGCATAGGATGAGAAGAGATCCACGCAGCTGGTCATCGTTGCAGTCGGTGCCTGCGGATGAAGGGGAGTGACTCCTTCACTCCAAGGGAGATTCCTTCTTCCTTCTCCTACATACTGAAGACTTCCCACCCTCAGAGGATGCACAGCTGGGGAAATGTAGCAGAAGCTGGAAGGAGCTGTGGAAACAATGTTGCAAAAAAAGAGTCTTCTTCGTGGATGCAGATAGTTGGTTCCTGGAGGGTCAAGTTGTGGTTCCAGTGGCTAGAAGTTGAAGTAAGGTTGCAGAGGAGTCCTGCTGAAATCTTGCAAGCCGAATCTGAGGACCCACCCAAGAGAGCGATCCTAAATAGCCCTGAAAGGGGGATCGGTAACCTAGCCATGTGACCACCTATCAGAGGGGGCTCTGACGTCACATGCCTGGCCTGGCCACTCAGATGCCCCCAGTAGTCTCTGTCAACCTTGGATTCAAGATAGCAGAACTGAGGGACCCTCTGGAGGAGCTCTGAGCAGCACCCCTGGGGTGGTGATGGACAGGTGAGTGGTCACTCCCCTTTCCATTGTCCAGTTTTGTGCCAGAGCAGGGACTAGAAGTCCCTGAACCAGTGTAGACTGCTTTATGCACAGAGGGAACCAAATGTGCCCTTCAAAGTATAGCAGTGGCTTGGGGAAGCTACCCTTCCCAAGCCTTGTAACACCTATTTCCAAAGAAAGAGGCTGTTACCCCCCCCTCCCAAAGGAAATGCTTTGTTCTGCCTTCCTGGGCTTGAGCTGTTCAAGCAGGAGGGCAGGGACCTGTCTGAGGGGTGGCCGCAGCTGGGCTGCCTGGAAAACCCTAGAAGACTGGTAGGAGTAATGTTGGGGCTCATCTAAGAAGCCCCCAGAGTGCCTCGAATCATACCTCCAATACTGGCAACAGTATTGGGGAATGATTCCGACATGTTTGATACTGAACATGCCGAGGTTTGGAGTTACCATCATGTAGCTGGACCTATGTCCAGTTCACGCATAAAATGGCATCCCCGCACTCACAAAGTCCATGAAAATGGCACTGGAGTTCGTGGGGGCACCTCTGCTAGTGCAGACATGCCCTCACACACAGGTACTTGCACCCTGCCCTCTGGGCTAGGAGGGCCTGCTATAGGGGTGACTCATAGTGACCTGGTGCAGTGGGCTAAGGTAAAAAAGGGTACATGCACCCTTTCACGTAGGCTGCAATGGCAGGACCGCAGAACTCTTTGCATGGGTTCCCCATGGGTGGCACAATACATGCTGCAGCCCATGGGGATCCCCTAGTACCCCAATGCCCTGGGTACCTATGTACCATATACTAGGGACTCACATGGAGGTACCAGTATGCCAAATGTGGGGTGACAATGGTACAAGTTACCAAGTTAGAAGAGAGAGAGCATAATCACTGGGGTTCTGTTTAGCAGGATCCCAGTGAACACAGTCAAACACACTGACAACAGGCAGGAAATGGGGGTAACCATGCCAAGAACGAGGGTACTTTCCTACACCCATCCAGCATGCAGATAAATGCAGATGTGAGCAAGTGTCCTGTGTTTATGGTTGTCCGGGTAGAATGCACAAGGGGAGCTGTCAACCAGCGCAGACCAGGAGTGTATTGGGGACAGGCTGTAAGGCACAGATGGCAGTAAGTGCAGAGAATCTGGATTCTGACTCACATGTGTTGAGCGGATGCGGATGGAGACAGACGCTAGTGGTCCCATATTTAGAAGGTTGAAGTCCCCTTGTGTGTTGCAACAAAGTCTATTTTTGCAACCTGTTGCATTATTTAACAACACTGAGTCCTGATGATGGTCTGACGGACCTCTGACTGCCACCACAGGCCGAAACGTTGACCTTACATTCTCATTTGAGAAGCTGAATTGAAAGTCCATTATATTGCTTGAACTGGACTGAAAACCAGGCTATTGTTGTGCAGGACTGTGTCACGAGGAGGGTTCCTGGATCTTCTGTTGAGATTTACTCTTGTGATCTAGGGGTGATATATCAGTGTTGCTGTTTATGAGATGGACATTCGTTGGATTTGTCGTACATTTTTTTTACTTCCTGAATCCTATTGCGTAATATATTGGATTTTAACCGTACAGAGTTGTCTTATTCATTAATTGAAGACTGGATCATATGTACACATACTATAGATAAGCAATTCCACTAGGACCATTTTTAAGTGAGACATTGCCTGTACCCAGTCCTAGGGGAATACTGGGTTGTCCCTAAGTGTGTTCATTCACTTTCTAAAAGTGGCATTTCTAAAATAGTAATATTAAATCCAACTTCACCAGTAAGCAAGATTTTCTATTACTATTCTGGCAATACTCAGAATCTACCACTTAAAAGTATATGGTGGTAACTCTGATGCTAATCTATGACAGAAGTACTGGTAAACAAATTTATGAGTTTTCTACTACTAGGACATGTAAAACACATATGAGCATGTCCTGACTTTTACCTACATACCACCCTGCCCTATGGGTTACCTAGGGCCTACCTTAGAGGTGATGTATATGTAGAAAATGGGGAGTTTAAGTCTTGGCAAGTAGTTTTAAATGCCAAGTCGAAGTGCCAGTGAAACCACACACGCAGGCCTTGCAATTGCAGGCCTGAGACATGGTTAAAGAGCTACTTATGTGGGTGGCACAATCAGTGCTGCAGGCTCACTCGCAGCATTTAATTTACAGTCCCTGGGCACATGTAGTGTACTTTACTAGGGACCTACAGGTACATTAAATATGCCAATTTGGTAGGAACCAATGTTACCATGTTTAGGGGAGAGAGCATATGCACTTTAGCACTGGACAGCAGTGGTAAAGTGTGCAGAATCATAAATCCAGCAAAAGCAGGGTCAGAAAAATGAAGGGAGGCAGACACAAAGTTGGGAGATGACCACCTTAAGGCTGTCAGGTCTAACATGACATCAAAAGGGTTTGGGGTGAGGTTCAACCCAAAATATTTTTGAAAGACTTCATGCCAAATGGTGCATTTTAAAGCACATTTTAACATACATTTTATAAAAAGCCATAAACTCTGCAAAACCACTCAGGAAATAACCCATCTCTTTGATGGTGTGCACCACAGCTTGACTGAAAGAAATGGCGGATGTTGGTTGACTGGGGTGTGAACCCTAGACAAGCAGCAACCACAAGCCTTGTCAGGGTGAGGCACAAGACAACCCTAAATTAATCTGTATTCAACAGATGGATTGTCCAGGTCCTGGGGTCAAGGATGTTGGAACCTTCTGTACCTCATGTTCAAGTCAGGAGGCCAGCCAACTAACCCTTGAAATCATTCAGGGGTCCAGGGGTCAATGGATGCATCTCCAATTCCTTCCCACCATGGCAAGAGGGCAGCAGGTCAGCACAGCAGAGCAGCAGTCCAGCAGAGTTGCAGTCCTTTCAGCAGCACAGCAGTCCTTCTGTGCAGAGTATCCATAGGTCCAGAATTGTACTGGAGAGTTGGTGTCTGAGTTGGTGTTTGAGGTCCAATATTTATACCCAGTTCTGCGTTTGAAGAGGGAGAAGCTTTGCGAGGTTTGTTTTTGAAGTGCACAGGTGCCCGTCCTTCCGTGCCCTGGCTCCAGACCAGCTACATGGGATATGCAGTCTTTTGTGTAGAAGCAGGACACAACCTATTCAAGTGTAAGTGGAGCTCCTCTCTCCCATCCTTCCAATGATGGCCCATCCAAGCACACCTATGCTTCCTTTTGTGTGTGGCTGTCTAGAAGGAATACAGAAATCCCAAAGGCAGGGTGTAGGAGCCAATTGACTAAGGCAAAAAATGCTAACTTTCTAAAAGTGGCATTTTCAAAATTGGAATTTAAAATCTGACATCACTATAAGTTAAGATTTTTCATTGCAAATCCACAGACACCAAACATAAAAGAGTTACCTATTCCAATTTGGAAGTTTCATCTTATTAAATGTAATAAGATAACTCTATTGTTATCCTATGGGAGAGGTAGGTCTTGCAGTAGTGTAAAATGAATTTAAGAGTTTTTCACTACCAACACATCTAAAATGTAGGAGTAGATGTCCTACTTTTTTATATACAATATACCCAGCCCTCTAGGCTGTCCAGGGTCTACCCTAAGGGGGACTTATATGTATCAAAAAGTATGGTTTGGGCCTGGGAAAAGGTTTATTTTGCCAAGTCAAAATAGCAGCTTACAACTGCATGCACAGGGTGCAATGGCAGGCATGAGACATGTTTTAAAGTACTACTTGGGGTGGTGGCATAATCAGTGCTGCAAGCCCACTAGTAGCATTTAATTTACAAACACTGGACAGAGATAGTGCTTTTTTACTAGGGACTTACAAGTATTTTAAATATGCTGTTATTCCTGACAGCTTTAGGGTGGTCATCCCCCAACTTTTTGCCTGCCTCCCTCCACTTTTCTGACACAGTTTTTGCTGGTTTAAGGACTCTGCGCCCTTTACCACTGCTAACCAGTGCTAAAGTGCATATGCTCTCTCCCTTAGACATGGTAACATTGATTCATACCCAATTTGCCTCTTTGATTTACTTATAAGTCCCTATTAAAGTGCACTATCTATGCCCAGGACCTGTAAATAAAATGCTACTAGTGGGCCTGCAGCACTGATAGCGCCACCCGGGTAAGTAGCCCCTGAACCATATCTCAGGCCTGCCAATGCAAGGCCTGTGTGTGCAGTTTCGCTGCCACTTCGACTTGGCATTCAGAAGTACTTGCCAAGCCTAAAACTCCCCTTTTTCTACATATAAGTCACTCCTAAGTTAGGCTCTAGGTAACCCATGGGGCAGGGCACTATATAGGTAAAAGGCAGGACATGTATGCATGTGTGCATGTGTTTTACATGTCCTGGTAGTGAAAAACTTGTGAAATTGTTTTCCACTACTGTGAGGCCTGCTCCTTTCATAGACTAGCATTAGGTCTGCCCTTATATACTTTTTAAGTGATAGATTCTGATCTGAAAGGGGTAACCAGATCATATTTAGTATGGCCAGAATGGTAATAGAAAATCTTGCTTATTGGTGAGGTTGGATTTTATAATACTATTTTAGAAATGCCACTTTTAGAAAGTAAGCATTACATACAACAATGCCCAGAGAGTAAAAACACAACAATTATTCATACATTATAAAACAACATAGGTGAAAAATAGAAAAACAATGTATTCATATAAATATATATTCATTCAGATACAAATACATCTAAAAAACAACTTTGTATGTTAATCCTATAAGGACACCCCATCTAATAGACAACACACCGAAATGGATAGTGTGAGAGAAAGTGCTCGTGATAAATGACAGGAAAAAGAAATAATAAATATTCAGTTCAATCCAAAACCTAAACAAAGGACATTAAAAACAGTCTGTTGGTTCTTTTTTTGCTGCATTGACTCCATTCCAAATCCTCTCAGTATCTAAACCACTTCCTTCCGTCCTCCAAGGCAGTGTTCCCCAAACCCCGGGCCGCGGACCGGTGCCGGTCCGTGGATCAATCGGCACCGGGCCGCCCCACTGTGGCGGGCGGTAAATGTTTGATAATTTTTCCGTGGCCCGCTTGTCACACAATGGGACAAGCGGGCCACGGAAAAATTATCAAACATTTACCGGTCCGCGGCGGTAAAAAGGTTGCACAACACTGCTCCAAGGAACCTATGCAAAAACCAATCTGAACTGTGACATATACGTCGACGTTTCGACCCCTCAATTTCTTGCGCCAAATCTCAGCTCCACAATGGGTCTTCTTCAGGACTAACTGATGGGAGTCCCTTAATATATCCCCTGACTCCGTCACTTTTATACTTATCTACTTGTCAAGAGATTGAATCTGTTTATAAATTCCAATTTATCACCAAATACTGGGTTACTGATCAACTCCATGTATTCTTCATCGTGACCCTGATAACGATCAGTCTTAGGAGGGCTCATACACAATGAAGAATACATGGAGTTGATCAGTAACCCGGTATATGGTGATAAATTGGAATTTATAAACAGATTCAATCTGTCTATTAGATGGGGTGTCCTTATAGGATTAACATAGTAAGATGTTTTTTAGATGTATTTGTATATGAAAGAATATATATTTATATGAATAAATTGTTTTTCTATTTTTCACCTATGTTGGTTTATGAAGTATGAATAATTGTCTGTTTTTTCCTCTCTGGGCATTGTTGTATGTAATGCTTACTTTTCACCCAGCCCTTTGGGGTTTATGGGTTACCCTCTGTGGTTTATAAGTACTTTTAGAAAGTAAGCATTTCTCTGCACTTAAAAACCATCTGTGCCTTACAGCCTGTCTCCAATCAGCGTCTGGGCTGGGCTGGTTGACAGCTCCCTTGTGCATTTCACCCAGACAACCACACACACAGGACACTCAGTCACATCTGCACTCATCTGCATATTGAATGGGCCGTCCTGGCCTGGAAGGGTGGCGGGCCTGACACATTTCAAAGGCTAGTGACCTGCCCTCACACAATGGACTTCCAAACCCCCCAATGGGACCCTGGCAGACAGGACTGCACTGAAAGGGGAACTTGTACACTTCAAGACCACTCTTTGAAGTCTCCCCCACTTCAAAGGCATTTTGGGTATATAAACTGGGTCTCTGACCCCACCAAGTGAGGCACTTCTGGATCTGCACCTGAACTCTGTCAGAGGACCTGCCTGGCTGCCCAAAGGACTCTCTGGACTGCTTTGCTGCAAAGGACTTTTGCCCTCCTGTTGCCCTGCTGGGCTCTGACTGTGCATGAAGGACTCTGCCTTTCCCCCCCCCCCCACACACACAAAAAGTGATCTTCAGGGGCTTGGATTGAGCTTGCCTTTTGTTCTGGGGTCTCAGGGACTAAAAAGACCTCCACTGCTACCCTTTTGCTAGTACACCAACTTCAGTGATGCCAGCGATGCCGCAGCCTGCTTCTGGTCCGTGGACCTCGCTTCACGCAATGATTTTGGCCTGCAACACAAGACCGACGTTGCTGCGACTCCGCTGACGTCACTCAGGGTCATTGTGACACTGAGAAGTCGACACATCACGTCCTGACTTACCGGAACCAGCAGACCCGCCAGGTCACAAGGAATCAGTGCATTGCGGACGCCGCCGCATCACCTCCCCCTGCTTCCGGACAGAGCCTTTGCTGCACCTCCACCTGCATCACAGCGCGGAAGCAACGGCTCTCTCCTCGGACGCCGTAAGGGACTGACGCTGCACCAACTCCATTGACGCCTCTTTCCAACTACGTGCAATATCCTTGTTCATCGTTTTTCCTGGGGGTCCATGTGACTCCGTGACCGGTACCGGTGGTGTCGGATTGTTGGGATAAACTCTGTCAACGACATCGTGATAGCCCCAGTTGGAGCTATTGTGTTTTCCAGGCGCTTTAGTTGGATTTAATCTTTAAAAATTCAGAACTTTGCTTGGGTACATTGGATTTTCATTGTTTCAACAATTTTATTCAGATAAATATTCTCTATTTTCCCAAACCTGTGTGGTCTCTTTTTTTGTGGTGTTTTCACTGTGTTACTGTATGATTTATTGCACAAATATTTTACACATTGCCTTGTAGGTTAAGCCTGACTACTCAGTGCCAAGCTACAAGAGGGTGGGCACAGGATAATTTGAATTGTGTGTGACTTACCCTGACTTGGATTGTGGTCCCTACTTGGACAAGGGTGTATACCTCTGCCAACTAGAGACCCCTTTTTTAACATATGCCAATTGGGTAGAGGCCACATCACTTCCTGCGAAAATGTCAAAACCAGAGCCGTCAAAACTATTGCTCAAGCCTTACAAGGCACTAATCCGAGCTGATACCATGTTTTTATCTTTGTTACAGTAAAACTGCACAAGCAAGCACTCATTTATAGCTTCTCTCAAAGACAAAGCAAAAGCAAAGGTAAGTACAAAAAACTACCTAGCATAAATTATTTTAATCTCTTCTACTTTCACTATCTATCCCAGTTTCTAGAACAAAAATGTATTTTAAATGTCCAAACGCAAAAGGAGTATGGTGGCATTATCACCAGAAGTTGGATAAAACATCCTATCGCTTCTTTCCCAATGGAACAAACTGAGTGATGCTGATCAAATTGAGTTCCATCATCTACTTTCTTGTCTGATGGGTAGGCATCGCTAAATTTGCAAGAGAATAAGTACCGGGCACAAAGTTGTGTTCAGAAGCCTGTGGCTGGTGCTATTGAAGTTCAGGGTGTTGAACATCAATGCTGCATAATCTTGGTTCTACTATGCCTCTTTAATCCACTACCAGACAGTCCTTGCCTCTTTGTTTAATTTTTAAAGGTTCTTTTTCTTCCCTGCTTTCTCCCCTTGTCAAGGTTTTTCATCTTTTTCTTCCTCCTTCAGCTCCCCCTTTATCTTAATTGTTGTGGATCAAAATCTGATACAGAGAAGTACCTACAACCCCAGGTCAAATTAAGCACTGAGGGGAGGACACTTAAAAATGACTATTAAGTGCCAGACACACATGCAAAACCATAGAGCAGGTGTCTTCAAACTATTTAATGTTGCGCCCCCCAATGAAAAAAATAATCATCGGGGGCCCCCTCAACATTTTTCACAATTATTTTTATTAAACAGGCAATGTTTAAATACGTCTAAACTTATTTAAACATTGCAGTTAGGTTATGTTACCGATTTGAAAATGCAATCAAATACATGATTGCCAAACATATTATTCTGGTCAGGCAGGCTTTACTCGCTGTGTAAAGGTATCCACAGTGTGATTATTAGAAATGGGGGTGAGGGATTTGAAGAATATTTGAAGCCCCTTCTCTTTTGACACCTTCTAACGGCCAGAATATAGATGACAAAAGAGGTTTTTGATGACCCATTACAGAGCGGCTTACTGCAGCTCAATAAAACAAAACACTGCCATCAGTATAATGCTTCCTTTGGCCAGAGCCTGGCGTCCACCCCTGGGATCACTTAAGGCCCCCCTCGGGGGGGGGCCTCCCCCATATTGAAGACCTCTGCCCTATAGTATAACATTTATTGAAACTTAATTGTCAGACAACCCAAGTGTGTCTGAGATCGAAGGAGAACTGCACAGAACAACACTTTGATAGCCATTCCCTGAGCTTTACCTCACTGTTCTTCAGGGCACTGGAGACCTCCATGCAATAAATTACAACTGTATGCCAGGGTTAGCAGACTCAAACACACACACGCGGGCACCCTCTCAGACAGGCCCATGTGAACAGCATCCATTTTAGGGCATCCTCATTCCTCACTCCTCATCCCTACTTCTCATTCCTGCTTCTCATCCCTGCTTCTCAACCATCATCCTTACTTCTCATCCATCACACATCACCCCTACTTCTCATCCGTCATCCCTACTTCTCTTCCATCATCCCTACTTCTCATTCACCATACTTCTCATCCATCATGCATCTTCCCTCATACATCATCCCAATTTCTCATCCATCATCCCTACTTCTCATCCATCATACATCAATGGATGCTGTACATGTGAACACAAGCATGCATGCCCGCACATCCCTTTATTACGTACCAAGAGTACATCGTTTTCCTATTTAGCTGCTCCTTTGAGCACCATGACTGCCCTATTTTAGCAGATGTACTGCACTGTCTGAGGCATGCCGAGCTTGTCTGTTAAATAACATGGACTGCACCTGAGTAAGGCACATAGTTGACTGCGCCCCTCGCACATGCGCAATCCATACTTCCGTCTGCCAACCCTTATACACATGGATTTTTCATCACACCAGGTTGAGCCCTTTTATTTCCTCTTTTCAGGTCGCTGGGTCTGGAAGGAGCATGAATTCATGATCTGACAGAATCGTGTTTTCATGCAAGCTGTCTCTCGACCAGCAGCCTTCAGTGCAGTGAATGTGGGTCCTGTGTTGGTTTAGGTGGTAGTTTACTGCCTCTTGAACACTGCAATATTTTACAGGGTTTGATAACCTTTAAATTTTGGATTGAAGACAGATCGGATGTCCGTGATCTTGTTCTGGTATTCCTGGAACTGTGCTCGAGGGATGCCAGAACACCCTCCGGCTAAATAATACTTTCAGGCTGGTGCCAATGCTATTCCACAAAGAGACGCGCACATAAAAAGAAGCAGACCTCGCTGCTTTAGTGAAGTGCCCTCCTCTTGTTGGCATTTCATAGGTTAGTGAGAACTAATGTAAAATTACACAGACAGACACTATTTCTACTGATGGGCGATGGGCTGGGAGAAGCGGAGAGCGAGCACAGGCACTGCCACCCTGCCCGGAGCACCCCACGTGCAGGTTCTGCACAGGTGGGACTTGTGCAGAGCTCTGCCAGTGGATCTCAAGCCTGACCTCATGATCCATGGTATTTCAGCAGACAGAAGGACACACTGCTCTGTAGAAAGACCCTGGGGCTCATTTAGAGTTCGAGGAGTGGGCTCCCACCTGTCAAACCCATGACTCCCCTGATCTGCTTAGAGGAGGTGGAACCACTGATAGTGCAATGGTAGAGCCTCGGCCAGCTAGGCTGGTGTGCAGTTATTAGTTGGGTCCATCTGCCACAGGCTCTTGTCCTGATGTAGATTTTCTCTGCCTGGGACTGTCATACAAGGCAAAGTCATCAACAGCTCCCACGTGCTCATAGCAAACTCATTGGGTATGAAAGGCATTCCCTTTTCAGTTTCAGAGACAATCCCCTGCTTTGTTTGTGCCGGAAATTAAAACAAAATGCCAAAAGGATCCGCAACCACATGGAGACCCGCCCAGTATTCAGCTTTCACAACCATGCTTCTGCTGCAGCAGCAGGCACACTTCACAAATCAATCTGGACGGCATTCACCAGACAGAGCCTCAACCATCCAGTCCACCCAGGAGACCACCCCAAGGTTCTAGTCCTGACCTGCGACACTCCCTCCTGATCCAGTACTTGGTCCACACACAACTCCCTCCCCGCATCTCTGTTGTGTCCCAAAGTATCTTTGCTGCTGTTTCAGCACTCAGATCTCTACAGAGCTCTACCAACGTACCTTAATCCAATTGTGTGGCATTCTCTTTTTATGCAACTGAGACCCAGACAGAGCGTTCGCATTGAGTCTCCATCCTGATGGACTCAACCTACGCTTATTCAGTACTGGGAACCAAACACAGCTCTGAGACAGGGGGTGAGAGGTGGGGACAGGTTTGGACATGCCAAATTATGTGCATCCTTCTGCTTTCTTCCCATTCTTCCTCTTTCTCTGTCCCTTCCACCACCCGCTGTGTTTGGTGCCATAAGGAGCTGGCAATATAAGTGCAGCTGTCGACCTTGAAAACCAACTTCCCATGGCTACAACTTCTATCTGCCCTCACAGGAAATGTGCAACGGGATAAATGGCAATCCGGCTTTGATTGGAGTAGCTGAGAAGCAAGAGGTTGACAGATAAAAAAGGGTTGGTATAAAATGGAGAAGGTTGGTAGGTAGAATGGCGTTAGGAAGTTAGGGGGAGGCAAGTGACATTGGGGTAATGTCAGAGAAGTAGGGAGGTTGGGCTTAGAAGGTGGGGCAGAGGTACAGAAGCTGGGAAGATGCAGAACAATGTGCTCGGGATAGGTAGCAAGGTTTCGAAGTTGGATAGGCCTGGGAGAAGGAGGATTACAGGTGGCAGTGTTGTAGTAAAGTTTTTGCAGATTAGGAGATAAAGGCTAAGAAGTAGAAGAGAAGTGAGGAGATTGGACGTCTTGTGGAAGAAGGTATGGACTGGCAGAAAGGTCGAGAGGATGGAATGGGGTGAATGAGGAAGCTTTGAAGCTGGAAAACTAATAAGGAAGTTTGGCTGGGGCAGCAACAGAAAGCTGGCAGGTGGCTGAGATGTTGAAAAGCTTTGATGGAATACACAGGGGCCATGTTCAATTTTTTTTTGTCAGAATGTAAAAAATTATTAGAAGTACTTTCAGGAATGATGCTTTGGACCGCTAAGTGGCATATTGTATTGTTGGCAGACAAAAAAAATTAATGACCTTGGAATGTCTTCAAAACCCCAAAATGCCCGAACCTAGCACTAACCACCTGATTCTTTTATTTCCTATTCTCTCGTCTCTTTCTCTCTGACCCAGTGTAGGAGGCTGGCCTGGTTTGTAGTGGGTACCGAAGGTACTTACACCTTATACCAGGTCCAGTTATACCTTATTAGTGAAATATAGGCAGTGTTCTAGTAGCTTAGGCTGTCTAGAGGTAGCTGTAGCAGAGCAGCTTAGGCTGAACTTGGAAACATGCAAAGCTCCTGCAATACCACTATACAGTGCTTAATTTGTAAATAAAAAGGTGCCGCTGCTCAAAGCCCCCCTCTTAAACACGTGGCTGCTGCAATTAAATGTGTGAACATGGAATACTGAGGCGAGTAATCCTGAAGCCATCTCGGCCTTTTCAATCCATATAAAGCCACTCCCCGCCCCTTCAGCTCACTCTTGCAGCTTTCTGCTTTCTCCCTTTGTGATGCTTTTTCGTTTTTCCCTTCATTCATATTTCCCATATGTGTCTTTTGCTCGCAGCAAATGCTTGAGGCAGAAGAATAAGCCCCGGCCCTCAAACATAAGTGCCGGTGCTCAGCACCGGACAAAACAAGCACAAATTAGGCACTGCCACGTTAGTTACACAGTACTTATACACAATAAAAGACAATACTCATTGTTACCAAAAATAAAGGTACTTTATTTTAGTGACACAAGGCCAAAAATATCTGAGAGGCAATACTCCTTCTGGAGGTAAGTATTATACACAATATATACACAAGTAAACAAAATCAGGTAAGTAAACAGTCATAGAATAGTGCAAACAGTAGAAAATACAATAGATTGCAATGGCCTAGGAGCAACACAAACCATATACTAAAATAGTGGAATGGGAATGTCGAATTCGCCCCTAGGCAAGTGTAGTGTGTAGAGGGGCGCTGGGAGTGTAAGAGAATACCAAAGGTAGGTAAAGTACCCCACCCCAGAGCCCAGGAAAGCAGGAGTAAAGTACAGCAAGTTTTGTCAGGACACACTACGAGTCTTGATAAAGGATTTTGCAAGAACCAAGCAAGACCGCAAGCAACAAACGATGGATTTCTGAACCTGAAGATCTGTGGAGAGAGGAGACCAAGTCCAGAAGTCAAAGAAGAGTCCAGGAAGGACAGGAGCCCCTGCCAACCTAGAAGAAGGTGCAAAAGTGGATTCTCCGGTCAGAAGAAAAGTACAGACGTGCAACAAGGAAGATGGCTGCAGGTTCCTGCGTGGTGCAGGAGATATCCCACATTGAGTTGTTGGATGCAGGCTTTTTGCATCGCTGGATTCCGCCAACAGCCTTGGTTCAAGCAAGTACACAGTTTGCGTCAAAGAGGAGCTGCCTGGACCCAGGAGAGACCTCGGGGCCTCAACTCAGACTGAGGAGACAGAGGGGACAATGAAGATGCAAAGTGCGGTCGTTGCAGCACTACACTGGAAGGTCCCACACCACCGGAGATCAACTCAGGGAGCTGTGCATCACAGGATGGAGTGCTGGGGACCTGGGCTGCGCTGTGCATGAAGAACTTTTGGAAGAAGTGCACAGCATGGGGAGGTAAGCTCTTACCCAAATTTGGACAGCTGGACCTTTGGACAGTCTGGGTCGCTTTGGTCCACCACCTTTGTTCCAGGGAGTAAACTCGTCATCAGAATAGGAGTCCCAGTTGTCGTCTCCGAAGGGAGCCTGCAGAAGCAGGGAAGTGACTCCGTCACTCCACGGGAGATTACTTTGGTTCTTCTGGTGCAGGGTGAAGACAGGCAATCCTCAGAGCATGCACACCTTGGAAACAGTTGCAAATGCTGACTGGAGCTGAAGTTGCAGGTCAAAGGAGTCGCCCTGGATACTTTATTGCAGTTACACAGGTTCCTGGAGCATTCTGCGGTTGATCCGATGGTCAGAAGCTGAAGCAGAGGATGCAGAGGAGCCCTGGAGGAATCTTGAAAAACGAATCTGAGGAAACACCCAGAGGAGAGACCCTAAATAGCCCTGAGAGGGGGATTGGCTACCTACCCAGGTATGCACCTACCAGGAGTGGTCTCTGACGTCACCTGCTGGCACTGGCCACTCAGAGGTCTCCAGAGGGTCCCCACACCATGGAATCCAAGATGGCTAATACCAGGGACACTCTGGAGAAGCTCTGGGAACTACCTCTGGGGTGGTGATGGACAGGGAAGAGGTCACTCCCCTTTCCTTTGTCCAGTTTCGCGCCAGATCAGGGACTGGGGGTCCTTGAACCAGTGTAGGCTGGATTATGCAAGGAGGGCACTGTTTGTGCCCTTCAGAGCATTTCCAGAGGCTCTGGGAGGCTACCCATCCCATGCCTATTCCCAACACCTATTTCCAATGGGAGAGGGTGTAACACCCCTTTCCTAAAGGAAATGCATTGTTTTACCTTCCTGGGATTGAGCTGATCAGTCCCCAGGATAGCAGAAACCTGTCTGTGAGGTGACAGAAGCTGGGGCGGCAGTGGAGACCTCAGAGAGCTGGTTTAGCAGTACTAGGGGTCCCAGGTGGAGCCCCCAGGGTGCATGGGATTGGCCCTCCAATGCCAGATTTGGATTGGGGGGTCAATTCAATGATCTTAGACACCTGGCATGGCCATTTTCGGAGTTACCGTTGTGAAGCTACATATATGTATTGACATATATGAGGTGCACGCTTATAATGGTGTCCCCGCACTCACGAAGTCCGGTGAATTGGCCCTGGACAACTTTGAGACACCTTTGCTAGTGCAAGGGTGCCCTTACACATAGAAACTTTGCACCTAGCCTTCAGTAAATGAAGGTTAGACATATAGGTGACTTATAAGTTACTTAGTGCAGTGTGAAATGGCTTTGAAATAGTGTGTGCACTATTTCACTCAGGCTTCAGTGGCAGTCCTGATGAAAGGTTTGTATGAGCTCCTTATGGGCAGTGAAAGAAATGCTGCAGCCCATAATGATCTCCTGGAACCCCAATGCCCTAGGTTCCTAGGTACCATATACTAGGGACTTATAAGGGGGGTCCAGGGTGCCAATCAATCAGTATTGGAATATGGAGTCACTAAAGTGTAGTGACAAATTTGGTAAGTAGTGAGAGCATAAGCACTGAGGTTCTGGTTAGCAGAATATCAGTGGCACAGTCACGCATGCTGACAACACACATAGGCCACAAACTATGAGCACTGGGGTCCTGGCTAGCATGATCCTAGTGAGACAGGCAAAACACACTGACAAATAGGTTTTAAACTATGAGCACTTGGGTCCTGGCTAGCAGGATCCCAGTGAGACAGTAAAAAAACACTGACAAACACTCACAAACAGGCCAAAAATGGGGGTAACCATGCTAGAAAGAGGCTACTGTCTCACACCTTGCTGTTCTTTTTTTTAATCATTTTTCTTTTATCCTCTTTAGCTCTGGTTGCTAGCATATCTATCTATCCTACCGCTCCAGTTCAGCACCATCCTCACTATTGTTCCTATCTTTTCATCCCTCTCGTTCTGTTACCTTCATCACTTAAAACCTATTGAGGTGGTCTAGTTACTAAACATGGAGCAGAAACAGCATACATGAGCTTCTTAAGTAGACAGTAATTCCTCTATTAGAGTCATGACCTGATGACAGCTGTAAGCATCCACCTATCGCTTCTCCATGGCATTTGTGAAAACATTATCTTATTGTATCATAACATTTTACTGATGGCAAACAGAGGTTCCACAAAAGGCTATTCCAACCAAGCATCACAATTCTTTTCTTTTAAACAATAAATTGAACACAAGATTAAGAACTAATTATGCGTATCAGTAATACCAACTGTCAGGCATATAAAAATTGTAATTTTTACAAGTACGAAAAAATGAACATATATCTTTAAAAAAAGGTAAGCATCTATGAAATAACAAATATCATGCATTTGAAAACCGATGGACTGGAAAATACACATCTGTCTAATAGTTTGTGGGAACATTTCCTTCGTCTGGTACTATGACAAAGAGGCTTGTTATACTCACCCCTGGACGCTTGAAGATCAAGACAGTTATTAGAGTTAGATGTAACTGGATTTCTAGGTCTAACCCCTAGCTAGCCTCCCAACATGCCACTATGTTTCTCCTTCCACCTTTGCTGAGTTACCACTTAACTCAAAACTTTTAAGTGACTCTCGAAATCTCAAAAGACCCTTCCTCAACAACAAGAATTCCTTAATCCTGACCCAATCACACACATTCTGATGGTAGGCAACACTCTTACAATTCCTAGCAAAATATTCTTTTCACTCTGTGCTTTCTTCAAGGCTGCAGCGATATAGGATTGTCGGCACAAGTGGTCCACTGCACCTCTAACTTTTACAGAAACACATGTCTCCTTACCTAGGACCATTTCTTGGAACATCAGCTGTTTTATTGTAAAGCATTTCTCTGTCCCATGAATGTTAGAGGGAGGTTCCAGCCAGATGACCACAACCGCATGCTGACTGACTTAATTACAGCTGCTTGCTAAGACTACCGGTTCCCTAGCCTATATGGGGATGGTGTCTCTATAGACAACAGGCTTCATCGCCACTGTTAAACTCAGGTATTGGGGATGATATCTTCCCGGGGGAGAATCCTGAAGGACAGATTAGGGCTTATCCTGCTGTGCTCTAACATAGTTTAGGTAGGAATCGCATATGCTGTGCATAGTGACAGTATGGTGGACTATTCCTGTGTTTCACTATCCTTATCACCATTTTGCTTCTAGTATGTTTCATCATTCTACTTATTGCATTTGATGACAATTTATCTAAGACGCAGAAGATGCAATAAATCTTATTGAACCATTTTCTGCCTCTGTTTGTCTTTGCATGTGTGATACTAATGTAACAGAGAGAAAAGGATGAGTCCTGATCCACCACGATTTCCTTGAGAAGTCATCTTGTCATGCGCCTGGTTGCCACAAATCATCGCTGCTCTTGGGCAGAGATGAGGTGCTGCTAGTTGGCCGAAAAAGAATTAGGCCGACAGTTGTCACATGGTGTGGGACTGGACTCAGTTTCCCACAATTCAGGTGATTCAGCCACCCAAATCCAGCAGCCTCATTTGTATAATGAGAGCCCACGCAACAGTACTTTCACTGTAAATGAATTACAAGGTCAAAGGTACAGTTCCAATGCTGAAAAAGCTACAGTACCATTATGAGAAAACAAGGCCAATTTTTCTGAAAAGATTCTCCCTCGGCAAAAAACAAGGGCAGCTCTCTTTTGAATATATTACTCATGTGATTTTGTGAGCAATGGAATAAGGCACTGGCCATCTTAGAAAAACAAATCAAGAGCAGACACACCAGCGAGCCTCGCTTATTCAGACCTGCCACCCCTCACTTTGTAAGTGTCAGGAAAAACTAGCTGGAATCCACTGCTAACAGTGGATCATTTCACAAATCATTTGTTTTTTCTTTGGCCTTCTGTGTTTTTATGTGGCCTCCTAAGATTGTTTTGTTTAGTTAGTGTGCCTTGGCATGTAAGATGGGGTTTACAAACTCTAATTTAAAAGTTTTTAAATTAGTTTTTTATTGTTTTACAAAGCCACATACTGATTTTAGGACTGCGAGTCAAGAATTAGTTTGTCATGCTTTATACTTTTTCCAGCGCTTACTGTTAGATGGGTTATTTTTATTTAATACAACACTTCCTGTCCACAGAAACCATTCAGAATCACTGCCATTGCTATATTAAATCAGTAGGTGTCTTTTTAACCGCAATACTATGCGTATTACAAAACTTTGATCAAACACCTTCCTCTTTCTCATTTTTCTATAAAACACACACCATGTTGGGTATCTTGGACACTTGTTTTGCGCAGGGTGCCCCAGCCCTGTAAGCACCGGGAATGCCTTAGGCCTTCATGTTACACTTCACTAACTGCTTGTGGACATGACATGTGCATAACAGAACACCTCTTGGGAGTTTACTTCCTTCACAAACAGTGCAGTTCTGGTCTCCGAGACTCTAGATCGCGCCCATTAGTCCCCATGTTCTTCTTTCCACCCTGGGGCGAGGTTTAGCCAAGCGGAGCCTACCACTTCCTCTCTTTTAGTCGTTTCTACTGCTGTGCCTAAACCTATCAGGCATTCACCATGTACCCCTTGTGGGAGGTTGGCACATAGCCCGTGGGCTCCGCCAGTGGTATTGATTACTTTGGAGTAGTTGATTCTTCAGCTGCACACTCAAAATAAATTGTGTCGAAGTTTTGCTGCAGTCACTACTGAGGCTTCTGAGGCACTTGTGTGTCAGACACTCCACTCTTACGTCCTTATTATTACACATCATTAAATATGCAGCTGTACAGTTTAGTAAGTGGTTTATTGCATAACATGTTTAAAAACCCAGTGCTTAGAAGTACCTGAACGCACGTATTTAAAGGTGCCCACAGGTTGCAGCAGTTGCTTTGACTAGACGAGAGTGCACGGCTTTAAACTTTACACCCGCGTGCCAGAGATGCCGAGGAACACACGAACCTCAAGGAGAACAAAAACGAATGCCTCAGGCCTCACACCCTGCTCACTCACATTTACTTCCAAACGCTCTTGGTCAACCGCCCAAGGCTGATCACAACAGAATATGCGCGGCATGAATGTATGACTGGGGCCCTTGACAATTGATCTGTCAGGCTAGAGTCCAACCACAACTGGGGGTACTTACTTCTGCATCAACATTAATCTTAATATTTATCACAGGGACAAGATATGTTAAGAAGAGAACTTGTTATTACATGTAATTGACGTAATAAAATAATACAATTGTTAAATGAATAAGAGTTGAAATTCCTAGTACAAATAAGTCTTATTGATAATTATGAAATATTAGTTATTTTGAAAGATCTACGGGATTACCTCCTTCCTTTCAGTCGTTGTTTCGGGGCTGGTGACTAAAGATCTCCTTAGTGGACTGACTGAAGTTTGCTAGAACAATTTCAGGCAGGAGGGTGGAAGAGGTGACGTTGTGCGCTTTGCAGAGCTTGCGCCACCATCATGTTCGATGTTTTTTGAAGTTTTCATGCCCTTTCTTTATTATGCAATCCCAGGACTTTCCACAATAGCAGGACAGCCAGAAAGACGCATCTCAATTTTCCTCCCTTCTGCCCTGATTCATCACCTGTTTAGGATTTAGTGAATTCTCATTTCTTACATTCAACAATTTGTATGTTGTTTTGCTTTCTTTCTCCCACGCTGTCTGTTTTCCTGTCTCGTGTGCTCTATTTGCTTTCATTTTTCCGTGCTCTCTGTTTTCCGCTCTACTAAGCTCAATTCAGGAAGCTGATTTCCAGAGCTCCAGAAAATGATCCTTTTTTTCTGCAGTTAGGTTGTCGAGTGCTGACCTTCCCCTTGGAGCACGTCTCGCCCCTGAATCAGGGTAAGGTGTTAGACTTAAGTTTGAATGACTCCGATATTTTAACCAAGACTATTTCTTAATTAAAGAGCCAAACAGTAACAGCTGAGGGTTGCGTGTATAAATGTTACACAACTGATAACTATGTGCACGGGGAAATTACCTCTTGGTAAAGGCCACCATGGTGGATTGGTGACCATTGGTTATTAGTCAAGGACAAGAACTCCCTATTTATTAAGAGACCAATTATAAAAAAGGAAGATGTTTGATGGTAATGTACTTAAGACATAGCTTTAAAAACAATTACAAATAAGAATAGGATACAGCTTTGGAGACTGCTGATTACCTTTTAATATAATGCATTGAATCTTTTGCTTATAGGTTTTGGATGCACACTGGGTATATGTTTATGATACCTGAAGACTGTTTGTCGAACTATGCTAGGAACCAACTGTCCAGGGTCATTAGAGTGTGTGGACAAAAAGCCCTCCTAGATACACATTTACTGAATAAACTATTGTTGTCTATGTTAATTAAGAAATGTTATAGTTCCAGTGCTCAGTTTCATAGTGAGAGACAGTGGGGAGCCTTTCCTTCCAGGCCTCTTTACTCCAGCAAGAAACACAATATCTAAATTGCAAATGTACTACCCTTTTCTCTGCCTGAAAAGAAAGGCTGAAGCTAAACAGCACATTCGCATCAATAGGGGCTGAGTGGGCCCCCTCCAGTATGGGCAAGCCTGGGGCTCGCCCCGCACCACGGGGGATGCGAGGGCCTCTGTTACATCCCTGATAACACATAGCTACTGCTGCCCAACCAATGATTCTAATTTCATCAATATGACAGAGGCTGAATAGGTCTGCAAAGATTTCAGTCTTTGGTCGCAGAATGATACACATGACGCTGCAGTGTATGCCTTAGCCTGATGAGTTGCCAGACTAATTTAACCAGAGGGATAGCTCTGTTGTCTCGATCTGAGTTTGTTCAGTATATGTAACTTGAAGCATACCTCTTCTTTCTGACCTTTGAGATCTCTGTAAGCTAAAGGATAACTCTATTCTTCAGAGCCAGAGTCTGTTAAGTCGGTGCAATATGAGGGATAGCCCTGCTGTTTGATTTTGCAACCCACCCCCACATTTCCTACCTGTGGGATGAAAGACAGATGTCCTGAAGCCGGGATCTTTCTGAAGCTGGATCTCCCGCAGTGTGAAGATGGAGGTATCTGTGAGATTCAAATAAAAGAAAGGGGCATGAATTTTCCTTTAAAGGACAGATGCTTTTGGATATGTAGGGCTGAGTGGAGTTGGCCTTCTACTCTGCCTGTATGGCATGAGTTTTGTTCTGCTGTGGCTGGTAGGAGCCCCATCTCACCTGCTGTAGAATCTGAGTTACTGTATGTTTTACAGGGAGCACTTCTTACCGTGCCTGTATGATGTTTGGTATTTGAAGCTCTTCTAGAAGCTTTCTCTCCCTTCATGCTTTCCTTGCTTTAATAGATGTAGGGATCTTCCTGCCACCCTGTAGTGCGAATGTTGTATGACAATGCCCCCTTATGCTTTTATGATTGGTGTAGCAGACAGGTGTGCAGGGAACACCTTTAGCCCACTAGTTTTTATTACTTAGATTTCTTCAACATGCGATGAAGGGTCCCTCCTCCACCACCCCATCAGCCTGTAAGATCTGAGATACTGTAAGCTCCAATAGGAGCTCTCTTTCATGTCTGTAAACCTTGTGCTTCTCTACCACCTGCAGGGTCCTCTCTCACCTCCGCGCTTGTATTATTTAGATTCCTGTAAACTCTGCTGTATTCTTAGGAGTGAATTGTATTACTGTAATATAACAGCTCCCTTTCACTACCTGTGCCTGTGTGGCATTCAGTACCACTAGCTGCACAGATAGATGCCTGTCCTTCTAGGGCCTCTGAATTCTGCTACTGTTAGTTCTGTGAGCGCCCCTCTCATCACTGTGCCTGTTTGGTATGTGTTACTGTAATCTATGCAGAGAGCTACCTCTCATCACTGAGATCACAGAGAAGTCTGTATTTTACTTTGAATGGTATGTGTTACTGTAAACTTTGTGAGAGCACCCTTTCATCATTGTACCTGTATGGGATGTGTTACTGTGAGCTATGCAAGGAGCTCCTTCTCTCCCTTGTGCCAGTGTGACTTGCCACTTTAAGCTGTCCATTATGCCCTCTCACCACCTCTCCTGGTGGCTCATACTTCTTTGCCTATATGACTTGTACTTCTGTGAGATATATACAGGGAACTCCACCTCACCCTCTCTGCCTGTGTGATCTGTGTTACTTAAGCTCTAGACAGAGATGTCCTGCCCCTCCCCCCAGGCCTGTCTCAACTGCTCTACTGTACAATATTTATGGTGCATTCACATGCTGCACTGACCATCACAGGGTGCTCCAAGAGTGCTCTAAAAACAAGAAGAGATCATTCTTGGCATGCTAGGATGAGTCACTTACTGTCAGGCAAGCGTAGAACTCGTTCCCCCAGACTCTTGAAATATGTGTGTCGCAGACCATCTTCCGCAGAAATCCGGCTTTTGACTTCATACTGAAAACAAGAGAGATATGGGATAGTTTTTGGAGATCAGATAGATCAGCCTAAATCACCTCCACTCAGAAACCTTTTCCTCAAAACAGATTCTGTAGACAGATGAAAACACAGGTAGGTAACTCATAACCGGTAACTATGCATCATTGTGTTATATAGAATTGTGGCTTCCGTATAGTGTTGATTACCCCGCCGTGGGACAGGGAAGCCCTTACCTACACCATTATAAAGCTACACCGTGTAGGGTGAATAGTTGGAAGGTTTTGTTTCAGTTTTGAGACTATGTGGAAAGCGTTTTCATGTTGTGGGTGATGACCACCTAGGTACGGTTATTGTGTGATGGGATTCACCATTCGGTAGTGTGATGAACGTTGATTTTGTCGAATGCTGTCAGCCCTAGTTAGCACGTTAGCTCTTGTTATTATGTTTGCTCATTTTTTAATGTTCTCAATCCAATGTCAATGTCAATCCAATGTCCTATGCTGTCTGAGGCATGAGGGCGATCTTATGGATATGAGGGAGATAACATATGCAACAAGTAGTATGCCGCATCATGTTCATCCTTCATACTGCTGACATTAATATATGTTAGTGCTCAGAGAATGGACCATTTTTGGACCTGCAGGTGAGTCCTCCAGTGAGCAACAGTGTAGCATGTCTTTTCATTCACAGCAAGCGTGTTTGACTGGTAGTGAGTTATTTAACTGTATCATTGTCCTTCACTTGCCAGCAGGGTTCAACAGACACATAGATATCAATCAATTAAACAATCAATCTGGATTTCTCGAGCGCAGCTAAGCACCTGCCAGAGTATCTAGGCGATAAAGCTATCTAGTTGCTGAGGGTATAATACATATATTACATGCCTGCCCTATTAATGATATGGATCTAGTAGGAAGTTAGTATGTGATAATATATGATCACAGAGATTATATGAGATTGAGAAAGAGATTCACTGTCATTTCTGGTGGGTGTGGTTACAAGTGTGGGAAGTACAGGTATTATTTGCTATTGTATTAATATATGAACAAGGACTATGACTTAGAATCCTCCATCTCACCAGTAAGACAGTTGATTTCTGGTGTCAAGTGCAAGTATTGGATTGCGAGTGATAACTTTTGGTTAACATGGCTCAGTTATTCTGTGTGCCGTCTGTATGTTGTTTTCATTGCTGGCCAAGCTGCGTGGACCTTTACCTCAATTGTGATCATGGTTCCTAAAGTCTGAAGTCCTTCATCTCTGCGTGGTCTGCTGGCTGGGACTGTCTCATAGCTCTAGGCCACACTTGTACTGAAATGTAAGATGTAGTACCAAGGTTTGTCCAAGCATTAATTTACCATTGTATTCTCAGGAACAGATAGGTTTTCATCTTTCTTCTGATTCTACATATTACTGAATGCATTAAATTGTATGGAGATCTAGAGCTTAAAAAAAGTAGACGCTCCTATGGATGTCTTACTGTAAAGTGGTATGTCGGTTTAAGGAGCCAGCTTGGAGCATAGAACCCTGTTTAGTAATGCGTGGATTTTATCTATGGTATAGAGGCCCTTTTCTTTGTTAGCCCCAAACATTGACTGCTTAGATGCTGGAAGCCAGTGAAGTGCTGGTAGAATTGACAGGACATGTTCTCTGGGGTTAAGGCGGAGGAGTTTTGTCATAGCGTTCAGGATCCATTGTAGTTTCGACACGATGAAACAGGTGGTATCAAGGTCTGGGCTTTTGGCATAATCAAGCTCAGAAATCATGAATGCCAGGAAAGCTTGTATTTTTGTTGGTATCTAAGATAAGCAAAGATGTGTTGCAATATTTTGATTGTGAAGAAGATGCTCCCAGTGACCTCTTTGACATGTGGTGGTGAGGATTGAGCGGAGTCAATGACTGCCCTTAAGTTCCTCACCTCTGTTGACATGTCTGGCTGGCCCTTCATATTCCATATATCCATAGGCTGTTGTTTGTGGCATTGTCATTTGTCCCTTTGCAGTGTTGAGCTTTAGGTGTTTACTCATCATCCAAGCATCTGCGGTGCAGAGGCAGTCATTAAGACTTGACTTGTAGATGTCTTCCGAGCCATCTATTTTAAGCACAACTTGTGCATTATTAACACAGTTGTAACATGTAAGGCAGCTGCGGCCCGTCATTTGGGGCTGAAGGGCCACCCCCCCACCTTTTGCCCCTCAAGAAGAGTGTCTGTCAGGCTGAGCAAAGGTCAGAATGACAGACACTCTTCATTTTCAGATCAGGCAGCCAGGAGCTAGACATGCGCGATTTGCGCAGGCTCCCGGCTGCCTGAGCTGAACTTTGCTGGGCTGAAGAGGTCACAGCTCCTATGGGCATGACCTCCTCAGCTCAGCAAAGGTGCCTTGAGGCCCTCCCCCTCGGTGACGAGGGGAAGCATCACCCATTGACTCCGACCTGGGCACTTCAGGTTTAAGCCCTCAAGGGCCAGGGCGAATGTCAATCAGTGACACCTCTTCACAGAGTGGGGTGGGATCAGCTGTCTCACTGACCCCATCCCATTCTGTGACACAGTTGGGACTGCTGCCTTCCCTCATTGGTTGACCTTACTTCCCTCATTGGCTGACCTTAGGTGAGCCAATGAGGGAAGGCAGCAGTCCCAACCCTCCTGGGACCTCCGAGGCAGAGCTGAAGGTGTGTGTTTTTTAAAATGAATGTTTGGTGCGTGCGTGCGTGTATGTTTGGAATATTTGATAAGTGAATGGATGTGTGGTTGTGTGTGTGTGCATGCGTGCGTCCATGTGTGTGTATTAATGAGTGAGTGTGAGTGTGCATCTATGTCCCGCCCCCCTCCCTCCTAAATTTACTGGCCACCACTGATGTAAGGTTAAATGATCTGATTAGATCCAGTAATGGATGTAGGTAGAAGATGATTAGGAGAGGGGAGAGGATGGATCCCTGAGAAAAACTACAATGTTGGGTGCGAGTGGTGGATATGAAAGGTCATAGGAAAACAAGCCTTTTTCTGTCCTCCAGGTATCAGGTAATTAGCATATGCCAAAATGATGGAGTTTGAGTAGTAGCATCTAATGCCGGATTGTGTTGAACGCTACAAAATTTGAAGTGTATTCATATCTGCACATAGAGAGTTTGCAATTACAGAGATGTCTGTATTTTCCTTTCAAATTTGATACTTGTAGTTTTTCTTTTCATACAATAAATGAAGGACTTCAAGTACCAGAACTGGATGGGCTGCACAAACTGGATCTGAAACAATGTGCTCTGCAATTTGTTTTGGTGGGCTGATATGGGCATACTACTTGATAGGACGGTTACAGAGTGTAACCTATATAAGCCTACTAATAAGCTCAAAAAGGCCCTAAGGCCTAGCCATGTTCATGTAACCTGTACAATTAAGGTGTAGAAAGCAAGTAGCTTGAGAAATAACGGGTTACAATAGAACATTATGAGGCAAGACAATGATACGCAACTGGGGTTGCTTGTATACATATGTACGTACTGAGATTTGTACAATGAATTCCTACCAATGGGATATCAATGGAGTTCTGTTTCCCTTCAGGGGGGCATAAGATAGCAATTGGGGCTCGGCTGCCACTTTTGGACAGCGCCAAAAATGATGGAGTTTTGTTAGTCCCATACTGCTAGGGCAGAGATGAGCAATGGAATGGAATGTTACCCAGATTAATTACCATGGTTTATAGTGATTCAAATATTTACAACTATTCGTTTTTTGTGTTCAAGAAACCCAAATGTAATAATAAAATTATTCTTTCAAACATATCATCATTAAAAAACTGTATTTGTAAACCAACCTCAGAAATGATGCTACCTAAAAAATCAGAAAGAATTAAATTGAAAAATTGAAAAATATATGTATATGGATCCCTCTCCCATTGTCTGTAGATTGGAGACCTTGACTGTGACAGAGACAAGAAGATTATTTATGGGATAGCCTGCGGGTGCTGCAGGGAGCATGCATGGACTCTGTCCGGATTCAGTAGCCTTCTGGAAATGGATAATGCGAGTACCTGCAAGGGTGTAGTTGTGCATGTGTAACAACAAAATGTTTCAGCGTTTGCCAGTCAGCTCACTGTTGGAGCCAGTGTTGATGCCCAAGAAAGGGTTGTCTGGCTCCTCCTGATGCCATTAGACGGCAAGGTCCAATTATTGGCACTGGCTCATCAGGAAGATAGGATCAGACATGATGGACGTGCACACGGTTAGCTGAAGTCAAAGATGGCAGATTCACTGATGCTGTCCTGTTTTGGATTCTTTCTGCGGTCTGAGATGAGCCCTCAAAGAGGAAAGAACTTGATGAGAACCTGGACCTTCCAGACTCCTGCAGATTAGAAAAATGGGTGATGCATGGCGGCTCACCACTTTCATGATAACTAATCCCAGTGGATCAGATAGGACTAAGTGGGGTTTGTGGCCCATCTGAATAGTTCCTGCTTCAGTCTAGGTCCACAGCTAGTTAAATGTTATCAGTTGTTCAATGGATTGGTGGCCTCAAATGGGACAGTGGAAGGACATTTCCTCAAAGCAATACATAGTGATCCTGTCTTCACATTATTGTCTAACCCCAAAAGGCAGGCAAAGCAAGTTCTCTAAGGAAATACATTTAGGAATCAAGAATTACCCAAGCAGGGAACAACACAGTTGATGGCACCTTTGGGGTAGGAGATGGACCAATAAAGAAGTGAGTGGGTAAGTAAAATTGTATTTGTTTGACTAACAAAAATCATTGCAAATAAAAACAAAACAAGAAAGCGAACAAATAAAATCAACATACATATTGAATCAAAATAATTAAAAAACGATAACCAGCAAAAATACTATCTTTGTCTCCAGATCTAGACCTCAAGTAATAGAAGGCATAAAAATTGATTTCTCATAGATCATGGCAAGTAACAAAAGTTGGTAGACAAGTTTATCATGGGATTTGGCTCTCAAGTGTAAAATAGGAATTCATCACATATCACCCTAATAATTAGAGTGACATTGTTTTTATCATCGTTTGCTTACATTTTTATTTAACCAACATCCTTTTTATTAATTTAATTACCCTGTTGTATATCATATAGGCGATCAGTTCATGCAGAAATCGATAGCTGGACAGTACAGTTATTTCAAAAACGTATTTTTACCGAATCTGTAAAGAATACCCGAGGTGGGCTTTGGCTGGTCCAGATCATGCTACTGAGTGGTGAATCATTCCACTTTTTAGGAAGTTCTTCCATTGGAATGCATGAGGGTCTAGTTTAAAAGAGCAAAACTGGTTCAGTCATCACGCTGCTACAGTCAATTTGTTATCTCCTATAAAGACTGTTTGCATAAAGCAATCCTTTCTTGCTACTTTTGCCTATTATTGAAAGCTAATATAGCTGACTTTTATGGGAGAAAAAGCTTTTTTGCATGCAACGTATGTAATACCATTTGGGTACGCCTGGAGCCTATCACATCAAATTTGAGCATTTTAATCATCTAGTTCTGATCAAAACTTAGATTTGATGCAAGGGCTTCCAGAGTCATACTTTACCAATATAAATTAAGAAATCCATGTCCACCAGAGGAGATAATCGAGGGAGTGCGAATTCAAGCCACTAATATAAGTGGAATTTTGCTCTTCCCAGTCCACATATGTGAGAGGGATTGCTTAAAATTCAATGCTTAGAGTGTAATAATTTGAGCTTTATCTAAACTAAGGATAACGTAGGGCTTGTCATCCATTTTCACTGTGACATTGCATTCTAACACATGACTCGAGATGCTGATTTATTCTTAGCCATAATAAAGAATTTGTTGGCCTCACCAGACAAGAAAGTGATTTTCCATAGCTAAGCAAACAGAGGTGGTCATTCTGACCCTGGCGGTCTTTGACCGCCAGGGCGGAGGACCGCGGGAGCACCGCCGACTGGCCGGCGGTGCTCCAATGGGGATTCCGACCGCGGCGGTAAAGCCGCGGTCGGACCGGCACCACTGGCGGGGTCCCGCCAGTGTACCGCGGCCCCATTGAATCCTCCGCGGCGGCGCAGCTTGCTGCACCGCCGCGGGGATTCCGACCCCCCCTACCGCCATCCAGATCCCGGCGGTCGGACCGCCGAGATCCGGATGGCGGTAGGGGGGGTCGCGGGGCCCCTGGGGGCCCCTGCAGTGCCCATGCCACTGGCATGGGCATTGCAGGGGCCCCCGTAAGAGGGCCCCTACATGTATTTCACTGTCTGCTGCGCAGACAGTGAAATACGCGACGGGTGCAACTGCACCCGTCGCACAGCTTCCACTCCGCCGGCTCGATTCCGAGCCGGCTTCATCGTGGAAGCCTCTTTCCCGCTGGGCTGGCTGGCGGTCTGAAGGCGACCGCCCGCCAGCCCAGCGGGAAAGTCAGAATTACCGCCGCGGTCTTTCGACCGCGGAACGGTAACCTGACGGCGGGACTTTGGCGGGCGGCCTCCGCCGCCCGCCAAGGTCAGAATGAGGGCCAGAGTGTCTTTTTCAAGAACAGAACAACTTAATATAGCCTTAGAACCTGCCGTAGCGGGCTCTACCGGCTATTAAAGGCCCGCTCCCCGCGTTAAATGCCCGAGCCGAAGGCGAGGGAAGTTAACAAGGGAAAGGGCCTTTAATAGCCGGTAGAGCCCGCTACGGCGGGTTCTAAGGCTATTAGAACATTCTGCCACTCAGGGCAGAATGTTCTATTTAAAAAAACAAATTGCTCACGGAGCCCGAGGGGATTAAAATCCCCTCGGGCTCCGTGAGGCTTTGTTCACAGCTGCTGCTGTGAACAAAGCGAACATTGGAATGTTGGCGCTGCGGGCTTTTACCGGCCAGTAAAAGCCCGCAGCACTCCATTGTTTTCAATGGAGCTTCCAGCATTCCAATGTTCTAATAACTATGTAACATTTCATGTGCTCAGGAGAGATGTGGTGTATTCAAAAACTCTAGGCACAGAATAGTGAGTGAGAAACTCCTCAAATGTATTCTCTTGCAACTGTTACTCCTTTGATTGATTTATATTAAGAGCATGTGTACCATGTACTGATGTAGTAAATGTATGATGGTTTTTTAGAAAACATTTTTAAAAAGTGTGGTTTCTCCATATTAGGAGGAGACCCTTGAACATCTGCTGGATATTACTAAAACTTTACCAAGTTCTTTGCTGTATTCTTTATTGATTTGTATGTGTATTGACTATATAATTTGTTGGCCAAGCTTATAGATCTCTGTACTTTTAATTATTTGAATAAACCTTTAAACCGAGATTCTTGTCTGTTGTTTTTGAACAGAAATGCTTTAGTCTTGCCTCCTGTATCTCCACATATTAAATTAAAGAATAAGGAGTACACCGCTCCTGATCTACTGCGAACACACTGAGTAGAGTAAAATAAAGTTTGGCTTAGGGTGTAGACAGATTTGTTAGCAGGGCTGATGGTTCCAGCTGGATCCCTCAAGTATTGATTAGACCCATATAGGTAAATTAGCCTTTAAACTGAGAACTGTAGCTACATAGTACAGGTGGTTGTGCCCAAGATTCAAAACTGACCCAGTCCACATCCCAGTGCTGACCAGTGGCAACCCTGAGGAGACAAGGTGGTTGACATGGTACCCCGAAGATGGCGATGTGAGTATCAAGAGGAACCATTATGTGTGCATTGATGAGTGTGTTATAAAAGATGTACATTTTGGGATTTATAGTATGAGATGGAATGTTGAGATGCAGTGGATAGATTTTGAATCAAAATAATATGCGGTTTTGATTCTTGGATTTATAGAAATGGTGGTCATTGTCTCTTTGGTGTTTTTCCTTGACTTTTGAGGACCATACTATATAAAAGTGTTTCGTTATGTTTTAAGTAGGCAAAAAGTGCCTTAGGCATATCTTGGAGCTTTAACCATTAGTTGGATTGTCTGCCAAGGCGAGGTGTACTGTCAAGCACTATCAGTCACACCACAGTGACAAGTTATTTTGCCATTATCAATATACAGCAATATAAAATCGATCCCCTCTTGTTCCATTGTGTTTTTTTGTTTTCAAGTTCTATTCATGGCAAAACATTCAGGATGATGAGAGGCAGAAAAGGTGGGGAGAGGATGTGATCGAGACAATAGGTGCTTACCCTGCGATAGACAGTGAGACACTGGGAAAAAGAATCCCACCTCTCCAAAGAAGCCCAGAGATGAATAAGAAAGTGATGAGGAAGACACCATCTTAGACAAGCTCTTGAGGCCCAGACATCCGAGCCCCACACCCACAGAGGTGTGTGTGACCCCAAATTCCATAGAGGCAGAACGTTTACAGACCCCTACCAGCCCAAAGTACCCCTCTGAACATAACCCTCTATCAACTCCTATAATTACAAGGACTCCCCGCGTTCAGTTACCTACAGAACCCATTAGTATCCCAGACTTCATAAATCAGACAAGAGGAGTTGTTGGCACCCTCTTAGAGGTCACAGTTCCAGGAACAACTCCATCACCCAGTGGATTAGCCACACAGAGGATAAATGTTGCCAAATTGAAAACTGAACTCGAAGAGCTTGTCAGGGGCAATGTTGGATTAGATTTCTTGGGACACACTATTTGAGAGTTAATTAATCTGTTTGAGCAAGGAAGCTGTGATGATGCATGGGAACCATATGCAAAGATGGAGATATTAGCAGTTGAGTGTGGGTATGATCTGACTCAGAGAAAGAAATTACAAAGTAACTCTAGGATAACTACTTGGGATAGGGACATCTTAAGGAATTTGGGGTACTTGGGCCAAACGTACTTAGGGAGCACTGTTTGAACAGCTTTGAATGATCCAGTTTCAACTCTTTCATGGCTTCTTTGGCCCAGTCACTGATGCTAGTCCACATTCTAAATGTGTCTAAATCTGATATTCAGAGATAGTGATGTGTGTTTTCAATATTGTAATATAGCTGCAGCTCACTAAATATTATTACAAATAATCTCAGTGAACCACGGCCATTTCTTGTATATGAGGTCCTGTTTCGATCTAAAAGTATTTTGGAGGGATTTTGCATGCTGTTGAAACACAACATTTCGCTGTATGATGTCTGTATAAGACTCCCACACATCGCCTGTACTAAAAATAAATTAAAAGAAAGTGGGATTGAAGACAATCTACGTGTAATAGTCATTCATCATCATCAGGCCAGGACAGTGTGGAGAACAGGGCTAGCTTATCATGGTGCCCCTAAAAGGCTGCGGCCCTAGGCCACAGCCCACTCTGCCCATACCCTAAAATATCTCTGACTAGAGACCATGGATGTTGACTCATCAAAATGCCAGGGGTAGTGACATCACATGTCCTTTGACCCATCCCCATGACATCACAGGAATTGACACCACAAGACCTTTGACACAATGACATCACAGAAGGTGATCTCATGTTTCTTTTGGTGCCTATAATGTCACAGGAAGTGACATGACACAGCCCTTTCACCAGGTGCCATCACATAAAGTGACCCACCTGACGTTTGGTTGGTTACACCACACAAAGACGATAGACAATATCTAGTAGCTACAAATGAAATATTCTATAAACAAATACGTTTTATTCAAGTGCTATGGAAAATGCTGCCACATGTGTTGTCGCTGTCAAACAGGTTTTCAGATACACGGTTGAGGTAATGCAGCATGGTTCAACTACCTTTTAAAGAGTGTACAGCAATGAAACATATTCTGGCCAAGTTGAAATCACCCAATATGAAAAAGGTTTTACAGAATGAGAAGGTCAATGGAATTTTATGTTAGGCACAAGTTTACTTGCTTAACCCCCGTTGAGGGGGCATTGTACCTTTCCAGGGTTACTAGCAGTAATTTATTTTATAGATAAAAGTGCACATCACTGGTAGACTTCACCTGCGTCAATAAGTAGTATGCTTGTTTCCCATGTAGTGCACTGAAAGTGTTTAGAGTGTTAAGAAAAGGTGGTCCCCAAATTGTGTGTGAAGGTGTTGGCTTGTGAGTTAAGGGTTGCCTAGCAGGTAGAAAGGCAGATTTTACTTATATGGAAAAAAGATACAGGCTTCCGTACTGATACTGCATGACTGATGAGAAGAAAACAGTGGCGTCAAGTAGTACTTTCATTGCTGGAAGTCAAGAGTCTGTCAGACATGCTATTATGATGCTGCTACGAGGTTCCCTTCAAAAGGGGAAGGAACTGTTCCTTTCTGGGAAGAAGCAGATAGCAAGAGATCAAGTGTCTGTAATGGAATATTGTCTGCTGCCATGAGTAGATATGGATCTGATGATGATTGGCATCCTGCTGCTTGATTTGTGCAGTTCAAGAGGTGGATTTTGGATGGTAAGGGAACAGTCCTTTTTATCTGAGGCAGACACAGCTATTTTCACGACCATCAAGGTATCAGCTTAATCATTTGCAACACCACTATTGTAGAAGGAGGACAGCCGAATCTTTGCCACATTCTGGCACCCCCATAACTTTCAAAAGGGAAATCAGAATTCTCCCTTTCAAGCAATTACCCATGAGGCGGCAGGTGAGTTACTAGTCATCGGCTTACTAGTGAGTTAGAGTGCAGTACTTCCAGAAAGACAACTCTGCAAAGGGCGTTTCAGCACTCACCAGCAACCCAGTGCCTTGCAGCGAATCTGCAGAAATGTTGTCTTACTGAAAACTGATTCCTAAACAAAACACAACACATGATTATAAAGGTCATTAAGCACTCATTGGTCGGCTGGTCCACAGAGAAATGACTGCTTTTTGGTACACAGCCCTGCCCCGAGAGAGGAGGACGTCTCACAACTTTCGTAGAGCGGGGCAAGTACTGTGCTCCCGTGCAGGCTTTAGGTGAGTGGGGAGACAGCACGAGATACAGTACGAACCCTTATAACCAACAATCCCTAAGACTCGACCCCTGTACTGGTGAGCTGTTGTCAAGCTGAGCGCTGCAACCTATTTTAAAATAAAGTGACGAGTTCGTCCCAAGATCCCTTCATCGAACATATTGTTTTCGATTGTAGTTGGGGTAAGAGGGCAGTACACCCAGCACTGGAGAGAAGACAGAACAAAGTGGATGAGTGGTTGGTATCGCCTTGCTCTGGCATGCACCAAAAATTAACCTGTCAATGAAAAGGGTCCAAACCAGCATGAATCATCAAAGCAGGCCGACTTCAGGTAGCCTTTGATCGCAACTAGTTTGAATTGGGATACATTTCCATGGGTTTGTTTGTGACCCTGCACCCCACTACCTAATTTGCATCCAAGAGACAACAACCATTCTATTTACCTTATAATTTTGTGCCACCAATTACATACCTACCAATTCTCCTACAGAGAACACGTGTATCCGTGGTGTACAATAAGCAAATCGAGTGAGTACACTGGCAGAAAATAGTTTAGGTAGGATTAAAAAGGTGGGGGGCAAGGGGGGGTAAAATGGGGTGTGGCTGAAGAAGCATGGCTAGGGATCATTTCCAAGTGACATGGCTCATGTAATTAAGAGCATGGCTTAAATAGGTGAACTAAAATGATGTGCTTCACATAGCGGGTATCCTTACTAGTATTTGGAGGGCTAATTGCATGCAGAAATAGAAGACAACCATGTACCTACGCCTAAAGTAAGCCAGGACATATTGGCTTTGCCAGTTCTTGTTAGCAGTATCAAAAATATATTAAGAACAGTGATTTTGTTGAAAATGTTTCAGTCCTGAAAATATGATGCTATGAATTACGCATTATTAAGATCTGTGGACACCCATCTCACCTTCCCATTCTCCCATGTACACTTCTTTGCTCTGCAGTCACTCACTCTTTTAAACACTTCTGACATGTTACTCCCACATCTTTTTGAAACCCTTCACCTGCACATCACGCATCATCTCTTTCCTCCTCTGCATCGCCTTTTCACTCTTTTCTTCTGTGGGTACTTAATTTAATCTCTTCCACTTCACCAATGCGCATGCTCACAACCCACTCATTCATCCACCTGTTGGTACTGCATTTTTTTTCTTTTGGCACGGTCCATATTTATACAGCTGTGTCCGACCCAGACACCTGGAGATGACTCAGAGTGTGCACTCTACAAAAGCTCTATGATGCAAGAAAAAAAACACAGAAACACAGCGGCCTGAAAAAAAATACATTCAGGTCAATGCAAGGTGAAGTAAAATGTAAAGGGTGAACAGAGACTGCATGCCTGCCATTAATGACCTTAACGGTTGTGCTCACTGAGAAATCAATCAAACTGCTTTTGCCTGTAAAGCTAAGGATATGAAAACAGGGCCTTATAGGGACCCATTTCAAAGTGACCCTGCTTAAAGCCCTGCTAGCAGGACCCAGGCTCCTGGAAAAGGAATCTCAAGCAGCGCCACAACTTCCTCACTCTCACTTGTATGCTACTTGAATCATTTGAAATGTTCCTTCCTATCATTTATGTCTTGCTCTCCGACTATGTAGCTGGACTGGGCATCAATGTCCTGCCCCCATTAAGCCGAATTGTGTATTCTACACCACTTTCCTCCTGTGCCCTTCTGCAAATGTCCTACCGCCTCATGGTTTCAGGGACTGCCCCCTGGGCGTGAATGCTGATCCGAGCTGGCCTCCCCATTAGTAACTGGAGGGGATACCTTTGTTAATGTGACAGCGAGGACACTTACATTTTGGGTAATTACAAGGGGTAAGAAAAATTCCCAGACCCGATAATGCAATTTAAACTGTGTAATTTGCAACATGAGACCCGAGCACGTGTCCGTGTAAAAACTGTAAACATGACATCGTCGGCATTTGAAAACAACTCTGTATTTACTTGAGCTTGAATTTATGGACATTTTTGACACCCGGATACTGAAACAAGTGAGAATGGAGTGTAACTTCACTCTGAAGCACAGACTTTTCACATTACTTTAATTTTATAAGTTGTTCATACCCTATGGCTTACCTGCAAGCTCATTAGCCGACCTGCGCCGATGTCCAGGGCGGGCTGCATGGACATTCCTACAGTGTCAGGATGGGACACCAGGGGCGGCTGCTCTGCTAAAGCGGAGGAGCGTCGCCCCACTGCTTTATGCGGTGGACGAAAGGGAAAAATAAAATGATAATAATATCGGAGAGCCAGGTTAGGGCAGGGCGGGGCTGGAGTCAGAGTGGTGAGTGCACATAAGTGTGCATGACGCTTTGGCCGGCTGTTTTCGGCCAGCCAAACAGTCATGCACACTTTCCATTTCTCCACCCGGCTGTATTAAACAGCCGGGAGGAGAAAGTGCACAGGGCCCTACTCCCTATCTGAGTGCTGAAGCAGGGTGCTCAGACCAATCACAACAGTGTTGTCATGCTGCTGACAGCAGCATCGTGATTGGAGGGGAGTCTGGAAGCCTTGTGCTTCCAGGAGTATGAGGAGGGCAGAGGGCGGGGGGAGAAACTGAACCATGTGTCCCAACATAGAGGTAAGTTTTGTTTAAAAAAAAATAATAATACCCACCACACTCTGCAACCCCTGTTGACAAGTGGCCCCTACTGGGACATACACCACCTCAATGTTGTGCCCCTGTCATAAATGCAGGTCCTAGGATGACTGCAGCAGGCTCGTGTTCACTGCCAGCAATATTTAAAGTGTGCACTGAAATTAAGATGCTCTGACGTCCACCATACCAGGATGGGCACATGCACACAACTAAGTGTAGACGGCAAGTGCGCATACTAATGCTGCCAAAATTCCACACAAAAAAATGTATTTATGCATAGATGCTAGTGTAAAACAAATTATTTTAATCAGCTAAGTAAACCTACCACTGCCCTGACAATGGTCATTCTGAGCCGTGGGTCGCAAGGAAGGCGTCAAGGGGTTGCCTAGGCAGAGACGTTTTAGGACATGGGCAAAATGGCAATAAACCCGGGTCCCCACTTTCTAATGGCCCCCTGGAAAAGCTGCTATTTTCTCAGTTTCTCTCACTGTCTCAGTTCTTGATTTCTCCTGCAGAACCTCCTTCTCTCTTCCTGCCTCTTCCTCGTGTTGCTCTCTCTACCCACTGTTGTTTTAAGGATTTTTAGGAGCAGAGTAACACATATTTCAGCTGTGTTTTGTGGGAAAGTTTAACTATAATATTGACTAGCATCATGCCACTGTGCCTTAGGGGTGGCAGCTCTGACCCCTGGTGACCCACTAAATGACGTTCATACTAGCGACAGATATTTCTTTGAAGGAGTTGATCTAGGAGTTGATCTAGTGCATCAGAGAATGGAGTTATTCAGTAAAGTTCAGGTAAAAATAATCAAAGAAAGAGCAGTTGAAGCTGAGTCGCAAAGGAGAGACAATAGAGAAAGAAGATACAGAGGAGGGAGGCACCTATGTGCATGCCCCTTGGACTCAAGCAGATCTGTTCCACTTCACAAATACACTTCATAATTTGAGGGAATACCCAAACAAGTGGTACATTCATATAGCTCAAAGTGTAACTATTTCAAAGGTGTTATGGAAAGACTTAGATATGTTGTTTGAAGTGGCGGTCCCAAAGGATTTATAGGCAGAATGCAAGATAGCCATACACAAGAACCCCCAAGAGTAGCAAACACAAATGCCCTATCCCCAATAGTGAAAGCCAAATATGATGTAGTGATCATCCACCTTAGAACAATAGTCCCCCATAAGGAAATGTATTGGCCCAAGATTGGCAGAACCCGAAGAGAACTCAAAAAATCAGTGCACACATATTTTGAGTGACTGATGCAGGTATATAGGGAACACAGTGGCATAAATGATCCAATTGACGAAAACATGGGAGGGTTCCTCATGCCCTTTGTGTATGGACTCAGACCTAAGATCTATTCACAGATAATACAGGGTGTGCTTTGTTGAAAGTCAAAACTATTGCCAAGTATTGTAGTGACAGTCTAGAGGCTGGATGAAAGGGATTGAAGGAGAGATTTATGACTGCCCATACCACGCTGGTGCAGAATGCAGAAATGAGGGGTGTACGTGTGACTGACTCAGAATTCGGCTTAGATGTGAGCAATTGACTGAACATGCAGGAAGTTGCCATGCCTCATGGAGGAAGTGTGCATGGAAGAGGATGAGGGAATGTGAATGGTACGAACAATGGCGCTTTAAAGAAGGTTATCCCATTTCACATTTGCAACAAGGTGAGTCACGGGAAGAGGAAGTGTTGCTTTCATCCTGATAGGATGATGATCGATGTTCAATTATCAAAATCCATGGCTCAGGAGGATGTTCCTCCAATGCTAAAGCATCCAACAATCCAAAATTCCCAAAGCCAAGGTTAGCCTAAGCTCTTTTGACACACATGCAGATGCAGAACGGCAGATGCAGAACAGCAATCCCTATTTGCAGCACAATCATAGAAACCCGCAAGTTTCATTTCCAAATCAGGCTTCACAGGTCCACATCATGGTTGGAAATTCCTTTGCACTTGAACAGGCCCAATGATGTTGCCTGAAGGAGGAGGAAGAGGGTTGCATACTTAGCACAGTTCTGGAAGTGGTTCAGAGTGGCCATTATGTGGAAGGAAACGTTAACTGTCACCCCATGTCCTTTTAGATCTACACTGGAGCTACTTGCTCAACCGCGTGGGAGGATGAGTTTCTGAACCTACCCCTCTTGGGAAAAGAGGTGCAAGTTGTAGGCATTTAAAAAAAACAACATAGCAAACAAGTTTCAGCTTCTTTCCAATAAAGATAGTGACTATCAGTGATCAACACCAATGTGTTATTTGTGACTCAAGCCACATGAATCTCCTTGGGAGAGACCTATTAGGTAAGCTCAATTGCGTGACATATCACATGACTGAGGGAGTTTAATTAGAGACCTATGTGGCAGATGCCAAGTTTAAAGTAAATTCACAGGAGTCTGAAGTTCGAATGTACCCTGTTTGTACTACAGCTTTTCCCCTTGATGTAAAGGAAACAGTTAGACAGGAAGTTTGGGACTTCACAGGGAAAGATATAGGCCTAACCAAGGATGCTGCCCCTTTAAAGATCACTCTGATTTGGCTCAGTTTTCCCCAAACAGGCCTATACAAATTGACACCAGAAGCCATAGCTGGGATAACCTCAACCATATAAAATATGATAGAAAAGGGCATTTGGAAGGAGATCATTGGAAGTCCATGTAACTCTCTGATTATGGCCTTGCAAAAAGCAAATAAAAAATGGAGCATAGTGCAGGACCTCATGAAAATAAAACAAATAGTCGTTTGATGATATCCTGTGGTACTGAATCAAGCTGTGATTCTATTCTAGATTTCCCCAGAAGCTGAATGGTTCACTGTCATTGACTTATGTCAAGCATTCTTTCCATTCCTCTTCATGAAGAGAGTCAGTTTCTCTTTGCATTTCGGTTCAGAGAGAAAAGACTTGCGTGGTTTCACACTTCTCAAGGGTATGCAGATCACCCCTCATACTTCAACCAGGTTCTGAATAAAAATCTAGCCCTGGAGCAATTACCATGCAGTTCCACCCTAGTGGAGTTGATCAATGACTTACTTGTGCCTTAGATAACAAAAGAAGCTTGCAGGCAAGATATCATAGCCCTGCTCAACCATATTGTTGAGAATGGGCATAAGGTTCACCCTGAGAAATTAGACACCTGCCGAAAAAAGGCCAAATACTTGGGACACCAAATTGAGAAGGAACCCCTGGAGGATGTCCCCGGGACACAATGAGGTTGTTCTCAAAATAGAATTCCCCTCCACGCAGAGAGAGGTGTGCATGTTTTTGGGCATGGTTATGTACTACAAACAATGGGTTCCCAATTTTCCCCTTCCGGGGAAGCCCCTACAGTGGATTACACACACTGATGTTAGTGACCCGATACCAAAGGATAACAAGAGCATAGAAGCCTTCCAAGAACTCAAAAATTTACTCTGCAGTCCATCCGTTCTCGGAATGCTAGACCGCACCAAATATTTTGTAATGCTCTGTCATGAACAAGATGGGTGTGCATTGTCTCTTTTTACACAGACCCATGATGGTTATAAATACCTGTAGCTTCCTGGTTGCCTCAAAGAGGCTGCAGCTGCGAGCCTAGCTGCAGAAAATGTATCCTTAGTTCGCTGCAATGTCCTCAACCCTACAACTTTGTTACATACCACAGACAAAAATGATGAATGTGAAAGAGCAGCTTATGCCGTCTTTACCTTAATCGGAACTGTAGAAGCCTCTTACCTGTGCCATGTAATTTTTGCGCAAGTAGACAAATGTATTGCTCTCCTAAGCACCTGCTGTACATCTGACGGATTAAGAGTCACCATTTACCCTGACAGCCAGTGTGGAGTTTGAGTTGTCCATGATTTTGGGTAATTGTGGTCCCAGAGAGGCTTTTTGACCTCATCCGGCTCTCCTGCACAGAATAGCCTGTTGAAGATTTTGAATGCACTACAACTACCAAAGGAGATTGCAGTCATGAAGTGAGCAGCACATAAGAGTGGCAATGATTTTGTCACTCCACGGTATCTTTATGTGGATGCAGACGCCCGCTATTGCGCTTTTGAGTCCAGCACGTTTAACTTGCATGAATCACTCAGTGCTGAAGGAGAAGCAGTTTCCAACATATTATTGAACACAGTGCAAACCTTTAGTGAGTTGAAGGAGTTACAATATGAAGCCCTCGCAATTGAGAAAGAGAAATGGAAGAAGGAAGACAGTACCAAGTATGCTACTGGCATTTGGGTGTCAAGTGATGGCAAACTTGTATTAACCGATTCTGTGTTACCCACAATGGTCAGACACATGCATGGCCCGGCTCATGTAGGTAGAGAAGGTCTGGTGCTATCTTTCAAACATAATTGGTGCAATCCTCAATTCTGAGACATGGCAAAGCATCTATGTTAGAGATGTATTGTGTGTCAGAAGCAGAATGTTGGCAAATAGGTCACAGTAACCATGAGTCACATAGGAAAATGCAATGGCTCTTTCAACCATCTCCAAATTGATTTTTTGGAGATGCTTGGTGTAACCAGATGAGGTACATATTACTCATTGCTTGTTTATTTTCTCATTGGGTCAAGGAATATCCCACCAGGAGATGTGTCAGTCTGACAGTTGGCAAGCTACTATGAAGGGAACGGAGTCCTAATTTCGGCATGCCATTTCTCTCGGTTCAGATCAATGAAGTAATTTAAAAAAAGAAGTCATGCAGTTACTGTGTCTTACCTTTAGGAATTGACCAATGCAGTTATAGACCACAAGCATTTGGAGTAATAGAGTGGGTAAATAGAGGATTGAAGCAAAAGTCGCCAAAACATGCACCTCAACGTCACATAAGTGGCCAGATGAACTTCCCTTGGTACTTATGAGCATTTGAAGCACTTCTTGCAGGAGAACATGACTCTCCCCACATGAGATTCTAATGGGAAGAGCTATCAGAATCCCTCCAGTTCCAGTGGCTGCTCTTATAAATATTACAGATGACCTAGTTCTCAAATATTGCAAAGCACTGGCAGATAAGGTACATTCTATTTCTCACAAGGCTGATGTTGCAACCTCATCCATGAGTGCTGCCCCATGCCATGATTTGGACCCTGGAGTCTGGGTTCATGTGAAGATGCATGTTCGCAAGTCCTGCTTGGAAGAGTACTGGAGGGGCCTGTACTAGATCATTCTAACAACCAAAACAACTGTAAAGTGCACTAGATTGCTAGATTGCTCAATTGGGTACATGCCTCCAATCCTAAGAGGGTGAGACAAGTAGAAGAAGAAGAAGAAGAGCCGAATCCTACCAATCCTCCGAGTCCATCTCGATTTGAAGTATCTGAAGTGTCCAAGGAGGATGCTGAATGCCAATGGGAAGTTGCTCAGTCTTCAACAGAGTGGCACCAATCCTAAGAGCAGAGTGCGAACTCGAACTCAGAGACAGCAGTCAACAAACATCAAGACTCCAGACTGCGGCTGTACTTTCACAGAAAGAGCAGAAACACTTGAGAACTAAGATTGAATGGCCTGAAACAATATCCTAGGAGTTTGAGAATAGAGACAGAGAAATAGACAAGGAAGACTCTGCTTCCAAGAGCGAACCAGTCCTTCATGATTCAGAAATAACATGCCCTTCTGAAGAAAAAGTGCATTGTGGAGACAATTGGCTAAAGACTGTACCTGGACGAAAGTGACTACTATATAATACTGAAAGACCAGAGCCTATTATAGAAGTTAGCAAGTCTAAAGAACAAGAAAATCAGGTGCAGTCAAAATTCAGTGACAATGACTTTGATCTGGCAGAACTCAAGAGACCCAAGAGAGAAAGAAAAATCAATCCAAACTACTCAGGCACAGATTATACCTACTATGTGTTAACTGACAACAATACAAATGACTGCTTGAGTGACCTGCTTGAGTGACGTCAATGAACCTCCATGACAGAGTGATGCAACAAAAAAAGGTTGAACACAAGATATTTTGACTAGCCGAAAAATGAATTACTAACTGTTGGTACAACAACTACTAATGCTTGCTTGATCAGACACAGGATGAAATGGTGCAGACATCCTACGAAATTGTCCTGGTAATATTGGCAGTTGCCATTGTTGTCTTTAGAGCAGGGTGGAAGCTAGACCTCTATCTGGTAGAGGGTGACGCCTTACTAAAGCAAGCTAACAATATTACTATTATAGTCGCTAATCACGAATCCCATGCAGGTTGATTTCCCCATGTTCCCCAATCCCAGAGTGTTTTTAGCTATATTGCCTCTTTTCAGATTTTGGCTGAATATATAAAAATAATGAATGCTCAAGACTGTTTTGTCTATTTCTATCTTTCAGCCTCTGCAACCCAAAGATATGTCTATTATTATTTACAGATTTCCCATCCCTTTTCTTGTAGCATATTCTTGAATTTTCTTACAATCAGAGCTCAATAAAGTTGATTTATCCAAATGATGAATGTACTTTAAAAAACGTACCTTTCGGTGGAGATACCAGCCTATATCTCTGGTCAACTAAGCATGTTTACTGTTTTTCTAAGTCTTTCAAATGAATGAACACTGGTGAGTATATGATGAAATTATTTACCTCATTAATCATGATACGCATTAACTAACCTGCCAAAATTAAACAAGACGGGAAAGGTTTTGTAGATGAAGTGAATGAAGGGATAAGAAAGGAGGACGAGGATGTAAGGAGAGAAATTAAAAAAGGAAAAGCGGAGGAGGATAAAAAGGGGATTAGAAAGGTCTGCATCCAAAATTGAGTTACGACATGGAGAAAAGAGGGATTTCATGTATGGTGCACAGACGAGAGGGAAATGAGACAGTTGAAGATGTAGGATGGAGTGAATGTGCTATAGATACTTAGTTAAAGATAGAAGTTTTGCAGAATTACAGGTGAATGTGTTACGACTCGGTCGTCCCATCTCTAGAGGGCGCTGTACGGGGACTGTCTGAAGCCTGGGAATCACCTTGAACAGTTATTTAGAGTACCTTGCTGACTCCGGTTTGTTTCTCTTTTGGCCATTGTATACTTTTGTAGTACTGCATTTGCTTCCTGGGACTGCAAATCCCAAAATGCACAGCCTGGTAGTCAGGAAAGCCTGGATTCTGTTTCCCATTGTTTTCTATGGGAGAAGTCCAGTTGCTTCTTTTCACCTGATTCTCTGCTCCAGGACTTGCAGGTGTCTGAAACTACACACACCTGGGACCTCTCCTGTGCAGCCCAGTCATGTGAATCCATCTGGGGTTTTCTGCAGCTTAGAACCGCTTATAAGTAGCCATTTCCTCAAGATCCTTCATCGTGCATTGGAGTTTGATTCCTTTGTGTTACAGACCCTTTTAACGGTTGGAATTCCAGTCTTGTTCCTGTTCTGTTCCAGTTTGAACCTGTTTCCTGTTTCTCTACCCTGCTCCTGATTGTTCCAGCCAGAGTCTGCTTCCTATCTCTTAGCCTTGTACCCGTTTGTTTCTTCCAGAGACTGCTCCCTGTTTCTCTGTCCTGCTCCTGCTCCTGCCTTGTTTCAGCCTGAACCTGCTCTCTCTTTCTCAGTCCTGTTTCCAGCCAGAAGTTTGCGCCCTGTTTTCCAGTCCTAATCCTGCCTTTGCTTCAGCCTGAACCTGTTCCCAGTTCCTGCCTCTGTCTCTTAGTTTGTCCCTTCTGTTTCTGTTTCCTCTCGGTATTTGTGTCTGGTAAGTGTTCTAGCAGTCTTCACCAGTGTATAAATGTCCTCCTTTGTACTGGGGTTGGCTCCTGGTTTCCAGGAGGCAATTCCAGCCCCCATCCTTGTCTAGTGTTATAAGTTGTCTTCCGTGCCTAACAGTGACAGTGTGCTATTGCTGTTTTTCCAGGAATTGTCACTGTGTTTCCAGCTGAACCCACAAGAGCTTGTCTTGTGTATGTAAGTACTATCCTTGTTTGTGCTCTAGGGTCCAGAAACAGAATCACTTCTGCTGCCTCCTTTCTATGGGGCTGGCAGGGTGACTATCTGTAAGAGCAAACTGCACAAAGGCATTGATATTCTCTGTCACTGTGTGAGGTTTTGCGTCCTACTGTGTGTACAACCCCAGCGTGTTTGTCCATTAGTAATCTGTTTCCTGTTTGTTCACACAAGGGTTGCTCTGCTTTTACTTTCCTGTTTCCCATGCCCGTCCATAGCTGTCCTTTCTGTGTATGCCTTTAGCTGCTCTTCTGCCCCATTACACTACCTCTTTAGGATATTCGGTGACCTCAAGGGGTGTCCGAACCAGAGTCCTGATCAGATCCACCCGAAACTGTGACAGAATGTTACAGGGATATACTATGTGTATGGTAAGCCAGCTTACTTTCAGCTGTCACACAATTGTAATGTTGCTTTAGCTTTCGTGAAGATTTATCATGCAAATTACTTTAATGCCAGACCTGACACATATCTGAAATGGAGCAAACACAGTTTTGGACAGATGATATGGAACATTTTTAATGCACTGATAACCTCAGTAGGAGTAGCCCTAAATGATGTTAAGATTAGACAGCTGTCAGCTCCAGTAGATACACTAGCCACAAATACAGCTGGAGTTTTAAGTGTTATTAACAAAGAGCTGCTTGAAGTAAGAACAATGATAATACAAAATCTCCTTGCACTTGACTTGCTTACAGCAAAGGAAGGAGTTTGCAAACTAACCAGCTTGAAAGATACATTGCCAATCTTACTAACATCACTCAGGAATTGAAAGAATTAGAAGAAACCATTGCCTAGTAAGCAGTAGGTTTAGTACCTACCTCCACTGTAAAGGGATTTGGTTAGGAAGTGCAGGTGGAGGAATACTAAAATTGCTTCTAACCTCTCTGCTAGTAGTGCTTAAAGTTGTTGAATGTGTGCTTGTGTGCTTCTTTCCTTCAAGTCCTACAAAAGAAGTTCATCAATTGATGGGTTTAAACGTGGGAAAAAGAAACTAACTGCGATGCCTGGAGAAAAAGAAAAAGGACAGATGGTGAATATGAGGCCTTGCAGACAGAATTTTATGGAAGGATCCAAACTAAAAGGTCCGAAAATTATGATGACTGTCTTGTGACAACAATAACGGATGAAGCGTGAAAATTTCAGGAATCATCTTGGGGCTGTTGTGAGAGCGGATTGCTTACAATTCAATGCTTAGAGTGTAAGAATTTAGGTTTTAGCTAAACTAAGGATAACTTGGGACGTGCCATCCATTTTCACTGTGACGTTGCATTCTAACACGTGAATCGAGCTGCTCATTTATTCTTAGCTATAATAAAGAATTTCTAGGCTTCATTAGACGAGAGAGTGATTTTCCATAGCTAAATAAGCAGAGTGTATTTTGTCATGGACACATCGACTGTCCCAGACTGTCCCAGGCATATTGTGTAACATCTCATGTGCTGAGAACAGATGTGGTTTATCAGGAACTCTAAGTAGTAGAATAGTGAGAAAATGATTTAATGTATTCTGTTGCAACTGTTGCTCCTATACTTACTTTCTATTGGTTAAGAGCATGCAAACCATGTACCGATGTAGTAAATGTATCAAGCTTTTGTCTAAAATTCTAGTTACTTAAAAGACCTTTTCCCCACTTTTAGAAGGCGAATCTATGCTGGAATTTACTAGAACTTTACTAAATTCTTTACTAAGTTATTTGCTGTATTCTTTATTGATTTGTATGCTTATTAACTATATCATTTGTTGTCCCAGCTTATGCATTTCTCTACTTTATTTATTTGAGTAAACCTTTAAACTGAGATTCGTGTCTCATTCTTGATCAGAAATGCTTTAGTCTTGCCTTCTGTATCTCCACATTTTAACTTAAAGAGACTTGTCCAGCGGGAAGCACCACAGTCCAATAGGGTCTACACCGCTCCCGATCAATTGCCAGCTCGCTGAGCAGAATGAAATAAAGTGTGGCTTAGAAGGTTGACACATAAAATGCCAGCCCATTTAAACAAATGTTGCTAAACGTTGCCACACTACCACACAATATCTCTGTATTTAGTTTTGCATATACATTTTTATAATCGATCCAACAGAAGGAACTGAAATTATTTTATATTTTTTAATTCAAACAATAACGATCTGACGTTTGTGTTCAAAGTGTAACACAGATTTTCCATTTTAGAGTAGAGGTTAATATGTTAACTAAGTAAGTGCATATGTTTCATTTTTTTGTCTCTGTTCAATATTATCTGCTCTTTTCATAAGAGGGACCAAAAACACAATTTTAGTTTTGCTAATAGTTATCTATAGGCCACTGCTATGACTATTCTTGGACAAAGCCCTTTGACATTCAGGTGGAGTTTGATCATTAAACTGTAGTCTTCATTAATCATGGAGTTAATTTTATAACCCCCTCAGATGTGATTGAAAGGGCCATCCCTCGTAGCTGTCTGATAGGTCTAAAGCATACACACTGGATAATCGTGGGACCAGTACTCGAGTCTGCCGTGAACTACCTGTAGTTCCAGTTCTTTTATAAAGATAATGTTCTTTGGGTTTTTTTTCGTTGAACATACCAGTATGAAACAGAGTGTGTTTATCTCTGGGTTTGTGTAAAGTGCAGATCACCATATAAATACCACGTCAGATAAAAACAGAGCAGGTAGTAGCAAGATGTCACCTAGGTAAAGATTTCAGCCCAAGGTCAACAAATAAAAGTAGTGCATGAAGTAGTAAATGGTTCGTCTACATAAGGAAGGCTACATAAGGAACCATTCAATAAAGGCCTTGTTACGTAGAGGTGCCATCTTGAAATGGTAAGTTTGGTGGGAAACCCTTAGAAGTAGTCCTGCAAGACATGTCAGGCTTAGGCATCTGAACAATAAGGGCGGAAAGCAGCAATGTTTTTGAAATTAAATATACAGCTTTTTGTCTAGTTCAGATTAGGATGGCCACAAACCGATTTTCAGATTTTTTCTTAATTTTAGGACGTTCTCTTCGAGTCTCAATGAGAAATAGAAGGCAAAAACGGTTTGAATGGTTGAGTCGTGTACATGGAATGGTCTTCCATCAAATCTTGAGGCTAGTGTCGATGAAGACATGACCATGGGGCTATTTGTTAAGCACACAATGTTTTAAGCAGTAATCTCCAGGACTGAGAGCCAAAGCAGTGCAATGAGCCATGTGCAAAGTTGTTATCACATTTCACATCAAATTTTCACATTTCAGAGAGTACGAGCAGAGCATAAATATGGACTCTCTTCGGTTTAGCTAAATACTTCTTTAGGAGGCTCTGTATTAGCCCAGAAATCCCAGTGAGATAAAATAACAGCAAAAATTAAGGCAACTCTCTTGGGGGTGAAGAAGGCTCCAAGATTATAAATCATGGAGTGTGGACAAGCAAGAAAAAGAAACAATTAGGTTAGAGGACCTATGACGATGGTCTTTGTTTTAGGGCAATTAACAACAGGCACTGGCATAGCCAATAATTTATACCTCTAAAAGGCTGATTGGCTTTGTCAATATTTTTTTCACCACATTGCACAGCCCGGGCTTGGTATAGCATGAGAGCAGAGTCTGGATTGGGTTGGGAGTCTGTGCTTATGGCCCAGGCCAGGAGGAGAGGAGCACCGATGTGTCCAGCAGTGGCAGGTAAATCTTTAAAAAAAAAAATTATTAATCCCCTAACCCCAGCCCCCACTCCCCCGCCACTTTAGATTAGAGGCGGCCAACACTGCATTTCTGGGGCTCGCTACTGGGTGGCTGCTCATAACATTCCAGGCATGAGGAGCAGTTAAGATAGCAGTTCAAGACTGTTTTGTTTTGTTTCCTATGGGAAAATAAATGGACGAATGTGGAGTTACGGTCAGAGCGACCGATTTAGGAACAGGGGAACCAAATTTGAGTTTCAGCGTCGGCTCGACATACTTGTGATTCTGGGTAGATCACTTAATCTCTCTGTGCTGAAAAACAATGATTGTGGCATTCTGTAATTGATATGGTACTCAAATAAAGTACTCCAATAACTTCGGGTCCTGTTCAGTCTATAAAAATGAAAAAAATAATTAAAAATAAGCATAATGTTAAATTGGAAATCAGCACCTGAATGACAGCCTGGCCTGACACCTCTGTACTTTCGAAGGAAAATAATGGTGTCTGATGCCTAATAGAGCAACTTACACTCTCCCATAGTGATTCATATCGAAAATTTCTCCTGGTAGAAACGGAATTTATAAAGTATGATTCATGGAGTACACATCTCCGGCCTGCTAGATCGAGAGGCGTAGAATCACACAGCCTCCCCCTTTGGGGATTTTCCCAGAGGAATGTGAGAGCTAAACTGCTTATGTAAATAACTAATTTCAGTGCTTTTTTCTACCTTTATTAACAATCCGGGCAAGCACGAAGCAACAAGAAACAAAAATATAGTTCTTCAGTCTCTGGGCCAGCAGCTGAGGGACACTAATAATGGTCCATGCTCCATCCAAGGGACAAACGCTCAAAGAAGAAGAAAGTTGAACTGATACACTGACTAATGAGAAGCATGGAAATGAAAGTGACGATGGAGCCAACCACTGGTAAGTAATGGGCGGGCTAGATGATCATTTTTGCGTTTTAGTACAAGTGACAGTGCATGCACTGTCTCAGGGGAAACCTAAAAAAGAAAAAATTTCTGCAGCCAGGACAAGACATGCTGACGACAGCAAGTTATATGCACCGAGCCATTATCTTCCAATTTAAGAACGATCTTTGTGTTGTATAGATAGATGCGAGAGGCTCATCAGTGTGTTACCTAGTCCACAGCGCTTCAGCTTTTTTTATTTAGATTTGATCTATCAAAAACAGCAGAATAACGTTTATGCAGACAAAATGCATTGCTTTTGAGGGTTTTGGGATGTCCAAGGACTATAATTCACAGCAGCTTTATGTTTTCTCGAGCTGAAAGCATTTCTCTAAATCAAGTTTGTTTTAGTATTACTACATCTTGGTCCTCAGTCCACTCCTGTGGAGCTTTCAGTAGTAACCCTTCAAATACGCTGAGCCCAATGGAATAATGCCGTCAAAGGCATGACAGTGCCATTTATTTAAACAGCAAAATATTTATTGAAAACAATCAGTTAAATATTTACCAGTCCATTGGGTTGTCTGACGTGGTAAAAAAAAAAAAGAAATGAATATTGATATATGTTTATCTAAATAAACTACCATGCTTGTTCTAGGCATCTTAAACGCGTTTTCGCTAACTTTCACAAATGGGGTGTAAAACAGCAGCAAATGTGCCGAAAACGGTCTGATATGGGATATAAAGCATCCACATACAGGCCCATTAAAAGTTTTCTTGGGGCCTGGGTCACCAATTTCATGTATGACCCCTTTCTGGAAGCATCATTACTTTGTTGAAAAAGCATTGGCAAAGCCAACAGGTCTTGCTCATTCAAGAGCTATGAGGGTAGAGTTCAGTGGTTCAGTAACAGACAGTGCCGTAGAGTGGAGTGGGGTGGAATAGGGTGGAGTGGAATGGAGTGTACTGTGGGTTGGATTGTATTGGAGCAAGGTGGGGTGGGTTGGATTGGGGTAGAGTGGGATGATGGATCGGAGTGTGGTGGATTGGATTTGGGTGGGGTGGATTGAAATGGGGTGAGATGGATGGGATTGGGGTGGATTAGATTGGATTGTTTTGGGTGGTTTGGATTGGAGTGATAGGGGTAGGTGGGTTGGGTGGATTTAATTGGACTGGAGTGGGTGGATTAGATTGAAGTTGGGGTAGGTTGGATTCATTGGATTGGAGTGGGGTGGACTGCACTAGAGTGTTGTGGATAGGACTGGAGTGAGGTGGATTAGATTGAAGTGGGGTGGGGAGGATCGGGTGGATTGGATTGGGGTGGGTTGAATGGACTGGAGTGGGATGGCCTGGATGGTTTGGAATGGGGTGGACTGAACTGGGTTGAGATGGGTGGTATGGATTGGGGTAAAGTAGGTGGCCTGGATTAGAGTGTGGTGGATTGTAGTGAGTGAGGTGGATTAAAGTGGGGTGGGATGGACTGGAATGGGTGAAAAGGATTGGATTGTCATAGGGTGTGTTGGATTTGATTGGGGTGAGGTGGGTTGGGGTAGGTTGAGGTGGAATGGAGTGGACTGGTGTGGTTTGTGGTGGACTGGACTGGAGTGGGGTAGATTGTATTGGAGTGGGGTGCATTGGATTGGGGCGGATTGGATTGGATTGGAGTGGGGTGGATTGGATTGGTGAGAAGTGGATTGATTGGAGAGGGGTGGACTGGAATGGAGAGGGGTGGACTTGATTGAAGTGGGGTAGATTAACCGGTTGGGTGCCTGAGACGAACTGGTCTCGCCCTTGGCGCAGTTATCGTGTGCCGAGGACGAGACCAGCTCGCCCTGCACTCTGCCCACGGGAGAGAGCTCCCCCCTTAGGCCTCCCACCCCCCTCCCCTGGGCAGAGATGAAAGGGGAATCACTTCCCCTTCCTCCCCCACCCCCAGTGATGTCTGATGACCTCATTAGAGGCCGTTCCCATCGGAAGTGAAATGCAGGCATTTCTCTTCCGATCAGGTGGAGGGAGCGGGCAGAGAGACATCAAAGGAAAGGAAATGCCTTTCTTTTCCTTTCATGTCTTTCTGAGTATTTTTGCAGCCTGATTGCAAAGCGATAGGGCTGCAGAAATGCCCACTAGACACCATGGAGTGTTTTTTAAAATATAAACAATAAAGGGGAATGACCCCTTGAGCAAGGGTCGCTCCCCTGGGGGGCATCTTTTTTAAGGCCTTTTCTGTCCCCCCTAGGGGCAAATTGGCCTATTTCATTTAGGTCGATCTGGCCCCAGGGTGGGGGTAGAAACCATTAGACACCAAGCATAATTCTTTTGCATGTTTTAGACGTGGGGAGCGATCCCGTACAGAAGGGTCACACCCCTGGGGGGAAATTGTTTTTAGGCCATTTCTGCCCCCCTTGGGGGGCAGGAACCACTAGACACCAGGGATTTTTTTGCATCAATTTCACGCTAGGGGAGCGACTCCTTAGGCAAGAGTTGTTCCCCTGAGGGCAAATTTAGTTTAGGTCATTTCAGCCCCCCTTGGAGGCAGATCGGGCTATTTTAATTAGGCCGATCTGCCCCCAAGGAAGGTAGAAACCACTATGCACCAGTGATTTTTTTTTTTTTTACAGATGGGGAGCAACCCCTTCAGGCAAGGGTCGCTCCCCTGGGGGGGCAACTTTTTTTTAGGTAATTTCTGCTCATCGTGGGGGCAGTCCGGCCTATTTTTCTTAGGCCAATCTGCCCCCATGGGGGACAGAAACCACTGGACGCCAGGGATTTTATTTTTGCACCAATTTCACACAATGGGAGCGACCCCTAACCAAGGGTTGCTCCCCTGGGGGGCAAACTTATATCAGACCATTTCAGCCCCCCCTTGGGGGCAGATCGGCCTATTTTAATTAGGCCAATTTGCCCCCAAGGGGGGCAGAACCACTAGGCACCAGTGATTTTTTATTTTTGTATTTTTTTACAGATGGTGAGCAACCCCTTTTAGACAAGGGTCGCTCCCCTGGTGGGCAACTTTTTTTAGGTAATTTCTTCCCATCGTGGGGGCAGATCAGCCTATTTTTCTTAGGCCCATCTGCCCCCAAGGGGGGCAGAAACCACTGGACACCAGGGATTTTATTTTTGCACCAATTTCACACAAGGGGAGCAACCCCTTAGGCAAGGGTTGCTCCCCTGGGTGGCAAATTTATTTCAGACCATTTCAGACCCCCTTGGGGGCAGTTCGGCCTATTTTAATTAGGCCAATTTGCCCCCAAGGGGGACAGAAACCATTAGGCGCCAGGTACTATTTTTTTTACAGATGGGGAGCGACCCCTTAGGCAAGGGTCAATCCCCTGGGGGGAAATTTTATTTTAGGCCATTTCTGCCCCCTTTAGGGATGATCGGCCTATTTTTATTAGACCGATCTGTCCCCAGGGTGGGCAGAAACCACTTAGGCACAAGGGATTGGTGTGTGTGTATTTTGTTTGGGGGGCAGCCCCTTGGACAAGGGTCACTCCCCATGGGAGCACATTACTGTTGGCCATTTCAGCCCCCCTTGGATGCCGATCGGCTTATTTTTGTAAGGCCCATCTGCCCCCAAGGGCAGAAAGCCCACCAGAAACCAAGGAAGATTTTTTTTCAAAAAAAGAGGGTGAGGGTATGGCCATAATCCCAACCCAAATAAATGGGGACAAAGTTGCTCTGTCCACTGATGGGCAGATGGGGCAATTACCCCGATCCTCTCCTCGGGGGAGCAGAAAGCCTACTAGATGCCCGGGAATTAAATAAATAAATAAATAATGGGGTGGTGGCTACCAACCAATGTGGGCATGGTAATGACCCCACTCCAACTAAAGGGGTAACAATCCTTCAGCTCTCCCCAGCACACTAAAAGATCTTATCCCAAAGACAAGCAAGAGGACATTTGATTATTTTGGGTTTTGGTTTTACATTTGGGCCATGAGAGCTTGTCTAACTCTCAAAATCATCCCACTTGGAATGGTGAGAGCTGCACTTTTTGGAAAAATCTACGAGACCTAGACACATCTGAAAGCTAAACATCTGGGTGAGTCCAGGGTTGTGTGCTTCACATGCACCCTGTGCCATTTTTTTACCCACAATGCCCTGCAAACCTCCAACTTTGCCTGAAATCACACATTTTACCCAAATTTTTATGATGGAACCTTCCGGCAGCTGCAGGAACCCCCCAAATTCCTACCACCCAGCATTTTCGCATCTATACCGATAAAAATTCTGCCCCAAATGTCAGCCTAAAAATGTCTTTTTCCAAACTGCCCTTTTGGACCCGCTTTGGTCCCCCCTCAATTTCAACATGTTTTTGGCTCTTCCCTGTCACAGGCACTTGGCCCACCTACACAAGTGAGGTATCATTTTTATCAGAAGACTGAGGGGAACGTTGGGTGTTAGGAAGTTTGTGCTGGTGCGGTGATCCCACACAGAAATGTGGGGGAAATGGGATTTTTTAGCTCAATTTTAGGTTTGTTGAGGATTCTGGGTAAGAAAACACTGGGGGATCCACGCAAGTCACACCTCCCTGGACTCCCTTGGTTGACTAGTTTTGAGAAATGTCTGGGTTTAGTAGGTTTCCATAGATGGCTGCTGAGGCCAGGACCAAAAAAAACGCAGGTAACCTCTCCCCGCAAAGGGGTAGTTTTGTATTTGATAATTTTTATGTCTCCATCTAGTATTTTGGTGCATTTCCTGTCACGGACACTAGGCCTACCCACACAAGTGAGGTACCATTTTTATCCGGCTATGTGGTGAAATGCTGGGTAGAAGGAAGTTTGTGGCTCCCCTCAGATTCCAGAACTTTGCAGCATGGAAATGTGAGGAAAAAGTGTTTTTTTGCAAAAGTTGGATGTTTGCTAAGGATTCTGGGTAACAGAACCTGGTGAAACCACCACAAGTCACCCCATCCTAGGTTCCCCTAGGGGTCTTGTTTTAAAAAATGCACAGGTTTGGTAGGTTTTCCTAGGTGCCAGCTGAGCTAGAGACCAAAATCCACAGCTAGGCACTTTTCCAAAAAACACATCAGTTGTCAATGCAAAAATGTGATTTGTCCTTGTAGCGTTTCCTGTCGCAGGCATTAGGCCTACCCACACAAGTGAGGTACAATTTTTATCGGGAGACTTGGGGAAACACAGAATAGAAGAACAAGTGTTATTGCCCTTTGTCTTTCTCTACATTTCTTCCTTCCAAATGTAACACAGTGTGTGAAAAAGATATCTATTTGAGAAATGCCCTGTAATTCACATGCTAGTATGGGGACCCCGGAATTCAGAAATGTGCAAATAACCACTGCTTCTCAACACCTTATCTTGTGCCCATTTTGGAAATACAAAGGTTACCTATTTTTCACTCTTTATACTTCACCAAATGAATTGATGTATACCTGGTATACAATGAAAACACATTGCAAGGTGCAGCTAATTTATTGGCTCTGGGTACCTAGGGCTCTTGATGAACCTACAAGCCCTGTATATGCCCACAACCAGAAGAGTCCAGCAGACGTAACGGTATATTGTTTTCAAAAATTTGCCATAGCTGGAAAACATTATAGGAGAAAACGTGGACAGAAATGGCTGTTTTTTCCACCTCAATTTCAATATTTTTTTGTTTTAGCTGTTACTTTCTCTAGGAAACCCTTGAAGGATCTACACAAATGACCCCTTGGTGAATTCAGAATTGTGTCTACTTTTCAGAAATGTTTAGCTGTCTAGGATCCAGCATTGGTTTCACACCCATTTCTGTCACTAACTGGAAGGAGGCTGAAAGCGCAAATAATAGTAAAAATGGGGTATTTCCCAGTAAAATGCCAAAATTGTGTTGAGAAATGTGGTATGCTGATTCAAGTCTGCCTGTTTTTGAAAGCTAAGCTGGAAAGATGGTGACTTTAGCACCATAAACCCTTTGTTGATGCTATTTTCAGGGGGAAAAAAACCAAGCTTTCTTCTGCAGCCCTTTTTCCCATTTAAAAAAAATAAAAAATAAACTTTTTGCTGTATTGTGGGCAATTTCTTAGTCTCCTGCAGGGGAACCCACAAACTCTGGGTGCCTCCAGAATCCCTAGGATTTTGGAAAAAAAGGTGCAAATTTGGCATTGAGAATTACACATGAATGGCACAAGACAGCGTGATAGAGGGCACTGCTGCTCGAGTTGGTTTTGCTGTCACTCAAGTACATTATCTACTCGAGCTGCAGCTTTTCTAGCAGGAACAGTTGCAACTGCCCACGTTGGGAAAATCTTGCCAGGTGCCCTCCTAACACCCAAAAATAGCATTATAGGATGCCAATTCTTGCTTGGCAATTTACAGTTGGCAAACCACATGTGAGAAAAATCTCTGCCATGAGGCGGAGTGTGGAATTTGGCCATCAATCTGTGTTACATGCGTAATGCAAAGTGGCCAAAACTCTGCGAACTCCGCTGGGAGAATGGAATTTATCGCCCACCCCCTAGTATTGTTATTTTCTATGTATTTTGTATTGCTAAATCATCTATTGATGTGTAAAAACATGCAGACAGATCTTCCTTGTGGTGGACTGGAATAAAAAAGTGTGGTGTCAAGAAATAAGTGCCGGTGGTGAGCACTGGTAAACACCAGATCAAATTCAGTACTGGCGCTTCTTTTCTTTGATGTCTTGTGGACTCTTACCTCAGAATTCCTCTAATACCTCATTCATTCACAAAACTTTCTTCTTTCTGCTCTGTTTTACTCGCCAAGTCCTCTCTACCCCAAGCACCAGTGTGAGACTCTCCACATCTATCCAAGATCCTTGCTTGACGTTTATCCCACCCATCACATGATCTGCCTAGAAAGTACTATTTTTAATGTCTGTGGTAATCTGCACCAAAGCTGTATTTCTATTTACGACTACGTGGTTTTGTTTCATAACAGCAAAACAATCAAAGTTTTTATTTTGACTGTTGTCCACAGTAGATATTAGGTGAACATTGATGTTTACTGTCACAAAACCGAAATAATTGGAACAAAAGGTAACTAGACCAAAATAATTCTCTGTTAAAATATTTATCAACCATACTAAATAGCAGCATTTTATAGATTAGCAGAAAGAAATAGGCCTACCTGGGCAGTTCTTGTAATCTGCCTAGTCTCTGTTTCAGAAGTTTACCGACATGTCTATTTCACTTCCCTCTAGCGTGTTCCGCTCACCCTCTCAGCATCAGGTTATAGGAGTGTGTGCCTGTGCCAATGTACATACCGCCAGTGTTTACAAGAACAGTACATGCAAGTGTCCAAATGCCTCAGTTGTTGCATTCCGTTGCTGTATAATTGCTAGTAGAAGCTGCTTCAGACTGTTCTGTGCATAGTTAAGTGGCAGGTATTTATTTTTCTCCTGGAAGAGCCAGCTCCTTCTCCCAACCCATAATTTAACATGAGAAAAGCAGAATCATTTTGCCACAATTGAAATTCTCTGTTCTTAGAAACTCGATAATCTCCGCAAAAACCGTCACTAGCGAAGCCAATAGATTTAGCTTGCATTTTCAATAATAAGCCAAAACTATTGGCCTTGACCAAGTCGCTGGATGTGCAGAATTTGCATTTGAACAGTGTTCCAGCAGCAGGAAAGGGGAGCTGTCGGCCATTCCGAATCTTAGCATCAGCCTGGTAGTTGAATGCAGTTAACAGGGATGCCAAAGGTTCTTGCTTAGTTGCCACGTAATGGTAAGGCCAATGTAGTGGATGTGATATTTTTATTATGAGATATACTACAACAATATAGCGGTGGTACACCCGTTTCTCTAATGGAAACCAGTTGAGGAATGACTCTTAGGTGCCTCTAGCAATTCATTTGTTTTTCTCTAAAGTAAACCAACGTGTGTTAAAAAATCAAAAATATTTTTAAAGCAATGCGTGTATAAGATGTAAAGAGCTTCTTGTGTTTCACAGTGCAGCTACTTCTTTGGAGGCGGAATTATACATCAAACAGCCAATAGCATGAGGTGAAAGATGTACATACAGGGGGCTGACAGAAACCTACTCTATGTATATTGTAAACCATAATTCTTGCAGACAGTTGTGGTATCAAGGCAGAACTGAACATTGAGTATTTTTTAACAATCTAGAAAGTTCAACATCCATTAAGATTATTTTATGAGCTTTTTTTAAAGAGAAAGCTGAACTTTGTTTAGATGTATAAAAGTTATTTAGAGGTTTAAAAGTGGATTGGCTCCCTTGTATAGATATTACCTCTTCTTCTGACTCCAGGTGTCCTCACAAACAGTTGTCTTAAATCGATCCATCCTAGTTTATCTGAAGCTATAATACCGAAATGACTGCTGGTATTCTATTTACTGTCCAAACATATGTCCAAGATCATTTAACACAAATTGCTAAAAAAGGTAAACTAATGAAGACGTCAGAAACATCAATGGGAATCTGATTAATTTTGAACAGTTTCATTGGTGCACTGATTTTGGTAGATTTCTTGAGAGGTCTTCACGGTCGAACCCAGGCTGGTATCCTTGAAGACCCTTCCGTAACTGTCATCTGGGAGGGACCTTAAGGTTCTGCTTTACTGCTTTTTTTGATTATTATATGCCAGCGTGCAGACTGCACTGCTATCATGCACATTTCTCCTCGTCACATAGATCCGAATTGGTTTAAAAGATAGTGCAACTAACAATACCCCCACATTACTATGCTGAAAACGTGCAATATTACGATAAGCATGTTGATACATTTTTTAATGTTGAACTCTATCAGAACAGAGGATTTGTTGGCAAGAGTGTATTAACCATTATGGTTATTTGACCCTTGGGCTGGCACTGCTGGCCAGGCACAGTTAGCCCTTGCTCAATTCTTGTACAATCAATAAGTAATCTAGGGTGAGAGTGGAGACCAGTCTATGCTGGTCATGTGCTAAGAGGCCATGCTATATTGACCTGTTCATTCCATGTTCAATTTTGTAACACACATTGCTGTTCCTTGCATCTGATCAGTGAATTTAGAGGTAAATGCCTTAGTCTAATCCAAAATGAATTACGGGGCTTCTGAAAAAAGCATTGCCACACTTCGGCTCACTCGGAAAAGTCAAAGCAAGACCAATTTTTGGCCTCCTTAATAGCGACTTGGTTTCTGCTGTTCTAAATTTCCTCTGAATTCAGTATAATATTTGCCAGTATGCAAGAGGATCTCTTTATAATATATATCTAAAGCACAAAAGGTATTTTATAGAACTGCCTCTGACTTTCAGTGCCTCATCCCTAGATATGACTTAGTAGATTTTCGTTTTGTCATTGAAAAATTTAAGTGTGTTGGCCAAGCTTTTAAAGTTCAAGGAAATACTTATTTTAGTCCTCAGAAAGAGCAGTTTAGGAAACTATTACAAAGGTAGTTAAGTTAAGATATATATTCCGTAGGGATGATCAGACAGCTATCTTTCATCTAGTTAATGTCGTCGAAATTCCTTGGTAGGTCTTTAGTTATACAAGTATCCAGATAGTGGAGACATATTGCTAGCAGGATTCCTCGAGTTCTTTAGTCACAAGAACCTACAGGGGGCATGCTATTTAGAAGTCCCATTAAAATACACAATACCCTGTGCCGGTAAAATAAGGTTTCTCTCTTCACCAGGTAATCCATATTTACGTGGAAAAAGACAGCTAGTTTTATGTTGTCAGAGTTTTCTTTCAAATTTGCAATTGTAAAAAAAAATTACAGTTTTGTCAACTTCCAAGATTTTTTCTTAACTTCAGCAAGTCAAAAAGAGAACAAAATATTTCCTCAAAGATTCCACCTGTTTAATGCTAGTATTGTACAGTTGCTCTCACATCATGATATTGTCTGCTTGGTGCATGATTCCACCTCCGGTAGAATGCTTGCAGTACAATTCACGGGGGACTTTTTAAATCTGAAAAGTAGACGGAATCATCACACATTAAATTAGTTATCATATAAAGCAATGTAGAAAGAAATCCTCCCCCTTTCTTTTGTCTTTGTTACTGTATCATTCTTTTTCGAAAGTTGTAGTCAGGTTTTGTTTTCTCCATCGTCCTTTCCTTCCTCTGTCTTTACTATTGACTTTCCACTTATGTTTATCTCCCATTGTTTTTTCCCATATGAATAATCCATTTGTTTACTCCGCCTGTTTCTTTCCCATGTGTCTTTCCTATTGAATTACTGTTTAGGTTAATTTCCGGTTGTTGTTCTCCTGCCTGTGCTATGGGTCTGGCTTTAGTGATCTACCACCTGCAAATCAGATATGCACGAATGCAGTTTCGATGTGCAAGCACATTAAAGCCACATTGAAGCCAGACCTGTTGCCGTAACCAATGTTTTATTGTTTATTTTTATGTATGGAGCTAATTCTGCGAAAGGGTATTGCAAGCCTTTTCATGTGTCGATCCTGTGACCCTGAGGGTAGCACAGAGTCTGCACCTGGTTCCTCAGCCAGATGCACCTTTGCACAAGTGTGTTGTGTTCACTCACCAGCAGAAGGCAGGTCAGGAGGTCTAGTCCTTCCGAGTCCAGCCTGCAAGGAAGCGGAGAAGAGTATTTTCAGCAAGGGCTTAGCACCAGGTAGGGACACATTAACAATATTCTGGATTGGTGCAGTCATAATGCATGTTTAAGATTAACAACCCCTTCGCCCTAATGACTATAACATTCTAAAAAAGTACACCTGGTCAAAGCTGACATTTCCTTAGAGGATCAAACTATCACAATCTCTGTGTCGAAACTTATATTTAGTCTATGGGGTGGATGCATAAAAGGAACGACTTGCACTGCAGGCCATGCCAAGCAAGCAAGACAACTTTAACACCATCTTCATTGCTGCAAGGAAGTCTTGGACAACAACAAATACACTCTTTTGATATCCCGCAAGCCACAAAGCCCCATTATACCACTGTAAGATGGGGAATGTCAGTGCTATGTAGAGCCACTCTACACTTCTCTCCTGAGTTATGAAGTAAGTCCATGATATGGCCGTCCCTGCTTCACTCAGTCCCTCTTTATACAAACCTATAGCCTACCCATTCACTCTCAACCCACATCTATCCAAAATCCCTGCTTGACGTTGACCCCACCCCATGCTCCATAACATGAACTGCCTGGGAGGTAATAATGTCTGAGGTAATCTGCACCAAGGCTATTACCAAAGATTAATTTACACATGTAGATTTGCTCATGTAAAAACGTACTACTGCACATAGTGGTAAATATACACTTTTTAGCTTTTCACCATTTCCAAATTTAAATTTACAGCTGGAGCGTGGCCTAGGTGGTGGCCATGACAGATGCTTAGATGCAAACTCTGTTTGAGGCCGAATAAAATCCTACAGACATCCTTCGCATGCAGCACTGAAGTCTGTTGGTAAACCACCAGGGGCCCCGGTGAATCGACTTGCCACCTAGTGATCCAGTTTTCCACGCCTGTGGGGCTCCTGTGCTGGGAGTTGTTGGTGTGAGCGGTGCAGGACCCACAGGGAGACTGGTGCATGGCTCGCTCTGAGGAACAGCAGCACCTGCCTGAAGGCCGCTCGACTGGCGAACCGCTGACAACGTGCATTGAACTGATGGAAGCGCCCAATTCCTGACTCACCTTTTGCGCTCCTCAGGTGGAAGCGCTATGGTATTCAATACGTGCCTGATTATTAGTCTCTGATGCTAGACCACCAGGCGCCTTGGTGAACCAACTTACCACAGACTGATCTGGTTTCTCAGCACCCTTGGGGCTACCGTGCTGGGAGTTGTTGGTGGGAGCAGGGCGGGTGCCAAAGAGAGACTAGTGCATGAAACTGATGAGTGCCTGTAAGGAAATGCCTCCTTGGCATGGTTACCCCCTAACATTTTGCCTTTGCTGATGCTAAGTTTTGATTGAAAGTGTGCTGGGACCCTGCTAACCAGGCCCCAACACCAGTGTTCTTTCTCTAAACTGTACATTTGCTTCCACAACTGGCACAGCCCTGGGACTCAGATAAGTCCCTTTTAACTGGTACCCCTGGTACCAAGGGCCCTGATGCCAGGGAAGGCCTCTAAGAGTGCAGCACATCTTATGCCACCATGGGGACCCCTCACTTAGCACATGCACACTGCCTCACAGCTTGTGTGTGCTGGTGGGGAGAAAATGACTAAGTCTACATGGCAGTCCCCTCAGAGTGCCATGCCACCCTCACACTGCCTGTGGCATAGGTACGTCACCCCTCTAGCAGGCCTTACAGCCCTAAGGTAGGGTGCACTATACCACAGGTGAGGGCATATGTGCATCAGCACTATACCCCTACAGTGTCTAAGCAAAACCTTAGACATTGTAAGTGCAGGCCATAAGAGTATATGGTCTGATAGTTTGGCAAACACGAACTACACAGTTCCATAATGGCTACACTGAAATCTGGTAAGTTTGGTCAAGCTTCTCAGCACAATACATGCACACTGATGCCAGTGTGCAATTGATTGTAACATAGACAAAGAGGGCCTCTTAGAGATGCCCTCTCAATACCAATCCGACTTCTAGTGTAGGCTGACCAGTTTCTGCCAGCCTGCCACACACCAGACATGTTTCTGGCCACATGGGGAGAGTACCTTTGTCACTCTGTGGCCAGGAACAAAGCCTGTACTGGGTGGAGGTGCTTCTCACCTCCCCCTGCAGGAACTGTAACACCTGATGGTGAGCCTCAAAGGCTCACCCCTTTTGTTACAGTGCCCCAGGGCATCCTAGCTAGTGGAGATGTCCGCTCCTCCGGCCACTGCCCCCACTTTTGGTGGCAAGGTTGGAGGAGATAACGAGAGAAACAAGGAGGAGTCACCCACCAGTCAGGACAGCCCCTAAGGTGTCCTGAGCTGAGGTGACCCCTGCCTTTAGAAATCCTCCATCTTGAGTTTGGAGGATTCCCCCAATAGGATTAGGGACATGCCCCCCTCCCCACAGGGAGGAAGCACAAAGAAGGTTTATCCAGCCTCAAGGACAGGAGCCATTGGCTACTGCCCTCCCAGACCTAAACACACCCCTAAATTCAGTATTTAGGGGCACCCAAGAACCCAGGAAACCAGATTCCTAGAACCTGAAGAAACAAGAAGGACTGCTGACCTACAAACCTGCAGAGAAGACAGAAGACAACTGCTTTGGCCCCAGCCCTACCGGCCTGTCTCCTGACTCGAAAACCTGCAACCAGCGACGCATCCGACAGGGACCAGCAACCTCTGAAGACTCAGAGGACTGCCCTGGACTAAAGGACCAAGAAACTCCCATGAGCAGCGGCTCTGTTCAACACCAGAAACTTCTTTGCAACAAAGAAGCAACTTTCAAAGACGTCACGTTTCCCGCCGGAAGCGTGACACTTCACACTCTGCACCCGACGCCCACAGCTCGAGATCCAGAGAACAAACACCACAGGGAGGACTCCCCGGTGACTGCGAGCTCGTGAGTAGCCTGAGACGACCCCCCTGAGCCCCCACAGCAAGGCCTGCAGAGAGAATCCAGAGGCACCCTGACCGTGACTGCCTGTAACAAGGGACCCGACGCCTGGAACCAGCACTGCACCCGCAGCCCCCAGGACCTGAAGGAACCAAACCTCATTGCAGGAGTGACCCCCAGGTGACCCTCTGGCTAGCCCAGGTGGTGGCTGCCCTAAGAAGCCCCCCTGTGCCTGCCTGCACCATTAGAGTGACCCTCGGGTCCCTCCATTGTTTCCTATCTAAAACCCGACGCCTGCTTTGAACACTTCACCCGGCCACCCCTGTGCTGCTGAGGGTGTGTTTTGTGTGCCTACTTATGTCCCCCACAGTGCTCTACAAAACCCCCCTGGTCTGCCTCCCGAAGACGTGGGTACTTACCTGCTGGTAGACTGGAACCGGAGCACCCCTGTTCTCGATAGGCGCATGTGTGTTTTGGGCACCTCTTTGACCTCTGCACCTGACCGGCCCTGAGTTGCTGGTGTGGTAACTTTGGGGGTTACCTTGAACCCCCAATGGTGGGCTGCCTATGCCGAGGAACTGAGACTTGTAAGTGTCTTACTTACCTCACAAACTAACCTTTACTTACCTCCCCCAGGAACTGTTGAATTTTTCAGTGTCCACTTTTAAAATAGCTTATTGCCATTTTAACAAAGACTGTATATGATATTGCTTTTATTCAAAGTTCCTAACTTACCTGTGTGACGTACCTTGCATTTTATGTGTTTACTTCAAATCTTGAACCTGTGGTTCTTAAAATAAACTAACAAAAATATATTCTTCTATATAAAAACCTATTGGCCTGGAGTAAGTCTTTGAGTCGGTGTTCCACATTTATTGCCTGTGTGTACAACAAATGCTTAACACTACCATCTGATAAGCCTGCTGCTCGACCACACTACCACAAAGAAGAGCATTAGAATTATCTAATTTTGCCAGTATCTTACCTCTAGGGGGAACCCTTGGACTCTGTGCAGACTATTTCTTACTTTGAAATTGTATTTACAGAGCCAACTTCCTACAGTGCCGAACTGACTTCACTGCATTGCAGGGTAGAGGACACCGAAGGGAGGTCTAGGCGTAACAATGTCCTCCTACTGGGCTTTTCTGAGAAAGGGGAGGGCCCCAACACAGAGCTTTTTATAGAAACATAGTTGATAGACAATGTGTTGGTGGGTAAACCACCCAAGTTCTTTTCTGTGAGAGGGGACACAGGGTACCTGGCAGACCAACCATCCCGGGTCCCCCACTGCAACCCATCGTTGCCCGGCTCCTTAACTTCGAAGATCAGGACTTAGTGCTTCAGCAATTCTGAGCAAAGGGTTCCTGGTAGCATGAGGGTGCCTCAATTACTCCATCCCGATTTCACAGCAGAAGTGCAACGACTCCAGGAACTGAACTATAAATACACTCTGCTATTTCCAGCAAAGCGACATATAGTAGATGGAGAGACAGTTCACGTTTTCGCTACATCTGAAAATGTCTGGACTTGGATCCATGCGAGAGGCTGGGTCCAAACCCTACCTAAGGAATCTAATTATGGGGAATGGCTGACAGCCGTCCCCATCACCGCAAACGTAGAACCACTAGAGCTAAGCCGATATGTGACCAGGCAGCAGACGAGCAAGCCAAAGCTGTTCTATAAGCCTTGCAACTCAGAATGAATTCCTTCACCCCATTGAAAGTCGATCAACTTTTAGACTCTGACTCCGACACAGGGGTCTCCTGGTCTTCACTAGCCACACTCAGCCGGGGCCCTGTGATAAGCCCATGGTCTGCTGATTACTTGTGACGCTCAACAACCTGCGCCACATGGACACACGTTAACGGCTGAATCCCATGGCTAAAGCTAACTCCCCCCGGAGTAAAGCTGTAAGTCATGCTTGAAGTAGGTGATCAGTCATTTTATTCCAGACCCATGACATGGAACTGTGAAACAAAGCCCTCCAGGCCTCCTGGAGAATCCAAAATGGAATTATTTACCCTCCTAATATGTTTTTTTTTAATTGGTTTGCTGTTGGGGGGAAGTGGCCGGGGACTTTTCACTCAACTGATCTAGGGAGGGATTATTGGTTGTTTAATTACTGGTATAGTTTGATAGCTGCTGTTTGGAAACCTTTGCACATGGTTGTACATTGATTGGATACTCATACGCAGGGAGTCACAACACATGACAACGTCACACCCTATGTGGCTTACACACTGCCTGACATAAACAGTTACCAATTGTAGGAGGCTGGACTGGCTTGTAGTGAGTACCAAGGGGTACTTGCACCTTGCACCAGGCCCAGTTATCCCTTATTAGTGTAGAGGGTGTCTAGCAGCTTAGGCTGATAGATAATGGTAGCTTAGCAGAGCAGCTTAGGCTGAACTAGGAGACGTGTGAAGCTGCTACAGTACCACAAGTGTCACTTGCACAATATCATAAGAAAACACAATACACAGTTATACTAAAAATAAAGGTACTTTATTTTTATGACAATATGCCAAAGTATCTTAGAGTGTACCCTCAGTGAGAGGATAGGAAATATACACAAGATATATATACACAATAGCAAAAATATGCAGTATAGTCTTAGAAAACAGTGCAAACAATGTATAGTTACAATAGGATGCAATGGGGACACATAGGGATAGGGGCAACACAAACCATATACTCCAAAAGTGGAATGCGAACCACGAATGGACCCCAAACCTATGTGACCTTGTAGAGGGTCGCTGGGACTATTAGAAAATAGTGAGAGTTAGAAAATTAGCCCTCCCCAAGACCCTGAAAAGTGAGTGCAAAGTGCACTAAAGTTCCCCTAAGGACAAAGAAGTCGTGATAGAGGAATAATGCAGGAAAGACACAAACCAACAATGCAACAACAATGGATTTCCAATCTAGGGTACCTGTGGAACAAGGGGACCAAGTCCAAAAGTCACAAGCAAGTCGGAGATGGGCATATGCCTAGGAAATGCCAGCTGTGGGTGCAAAGAAGCTTCTACTGGACAGAAGAAGCTGAGGTTTCTGCAGGAACGAAAAGGGCTAGAGACTTCCCCTTTGGTGGACGGATCCCTCTCGCCGTGGGGAGTCGTGCAGAAGTGTTTTCCCGCCGAAAGAATGCCAACAAGCCTTGCTAGCTGCAAATCGTGCGGTTAGCGTTTTTGGACGCTGCTGTGGCCCTGCAGGGACCAGGAGGTCGCAAATTGGACCAGGAGAGAGAGGGGACGTCGAGCAAGAAAAGGAGCCCTCTCAGCAGCAGGTAGCACCTGGAGAAGTGCCAGAAACAGGCACTACGAGGATGCGTGAAACAGTGCTCGCCCGAAGTTACACAAAGGAGTCCCACGTCGCCGGAGACAACTTAGAAAGTCGTGCAATGCAGGTTAGAGTGCCGTGGACCCAGGCTTGGCTGTGCACAAAGGATTTCCGCCGGAAGTGCACAGGGGCCGGAGTAGCTGCAAAAGTCGCGGTTCCCAGCAATGCAGTCTAGCGAGGTGAGGCAAGGACTTACCTCCACCAAACTTGGACTGAAGAGTCACTGGACTGTGGGAGTCACTTGGACAGAGTTGCTGGATTCGAGGGACCTCGCTCGTCATGCTGAGAAGAGACCCAAGGGACCGGTAATGCAGCTTTTTGGTGCCTGCGGTTGCAGGGGGAAGATTCCGTCGACCCACAGGAGATTTCTTCGGAGCTTCTAGTGCAGAGAGGAGGCAGACTACCCCCACAGCATGCACCACCAGGAAAACAGTCGAGAAGGCGGCAGGATCAGCGTTACAGAGTTGCAGTAGTCGTCTTTGCTACTTTGTTGCAGTGTTGCAGGCTTCCAGCGCGGTCAGCAGTCGATTCCTTGGCAGAAGGTGAAGAGAGAGATGCAGAGGAACTTGGATGAGCTCTTGCATTCGTTATCTAAAGTTTCCCCAGAGACAGAGACCCTAAATAGCCAGAAAAGAGAGTTTGGCTACTTAGGAGAGAGGATAGGCTAGCAACACCTGAAGGAGCCTATCACAAGGAGTCTCTGACGTCACCTGGTGGCACTGGCCACTCAGAGCAGTCCAGTGTGCCAGCAGCACCTCTGTTTCCAAGATGGCAGAGGTCTGGAGCACACTGGAGGAGCTCTGGACACGTCCCAGGGGAGGTGCAGGTCAGGGGAGTGGTCACTCCCCTTTCCTTTGTCCAGTTTCGCGCCAGAGCAGGGGCTAAGGGGTCCCGGAACCGGTGTAGACTGGCTTATGCAGAATTGGGCACATCTGTGCCCAAGAAAGCATTTCCAGAGGCTGGGGGAGGCTACTCCTCCCCTGCCTTCACACCATTTTCCAAAGGGAGAGGGTGTAACACCTTCTCTCAGAGGAAGTCCTTTGTTCTGCCATCCTGGGACAAGCCTGGCTTGACCCCAGGAGGGCAGAAACCTGTCTGAGGGGTTGGCAGCAGCAGCAGCTGCAGTGAAACCCCAGGAAAGGCAGTTTGGCAGTACCAGGGTCTGTGCTACAGACCACTGGGATCATCGAATTGTGCCAACAATGCCAGGATGGCATAGAGGGGGCAATTCCATGATCTTAGACATGTTACATGGCCATATTCGGAGTTACCATTGTGAAGCTACATATAGGTAGTGACCTATATGTAGTGCACGCGTGTAATGGTGTCCTCGCACTCACAAAGTTCAGGGAATTGGCTCTGAACAATGTGGGGGCACCTTGGCCAGTGCCAGGGTGCCCTCACACTAAGTAACTTTGCACCTAACCTTTACCAGGTAAAGGTTAGACATATAGGTGACTTATAAGTTACTTAAGTGCAGTGTAAAATGGCTGTGAAATAACGTGGACGTTATTTCACTCAGGCTGCAGTGGCAGGCCTGTGTAAGAATTGTCAGAGCTCCCTATGGGTGGCAAAAGAAATGCTGCAGCCCATAGGGATCTCCTGGAACCCCAATACCCTGGGTACCTCAGTACCATATACTAGGGAATTATAAGGGTGTTCCAGTAAGCCAATGTAAATTGGTAAAAATAGTCACTAGCCTGTTAGTGACAATTCGGAAAGAAATGAGAGAGCATAACCACTGAGGTTCTGATTAGCAGGGCCTCAGTGAGACAGTTAGTCACTACACAGGTAACACATTCAGGCACACTTATGAGCACTGGGGCCCTGGTGAACAGGGTCCCAGTGACACATACAACTAAAACAACATATATACAGTGAAAAATGGGGGTAACATGCCAGGCAAGATGGTACTTTCCTACACAACCCCCCCCCAAACGAAGGACAGTAAGACTAGCCATGACCTGATGAGTCTTCATTGTCTAAGTGGAAATATCTGGAGAGTATTCACCAACCTCTGAAAAGTGGCAGGTGCATTTTTCAAACTAAAAGGCATTACAGTAAACTGGTAATGGCCTCCAATGGTTGAAAATGCAGTTTTAGGTTTAGCATCTTCTGACAATTTGATCTGCCAATACCCTGCAGTCAAATCAAAAGTGCTTAGATACTTGGCAGATGCCAGTGTATCTATGAGCTCATCTGCCCTGGGTATAGGGTGAGCATCAGTTTTGGTTACCAAGTTGAGACCTCTATAGTCTACACAAAACCGCATTTCCTTCTTTCCATCTTTGGAATGGGGTTTTGGTACAAGTACCACAGGAGAAGCCCATGGACTTTCAGAGTGCTCAACCACTCCTAGTTCTAACATTTTCTGCACCTCTTGCTTTATGCAGTCCCTGACATGGTCAGGTTGCCTATAGATTTTACTTTTGACAGGTAAACTGTCTCCAGTATCTATAGTGTGCTCACACCAAGAAGTGGTACCTGGCACAGTAGAGAAGAGTTCAGAGAATTGATCTAGGAGATTTATGCAATGGTCTTTCTGCTCAGCAGTAAGACAATCAGCCAAAACTACACCTTCCACAAGAGCATCTTGTTCTGTGGAAGAGAAGAGATCAGGTAGAGGATTACTGTCTTCTTCCTGTCCATCATCAGTTGCCATGAGCAGGGTGAGATCAGCCCTGTCATAGTAGGGTTTCAGGTGGTTTACATGGAGTACCCTAAGGGGACTCCTTGCAGTGCCTAAGTCAACTAAATAGGTGACTTCACCCTTTTTCTCAACAATTGTGTGGGGTCCACTCCATTTATCTTGGAGTGCTCTTGGGGCCACAGGCTCCAAGACCCACACTTTCTGCCCTGGTTGGTACTGAACCAAAACAGCCTTCTGATCATGCCATTGCTTCTGGAGCTCTTGGCTGGCCTGAAGGTTCTTACTGGCCTTTTTCATATACTCAGCCATCCTTGATCTGAGGCCAAGTACATAGTCCACAATACCCTGCTTAGGAGCTTTTAAAGGTTGTTCCCAACCCTCCTTTACAAGTGTGAGTGGACCCCTAACAGGGTGTCCAAAAAGAAGTTCAAAGGGGCTGAAGCCCACTCCTTTCTGGGGTACCTCCCTGTAGGCAAAAAGGAGGCATGGTAACAGGATATCCCATCTCCTGCGGAGTTTTTCAGGGAGACCCATAATCATGCCTTTGAGAGTTTTGTTAAATCTCTCCACCAGTCCATTTGTTTGTGGATGATAGGGTGTAGTGAACTTGTAAGTTACACCACACTCTTTCCACATGGCCTTTAAGTATGCAGACATGAAATTGCTTCCCCTGTCTGATACTACTTCCTTTGGGAAGCCCACCCTGGAAAATATTCCCAAGAGGGCCTTTGCCACTGCAGGAGCTGTAGTGGTCCTTAAAGGAATAGCTTCAGGATATCTTGTGGCATGGTCCACTACCACCAAGATGACTCTATTGCCTGAAGCAGTAGGAGGGTCAAGGGGGCCAACTATGTCAACCCCTACCCTTTCAAAGGGAACCCCAACCACAGGCAGTGGAATAAGGGGTGCCTTTGGGGTGCCACCTGTCTTGCCACTGGCTTGACAGGTTTCACAGGACTTACAAAAATCTTTTGTGTCCTCAGACATCCTAAGCCAATGAAACAAGGGAACAAGTCTGTCCCAAGTTTTCATTTGTCCCAGATGCCCAGCTAGGGGAATGTCGTGGGCAAGAGTTAGGAGGAACTTTCTGTACTCCTGAGGAATCACTAATCTCCTGGCAGCTCTAGATTTAGGATCCCTATGCTCAGTGTACAAGAAGTTGTCCTCCCAGTAAACTCTGTGAGAGTCACTGACATCCGCATTAGCCTGTTTGACAGCTTGCTGTCTTAGACCCTCTAATGTGGGACAGGTTTGCTGTGCCACACTCAGCTCCTCCCTGGCAGGCCCCCCTTCACCCAAAAGTTCAGCAGTGTCTGCTTGAAGCTCCTCTGGTGAAGGTTCTGCACAGGGAGGGAATTCTTCTTCCTCTGAAGTTGAATCCACTGTAGAGGGAGGGATAGTAGGAAGTGGTTTGCTTCTACTAGCCCTAGCTTTAGGGAGCACTTGGTCCATTGTTCCAGGATCCAAGCTTCCCTGTCCTTTTTGCTTTTTGGCCTGAGCCCTTGTCAAAGCAAAAATATGCCCTGGGATGCCCAGCATTGCTGCATGGGCCTCCAACTCCACATCTGACCAAGCTGATGTCTCCAAATCATTCCCTAATAGACAGTCTACAGGTAAATCTGAAGCTACCACAACTTTCTTTGGACCAGTAACCCCCCCCAGTTGAGATTAACAACAGCCATGGGGTGGCTAAGTGTGTTGTTGTGAGCATCGGTTACTTGGTACTGGTGACCAAGTAGGTGTTGTTCAGGGTGGACCAGTTTCTCTATCACCATAGTCACACTGGCACCAGTGTCCCTGTAGGCCTGAACCTCAACACCATTTATTAGGGGTAGCTGCTTGTACTTATCCATATTAAGGGGACAAGCAACTAGGGTGGCTAAATCAATAGCCCCCTCAGAGACTAACACAGCCTCTGTGGCCTCCCTAACAAGGCCAACCCCAACTAAGTTACCAATAGTGAGCCCAGCTACTCCCTTGGATTGGCTATTAGTAGGTTTGCTCCCACCACCACTGCTATTAGTAGGGACACTAGGTGTAGCAGTAGGGGTTGTAGTGGTAGGAGGCTTGGTGCCTTTCTTTGGACAACTGAGATCTGTTGTCCAATGGCCTTTTACTTTACATAAATAGCACCATGGTTTCTTTTCTTTGTTTTGATTAAAGGAGGATTTGGACCCACCACCCCCACCAGAGTGTTTTTGTGGGCCTGATGAAGACTCATTTTTAGATTTGTCCCCACCCTTGTCAGAAGACTTACCATCCTTCTTTTTGTGGCCATCTTTGTCACCCCCTGTATGAACTTTTCTGTTCACTCTTGTTCTGACCCATTTGTCTGCCTTCTTTCCCAATTCTTGTGGAGAGGTCAGATCAGAGTCCACCAAGTACTGGTGCAACAAATCAGACACACAATTATTAAGAATATGCTCTCTCAGGATCAAGTTATACAGGCTGTCATAATCAGTAACTTTACTGCCATGTAACCACCCCTCCAAGGCCTTCACTGAATGGTCAATGAAATCAACCCAGTCTTGTGAAGACTCCTTTTTGGTCTCTCTGAACTTTATCCTGTATTGTTCAGTGGTTAAGCCATAACCATCCAGGAGTGCATTCGTAAGAACTGTAAAATTATTGGCATCACTTTCTTTCACAGTAAGGAGCCTATCCCTACCTTTTCCACTAAATGATAGCCATAGGATAGCAGCCCACTGCCTTTGAGGGACATCCTGTACAACACAGGCCCTCTCAAGTGCAGCAAACCACTTGTTAATGTCATCCCCCTCCTTATAAGGGGGAACTATCTTGTGCAGATTCCTGTAATCATGCTCTTTTACAGGATGACTATGGGGAATACTGCTGCTGCCACCATGGGTTTCTAAACCCAACTTCTGTCTTTCCTTCTCTAATTCTAAAGACTGTCTATCCAAATCCAGCTGTTGCTTTTTAAGCTTCAGTCTGGTTTGTTCCACCCTCAACTTATTGAGTTCCCTTTCTAACAATCTGTCATCAGGGTTGGTGGGAGGGACATTTCTAGATACAGAGGTATGATGGGAATGAACAGAAGGAGACCTGTCCCTTACAGAGGGCACCCTAACAGCTTGGCTGACAGAAACATCACTACCAGTATGGTGAGAATAAATGCTTTTGCTATGATGTGAGACAACACTATTTGTATGGTGTGGCTCATCATCATTACCAACTATGCTAGACTGTCTTGTAATGGGCAGGCTAGGAACTTTCTTTCCTGAATCTTTTTCTGGGGGAGTCCCTGAATCAGATTGGGAACCATTTGCTACTTTTTCAACAGATGTGGCCCCTATGGCCTTATCTTGTTCTCTAAGCATATTAAGCAACAATTCCAAGGAAGGATTCTTCCCTACACTCAAACCTCTCTCTATGCAGAGACTCCTTGCTCCTTTCCAGCTAAGGTGATCATATGCAATCTTAGACAGGTCAACATTTTGGCCTGTGCCAGACATTTTTAGAGTGAGTTAAAGTGATAGAAAAAGAGAAAAAAGTTTGTCAGAGCTTTTAGAAAGACAGAGAAAAAAAACTTTTTTAACTTTTTAGAACTTTTTAGAAAGTTTAGAAGTACTTTTCAGCACTTAGAATAGAGTGAAAAGAGGAAATGCAAAACTTTTTGACTATGTGTATATACACTGACCTTGTTTTGTATATTTTTCTCTTATGAAAAGTACAATGACAAGAGTGGTAAGTAGTCTCAAAGCACTTATCCCACCACTGCACAACCAATGTAGGAGGCTGGACTGGCTTGTAGTGAGTACCAAGGGGTACTTGCACCTTGCACCAGGCCCAGTTATCCCTTATTAGTGTAGAGGGTGTCTAGCAGCTTAGGCTGATAGATAATGGTAGCTTAGCAGAGCAGCTTAGGCTGAACTAGGAGACGTGTGAAGCTACTACAGTACCACAAGTGTCACTTGCACAATATCATAAGAAAACACAATACACAGTTATACTAAAAATAAAGGTACTTTATTTTTATGACAATATGCCAAAGTATCTTAGAGTGTACCCTCAGTGAGAGGATAGGAAATATACACAAGATATATATACACAATAGCAAAAATATGCAGTATAGTCTTAGAAAACAGTGCAAACAATGTATAGTTACAATAGGATGCAATGGGGACACATAGGGATAGGGGCAACACAAACCATATACTCCAAAAGTGGAATGCGAACCACGAATGGACCCCAAACCTATGTGACCTTGTAGAGGGTCGCTGGGACTATTAGAAAATAGTGAGAGTTAGAAAATTAGCCCTCCCCAAGACCCTGAAAAGTGAGTGCAAAGTGCACTAAAGTTCCCCTAAGGACAAAGAAGTCGTGATAGAGGAATAATGCAGGAAAGACACAAACCAACAATGCAACAACAATGGATTTACAATCTAGGGTACCTGTGGAACAAGGGGACCAAGTCCAAAAGTCACAAGCAAGTCGGAGATGGGCATATGCCCAGGAAATGCCAGCTGTGGGTGCAAAGAAGCTTCTACTGGACAGAAGAAGCTGAGGTTTCTGCAGGAATGAAAAGGGCTAGAGACTTCCCCTTTGGTGGACGGATCCCTCTCGCCGTGGAGAGTCGTGCAGAAGTGTTTTCCCGCCAAAAGAATGCCAATAAGCTTTGCTAGCTGCAAATCGTGCGGTTAGCGTTTTTGGACGCTGCTGTGGCCCTGCAGGGACCAGGAGGTCGCAAATTGGACCAGGAGAGAGAGGGGACGTCGAGCAAGAAAAGGAGCCCTCTCAGCAGCAGGTAGCACCTGGAGAAGTGCCAGAAACAGGCACTACGAGGATGCGTGAAACGGTGCTTGCCCGAAGTTACACAAAGGAGTCCCACGTCGCCGGAGACCAACTTAGAAAGTCGTGCAATGCAGGTTAGAGTGCTGTGGACCCAGGCTTGGCTGTGCACAAAGGATTTCCGCCGGAAGTGCACAGGGGCCGGAGTAGCTGCAAAAGTCGCGGTTCCCAGCAATGCAGTCTAGCGAGGTGAGGCAAGGACTTACCTCCACCAAACTTGGACTGAAGAGTCACTGGACTGTGGGAGTCACTTTGACAGAGTTGCTGGATTCGAGGGACCTCGCTCGTCGTGCTGAGAAGAGACCCAAGGGACCGGTAATGCAGCTTTTTGGTGCCTGCGGTTGCAGGGGGAAGATTCCGTCGACCCACGGGAGATTTCTTCGGAGCTTCTAGTGCAGAGAGGAGGCAGACTACCCCCACAGCATGCACCACCAGGAAAACAGTCGAGAAGGCGGCAGGATCAGCGTTACAGAGTTGCAGTAGTCGTCTTTGCTACTTTGTTGCAGTGTTGCAGGCTTCCAGCGCGGTCAGCAGTCGATTCCTTGGCAGAAGGTGAAGAGAGAGATGCAGAGGAACTCGGATGAGCTCTTGCATTCGTTATCTAAAGTTTCCCCAGAGACAGAGACCCTAAATAGCCAGAAAAGAGGGTTTGGCTACTTAGGAGAGAGGATAGGCTAGCAACACCTGAAGGAGCCTATCACAAGGAGTCTCTGACGTCACCTGGTGGCACTGGCCACTCAGAGCAGTCCAGTGTGCCAGCAGCACCTCTGTTTCCAAGATGGCAGAGGTCTGGAGCACACTGGAGGAGCTCTGAACACCTCCCAGGGGAGGTGCAGGTCAGGGGAGTGGTCACTCCCCTTTCCTTTGTCCAGTTTCGCGCCAGAGCAGGGGCTAAGGGGTCCCTGAACCGGTGTAGACTGGCTTATGCAGAATTGGGCACATCTGTGCCCAAGAAAGCATTTCCAGAGGCTGGGGGAGGCTACTCCTCCCCTGCCTTCACACCATTTTCCAAAGGGAGAGGGTGTAACACCTTCTCTCAGAGGAAGTCCTTTGTTCTGCCATCCTGGGACAAGCCTGGCTTGACCCCAGGAGGGCAGAAACCTGTCTGAGGGGTTGGCAGCAGCAGCAGCTGCAGTGAAACCCCAGGAAAGGCAGTTTGGCAGTACCAGGGTCTGTGCTACAGACCACTGGGATCATCGAATTGTGCCAACAATGCCAGGATGGCATAGAGGGGGCAATTCCATGATCTTAGACATGTTACATGGCTATATTCGGAGTTACCATTGTGAAGCTACATATAGGTAGTGACCTATATGTAGTGCACGCGTGTAATGGTGTCCCCGCACTCACAAAGTTCAGGGAATTGGCTCTGAACAATGTGGGGGCACCTTGGCCAGTGCCAGGGTGCCCTCACACTAAGTAACTTTGCACCTAACCTTTACCAGGTAAAGGTTAGACATATAGGTGACTTATAAGTTACTTAAGTGCAGTGTAAAATGGCTGTGAAATAACGTGGACGTTATTTCACTCAGGCTGCAGTGGCAGGCCTGTGTAAGAATTGTCAGAGCTCCCTATGGGTGGCAAAAGAAATGTTGCAGCCCATAGGGATCTCCTGGAACCCCAATACCCTGGGTACCTCAGTACCATATACTAGGGAATTATAAGGGTGTTCCAGTAAGCCAATGTAAATTGGTAAAAATAGTCACTAGCCTGTTAGTGACAATTCGGAAAGAAATGAGAGAGCATAACCACTGAGGTTCTGATTAGCAGGGCCTCAGTGAGACAGTTAGTCACTACACAGGTAACACATTCAGGCACACTTATGAGCACTGGGGCCCTGGTGAACAGGGTCCCAGTGACACATACAACTAAAACAACATATATACAGTGAAAAATGGGGGTAACATGCCAGGCAAGATGGTACTTTCCTACACCAATCCACAACTTGTGATAGCATGCACCATTACATGCCATGGGCAATTTAACCGGTGGACACACACTGATGTATTATGTGATCACGTGGAACGTACGGGGCATGGCTACCCCTACTAAAATGTACCGTATATGTGCTAACCCTAAGCGTCGACACACACATACTGCAATGTTGCAAGAAACGTACCTCACTGCCAAAGAACTTCATAAGGTACGCACAAAATGGCGGGACAGATATATGGTTCAACCTAAATGGTATTCACCCAAAGGGTACTTACATGGATTGCCCCGGGGAACCCTTACGAGGTACATAGGCATGTAGCTGACAGATATGTTATCATAGAGGGTCTCTTAGATGGGGCTCCGCTATCACTAGTGGGACTATACTCTCCCACCTCCAGGCAGTCCGCATTCCTCAACACCCTTACCCCAGCGCGGTTTAGAGATCCTCAGATGCCTAGTCTATGGTGGGGGACTTCAATTGTGTGCCCGACATAGAATGGGACCGCTCGCTGCCAATGCGACCTGCATTAAGCCAAAGCAACAGTTCAAGACATGGTTAACACACAGACGGCTGTACGACATCTGGCTCATTAGACTCCTGAATGACTGGGAATATTCATTCTATTCTCCTATACATGACATTCACACTAGACAAGAATTAGTACTATGCACAGAGTGACTAGGAACACAGGATATCCTATCGGAATATTTAGCCCGCACACTATCAGATCACTGTCCACTCCAGGTAGTATTCCAGTGGGGTATACTGCAACCAAGTATTCCTAAATGGCGTCTACAGCCAAAGGCCCTGCTCGCCCCCCCCCATTTCATGAAGATACTTCACCGTGCATCACACAATATTTAAAAAATAATAAGGCGTCTACACCAGTGGTTCCCAACCTTTTGACTTCCGTGGACCCCCACTTTATTTTTACTGGAACCTGGGGACCCCCACTGAACCATTATTGGAATCCTGGGACCGCCCCACTGACTCATTACTGAAAGCTGGGGACCTAATCTGATAATATTATTTAATTTTCTGAGCAGTCGCGGACCCCCTGAAGAGGCTTCACGGACCCCCAGAGGTCCCCGGACCACAAGTTGGGAACCACTGGTTCACACCATCTAGCGCAATGGAGTGGGACACACACACGGTGATGGTTGAGCGGCCACTGTATGGCTGCATCATGGGGAGTTCGTCACACACTACATTATGATCTGATGGCCCTTGAAAAAGCCTTATGCCCATTGGAGAGGGAGATAGCCACTCATGTGAATAAAGTTGAGCAACTAGGAAATATGCCCAGACAGTATAAAGAAGCGGTACTCTGCCTTAGTAAACAGGACTATAGACGCCACCTAACTTCTTTACAGTGTCATCAGTAATAATGACTCATTGATGATTAACACACAGGCTGATATCAACCTAGCATTCAGAGACTATTAGAGATTAATATTGTACACTGTATGCGGCCGTGGACAAACCTACACCTGACAGTATACCCGAGTTTCTATGGGGGCTGCCTTTGATTCAGCTGTCTCCCCTCCAGAAAGCAACACTTGATGAACTGATCGAATCGGAAGAAATTAAACTAGCAATAATGCAAATTGCGAGAAACAAAACCCCAGGCTCCGATGAACTAGCAATCGAGTACTATGCTAGTTATTCAGCACTGGTCTCCCAAGAACTACTAGGGGTGTTCTCTGAGGCACGTTTGTCTTGCCGGCTACCAGCATCAATGTGCAAGGCCCTGATTGTGGACCTCCCCAAACTTGGATGCGACCCACTAGATGTACGCTCTTACCGCACCGAATCCCTCCTTAGCCTTGACTGCAAGGTGCTGGAGAAGATCCAAGCTAACAGACTTCTTCCATTGATAACCACCCTGATACACCCCGCGAAATTGGGTTTTATTCCTGGATGAAGTACTTTCCTTAGCATCAGGCCATCTGCATACATTGGTGCAGGTTACACTGGGGGTCACATGGCGAAGTAGCAGTCTTTCTAGATATACAAAAGGCCTTTGACACCTTAAGTTGGGCCTTTCTGTTACCAACGTTGCAACATTTGGGATTTGGGTCTGGGTTCCTGGGCTAGGTGCTCACATTATACTCAGGACCGACTGCCGAGTTAAAACTAGTCAATGGATATCGGACAGTTTTCCCATCCAGAGGGGCACACACCCCTCTGTCAACCCTTCTTTTTGCTATAGCCATGGAGCCCTTGGCTTCCCAGCTGTGGCGAGAGAAGGGGGATCCCAGAACTAGATATGCATCACGTTGTGTCCTTGTACGCTGATAATGCCCCAATCTTTCGCTGCCAGGTTGAGATATCACTTCTGATCCTGATGCAATTATTAGATGACTTTGGCTCAATTTCGGAAATGTGTATCAATTGGACCAAGTCCTGTTTGTTCCCTCTTGTCCCGATTTCCAAACCCCTCAGGAACAATGTACCAATGTATGACTTTGTTGGTGTTACGACACCTTCAAATAGTTAGGCATCAATATATACCACTCAGAAGCGGCTCTCAGGGAAGGCAATGCGGACTGGGCAGTGCGCTCAATCTGTGGATATCCTCCCCTTCAGGTGATCTTTACCTGTCTCGCCACTGGGATGCTTAGCAGTAGCCAAAAAGCTAATACTATCTAGATTGCTGTATTTTGTTGCAGCACTCCCGCTCACACTCCCCAAAGCCTTCTTCCCAGACTTCAGTGGTCTACTTTGGGACCTAATATGGGGATCAGGCAGACGTCGGGTGATTCTAGCTGTCGCACAATGTCCATTACTGGAGGGTGATTGGTCACCCCAAATTTTGAACTGTACTATGACGCTGCACAACTCAAATGGCCAATGCAATGGCTGGACACGTCCACCAGCCCTGAGCAAACTGTGGTCCGAGACACCCTGGGTTCCATTGGTATCTCCACCTGGCTCACAGACCATGACTGTCTTCTACCGAACCTGCCATATCAGATGTCCACGGCACAAGCATGCTGGTGTCGCTATGAATGTAGTTTGAACAATCATACCCCATATTCACCATTGATTCCATTAGTGAAATTTCTGTGAGTCCACTAGGTGCCCATTAGCCACAATATATCATCCTGGTGTGCAGCTGGGATCGTTCAAGTGGTTGACCTTTTTAATGATGCGGCTCGCATGTCCTTCCAGGAGTTTACGGATGAATACAAAGTAGGGTCAGTCACTTTCTGACTCATCATGTCATCAGACAACTTGTACGAACCACTTGGGAGGCAGGGAAAGCCAAACCAGCTCCATCACCTATCTTAACCACCCTTCTCACCAATGGCAATATCAGAAGCTCCATTTCTCCATACTGCTCACAGACACAATAGGCGACACGACCACGGCAAAGACTAGATAGGACAACGTACTTCCTCAGCCGCTAACAGCCAAATCCTGGCCAAAAGCACTGTGACATGTGAAAGAAGTTGAGAAGTTTCTAGAAACCCCAGATTTCAATACATGCAATTTAATTACACACACTACACTTACCTATTGCCTCACCGTATCAAGAGTATGCTTCCTAACACAGAACCGAAATGCCCTCATTGTCTGTCGTCAGACGCTGGTTTTTATCACATGGTATGAGAATGTCCCCTGCTACCAGGGACCTGACAGGAGATTACGACCACAATGGTGGAACTTGCAGGCACACGTTGCTACCTACCCCTAAGTCCTGCCTATGGGTCCTTCACCCCAGAGCCAAAGGGGACAGACAACTGAACCGGTTTATAGATCTTGCGTCTGTCCTCTTTAAGCAACAGATAACTATGACTTGGAAAGCAACCTCACTGCCAGACACAAAGCAATGGTTGCGTACACACCTACAGTGGGTCCGGGCTGAAACCAATACATTACACTTGCTATCATCTAAGGGTTTACTCAGAACAGGAGTAGGAAATTGGGATACTTATATCCTTAACATAAAAGCCAAGAATGATGACCAGCCACAATTAGGGGACTGGCTGTAAGATACCTATGGTTAACATCAGATTTTTTCCATTAATTCCAATGTATTGTGCTGTATTGTTATGACTGGTACCCTTTTCCTCGTAATTTCCAGCACCCTTAACAGTGCGGGAAATGTACTTGCTGTTTCTGAAATACCAGGGACCCTGTGGTAAATGTTCTAAATGATCTACTGACAGAGTTTATAACCAGCTTTCCCGTACATTATTCTGGCTTTTTCACAACAACACTGAGATCAATATTCGCCACTGTAATGTGTACTTCTGTATGTCTCCTGTTGCCTTCTGTTGTCCAATGTAACATGTACACCTAGCAATGATTCCCTTTTATTGTTACACTAAAAAAAAAAAGATGTTTAAAAAAAGTACAAATTTACTACTAAGCGCAGACTTACATGTCTTCATCCCCTAAAACTGGGGGTGGAGCATGCTAAAACATGATTTACTTGCGTAAAGCCACCTCTTGTGTCAAGAAAATCTGAGTTATGACCCTAAACTGATGTCCTCTTTTGCCTCACACCCCACTAGCTACTGCCTTGTTTCTCAACTGATTAGAGCAGTGTGTGCCCTCATGGTCATCTGGTTGTCCCACTGCCGTGCAGTGACTGCTTATGTGCACTATCTCCCACTTGCCCTAATAGACAATGCCTTCTGTAAAGCACTTCTTGGCCAGATACTGTTTTCCCGAAATAAATTACCAACATTAAATAAGTACATTTTCTGATAATTTAATTTTCCTATCACATGCTCTCTGTGTAACTACTTCACGATTTTCCAGCAATACTGTGCCTTGTTTGTACTATGTCTTTGGACATCACACACCTCACTTGCCACCTCCCTTATAGGCCAAACCACGTATATCAGCCTATCAATCATCTCACTGAAAGGGAGACAGGAACCCCAAGCAAATCGAGCACTTCATGGACCGTTTAGAATATGAAGCATTTTATGTATGTTACAATACAATACAATACAATACAATACAAAATAATACAATGCAACATAGTTTGATGGCCCCTCTCAGTAGTCTGTAAAGTTCATATTCGGACTGCACTAGGAGTCACTCTTCAACAATTATCAGAGTGGTCACTAAGTGGCCCTGCTCAATAGCAAGGCACTTCCCCTTTTCGAGAGGGGTGGGCCTTCGGTACGGCCTTTTCCCACAGCCAGCTCACATGGAATTCAGACTCCTAAGTCTGTAATTGACAACTACTCACCAACCACGGGGACTACTATAGAACACTATCCTTGGAGTCTGGTTAAGTGTACTCTGGGGTTGGACTGAGGCCACTGTGGTGCTCTACACTGAAGCTTATGTCATTAGGTCTGGAGTTCTGCAGCACCATTCTACAGCAGAGACTAATAGGCAGTGTCCTACGGTGGCACCTAGGATATTGTGGCACTTTACCTTGGTGCGTGGTTTATGAGCGGCTGGCATCTGTACAGGGGAAAGTTGTATGCTTTAAACTCAGGGTTGGATGTGATTCCAGGCCACGTCTCCTCTGTTGGTGTCCCTGTGGGCAAAGCGACAAAGGGCAATTAACACAATGTCTATTGAGTGCAGGCAAGTAGCCTTTCCTTTATGTCATATTCTCTTGGAGGTTTGTCCAAACATTCATTTAGTTACAAATAACTGCTTCTAATTCATCCATTTATCGATATGTGCTCATGTTTGACAATTCGTTATTATGTCTATCCAATCAATCTATCTATTCACCCTATAAAGAGTAAGGAAGCTTGTTTATTTTATATTTTATTTCTTAAGCACAAACCTTTCCCCAGAGGGTGCACAGCACTGTGGAGGGGGATACAGAGGCATTGGGTCGGCACCGCACATTTGCAGAACCTTATGTAGGTTCAGTGATTAATGCTGTAGTTAACAGAGTTACAATTCAGTTTTTCGGCAGAATATATTTGTACCAGTGTAACAAACATTGCACGATTTGTCCGTGGTTAAACGCTTTGCATTTTCAGTTATTGTGTGTTCAAGTTACAGGAGAAAAGGGGCTTTCTGAGAAGGTGGATGCAGCAGAAACTAAGAGAACATAATTTTTTAGATTTGTCCTGAACTGGAGGAGGGATGGGATAGTGTTAGGTGTGGGGGCAAGAAACATCCACAGGTTATATAGAACAAGTATGTGTGGAGCCTCCCTTTCTTGTGCTTGCATTTCTTTCAATATATTAGGCCAGATGTAGGAAGGTATTTTGCGATTGCAGACTTGTGCTATTTTTCAAATCATTGGGTTGCCAACCACAAAATGCCTTTTTCTAATGTACAAAACCAGATGAGTTTTGAGACCCATAACAAATCACAATTTGGAAGAGGAGTAACATGGACTTTCATCCCAGACTGTGATTTGGTATGCAATGTATAACAAATTGAAATTGTGAGGGCTCAGTTCTGATCATAAACCTCTGATTGGTGTTAAAGGAGTCCCTTTGGAAATTGTGTTAGCATCCTCACAGGGAACCAGTGCCACCTGTTTTTCCAAATTGATTTTTTTTTTTACGTGCACAGTTTCATTTCAATGACAAGGGCTACTAAAAAAGTTTAAAATGTATAAATGTAAACACAAGGATGGTGTCTCTGGTCATCAATTGAAAACTAAGTCAATTAATTGATTAATTGTTATTTCAATTATTTTTAGATTTTTAATTGTTAATTGGCTGATCAATTCATTTTTCTAGTTATGTTAATTATTTTGATATTTATTAGTTATATTTATTTTAGATGTTTTATTTAACTTAGCATGTAATTCTAATGATGTATAATTTCGTATTATTTTAATCATTTGTGTTCGTTCTTTGAGGCAATTAAATTTTACTTGTTTTATATTAAAAAATACGTTTATGTAAAAAAAAAAATCTAAGAACATTTTATTTTGTCTAAATTTAAATGCTTTATTTATATACTTTAGGAGTGAAAATAGTAAATGTGACACTTCCAAAGCCCAACAGTTTCCCTACTGATGCCAAGATTGGACTGGGTATACTGAACACTTTCCCTACTTTTTCTTATGCTGGAGAGGGAATAGTGAATGCTATCCCTCCAAAGTCCAACACTTTCCCTACGGTTGCTAAGATTTAATTGGGAATAATAAATGTGATGCCTCCAAAGCCCAGAACCTTCTCTATTATTGCTAAGATTGGAGTCAGAATACTAAATGTGACATCTCCATGGTTCAACACTTTCAGTACTTTTGCTTACGCTGGATTGGCAATAGCAAATCTTACCCCCCAACATCCAAAACACTCGCTACTGTTGTTAAGATAGGAGAAGGAATAGTAAATATGACAACAGCAAAGTCCATCACTTTCCCTAATGTTGCTTGGTCAGGAATGGAAATATTTATTTTATTGTTTTTCTATTGCTTGTTAAATATTTTTAAAATAATGTATAAAATTAACTTGGAATGTTTTATTTTGTGTTTTAATTGTTTTAATTTGTTCATTTCTATTTCCATTTTTGTATAATTTTCTGTCTGTTTTTATTACACATGTTTACTCATTTTTATTTTTATTATGAATTGTATTTATATATAAATATATCTTGCAAATATTACTCATTTATTTCTAATTCTATTATATCTTTAATCCTTATCTAAATTTAATTAAATCTAATGTTGTATGCAGTCAAATCAATATAGTTACATTTTTTAAGAGATTCTGAAATATAATCTTTTTTTTCTCAATATATTTTTACTATACATACAAAGTATGTAACTGTGATATTTTGGTCCCCGATATTTGTTTTTTGTAATTCTTTTGTTCCCTATATTATGTTATACAATCTGGCCATCAATCATAGAGCCAAGTCGTACAAGATTTGCAAAGTTGATAAAATTTGAAAATATCAGGTTCAATGCAGATATTTAGAGGAAGTGAGTTCCAAACAGAAAGAACTAGGACCTAGATAGATCTTTCCACCTATTAACACAGATGGAATGTTAGGGTGGAGATGGTAGGTTTAGACAAGGAACTCAGCAGCAGTTAAGATGAATATTTCTTCAAGAAAAGAAGGTATGGATCCACAAAAGGTTTATGCATTAGACAATCAACTCTATCTAAACTGGATGCATTTATTCAATGCCAGACAGTGAAGTTGCTTGCAGAAGGGTGTGGTGCGAACATATTTTAAAAATTATAAATAGGTCTCAATGTGGTGCTTTGCAGTTTTTAGAGCCGGTGTAGGCTTTTTGGAAAGCCCTAGATACTCTAAGCTCTTATAGTCTTGAAATTAAAAGACACAAGTTTGAGCGACTGACATAATCCGAGGTTTTAGGAAGAGATTGGTGTCCTGTATGATCCTTAGATTATTGGTGGATTATTTCAGTGAACAGCATTGGCTCATATTCTGCAGCCAGAACATAGGCTCCCATTTCTTATTTTGCTGGAGGCAGGTAGGATCTCTGTTTGGCTGGGATTGAGATTCAGGTAGATGATCATCATCCCACATTTGGTAATATCTATTACCAAGGACAACTCCAATGTGCTAATGTTTGACAGCCATCCAGATAAACCGTGTGCCGGCTGCATAAATATATATATTTTTTTAGTTATATGTTAAAAAGTAGATAAGACGATGTAGCAGTCTCCATAAGAGAGGTTTGGGAAGACAGTGAAAGCTCTCTAATTGGATGGATTGGGATTTATTTGATAAAAAAGACAGTGTAATTGAATCCAAGGGAACAAAGGTATTGTAAAAAGGTGATGTGGTCAATGGTACTGAATGCCACAAAAAGGTTGAGTAGCATTAGGGCTATCCCTCTCAGTCATCTCTGTGCACCACCATCTGCAGCTCATTAATTGCTGAAAATATAACCAGCTCAGTGCTGCAGCCTAGTCAATATACATCCTGACGATCCTGCAGGTTGTACTGCAACCCCACTGCAAATGGTTATTTTGTGACATAACCTGTTAGTACATACGTCGCTTCACAAACCCAGAGTTCATTTGCAAAAAGCAATGCCACTTGTGACCACTTTTTGAGAATGGACTGTTAAGTACTTCTGGCTCCTAGTCTTGCTATCCTCTTGTTGGAGCAAGGACAGATCACTCTCAGCAGAATAGAGAGGCGAACCATGGTAGAAGAGGACTGATTGTCTCAACATTGAACCCAGTGTACCATACGCGGTCCTCAGCAGCCTTGAAATGGATTCCTTTGTGAACACACTTTTATTCAGCAGAAGGGGATCTCTGATTGAACAAGAGACTGTCTTGTACCAGAGAAAAAAATAAGGCCTTTAGCTAAAGAGTTGAGTGTTTTCTTGCCAGATAGCTATCTGTCAGAACAAGGAAGGAGTTTTGCACAATATGGAAGTTCTCTTTCAATAGGCCTGGAAAGGGGACTGTGTGATAAAGAGGAAGTTTACGTTATATGAAAAAAATATCAATGCTAAAAAAAATTGGGTGAACAGAATAGTGCATAAAAAATGTTGAGGACCAAAATATTGAGAGGGTGAGTGCACCTCACCATGCACTGCTAATAATCCCACAAATTTGATAAAAAAACTGTGCATGGCGGGGGTGCAAGTTATAGTTACCTTAGAGCACAAATTATAGTTACTTGTGGTAACTCTAACCATAACCGGTGAATTTCTATGGTTTTGTATGCTTGAAATGTAAGCCGAGCTATAACCTCCCTCTAGCCTTTGTTTTTTTTTGCGAATTTCTCTATTTTTTAAAATTCTATTTCCGAACTATAATGTCCATGTAAGTTTTGTTTTTTCAGTGAATGTCTATGTTTTCTTTAATGTATAGTAATTTTCATTACTATACGGCGGTGCACAATAGTGCACGGCGGTGAAAGGTGGTGGTTGGCCACAGGGCCTGGCCCCCGACCAGGCCCTGTGGCCAACCCACCATAAGCACCCAAAATTGCACAGTGCAGGGCCTTCACCCGTGTGCAGGGGAGTTTGCCTGCAAGACCTGGCCTGCAGCCAGACCCTGCAGCCAACTCCCCCTAACCTATCAACCCCATGCTGTACACCAGCCTTTGGCTGTGCGTGGCGAAGTTGGCCGTGGGCTCTCTGGGTGTGAGAATAGATGTGAGAGGGCCTATCTGGGGGTGAGAGTGGCTATCAGATTGTCTGTCTGGGTGTGAGAGTGCGTACATCAGTGTTCTAGTGGGTGTGTCAGTGTGTGCGTGGGTCTGTGAGTGGGTGCATGAGGGTGTGAGTGGGTCTGTAAGTGGGTGCGTGACTGTCTGAGTTGGTCTGCGAGTGGGTGCAAGAGGGTCTCAGTGAGTCTGAGAATGGGTGCGTGAGGGCCTCAGTGGGTGTATGAGTGGCAGAAAGAGATTGAAAGAGAGAGAGAGAGAGAGAAGGCAAGTGAGAAGGAGACAGAGAAACTTTTAGACTTTGATATACGATATACTTAAACTTGGATATTTCTGTTTAATTTAAAAATTAAAATGTAATTTTTATTTTGAAGAATAAAGTAACCTTTAACATTTTATTTAAACATTTGTAATTTCAAAAAAAAGAGAGAGAAAAACAAATCAAGCTGGATTCAAACCCTCAAGGCTCAGTGTGAAAGTCCTTGACTTTCATGTTGAGCAACCTTTTTCCCATTTGTCAGGCCTCTTTATTCCACCCTTTAAGGGCTACCTGGGACCATAGGCCTCCAGGGCTCCCCAGCGGTCCCTACAGTGGCGGCCCATCCTTTAGGGCGGAGGGGCCACACCCCCCACCCCATGAATAGTGTCTGTCAGGCTGAACAAAGGTCAGCCTGACAGACACTCTTCATGCTCAGGTCAGGCAGCCAGGAGCAGACATGCACGATTTGTGAAGACTCCTGGCTGCCTGAGCTGAACTTTGCTGGGCTGAGGAGATCACAGCTCCTATGGGCGTGACCTCCTCGGCCCAGCAAAGGTGCCTCGAGGCCCTCCCCTGGGTGACGAGGAGAGCATCACCAATTGACACTCTCCCTGGGCGCTTCAGTTTAAGCCCTGAAGCGCCCAGGGCGAGTGTCAATCAGTGACACTTCATCACAGAGTGGGATGGGGTCAGCAGTCTCACTGACCCCATCCCACTCTGTGACGAGGCTGGGACTGCTGCCTTCCCTCATTGGCTGACCTCAGGTCAGCCAATGAGGGATGGCAGCAGTCCCAACCCTCCTGGGACCTGGAGGCTGAAGGTAAGTGTGTGTGTATGTATGTGTGTTATGTTTTACATTGAATGTTTGGTGCGCGCGTGCATGTTTGAGTGTTATGAGTGTTGTTAATGGATGTGCGTGCGTGCGTTTGTGTGTGAAAGAATGAATGTGTGTGATCTTGTAAAATGAATGTTTGGTGCGTGCGTGCATGTTTGAATGGAATGAGTGTTGTTAATGGATGTGCGTGCGTGCGTGTGTGAAAGAATGAATGTGTGTGATCTTGAAAATGAATGTTTGGTGCTTGCGTGCATGTTTGAATGGAATGAGTGTTGTTAATGGATGAGCGTGGGTGCGTGCGTGCATGTCTGTGTGTGAAAGAATGAGTCTGTGTGTGTGTGTGTTTGTGTGTGTGTGTATGTGTGTGCCACGCCCGCCCCCCTCCCTCCCAAAGCTGCCGGCCGCCACTGGGTCCCTATATGTATTTTTAATCTGCCTGGGACCGTAGAGAGGCCTCAAGGCCTCCCCTGCGTTTCCATTGCTTCATCAAGCATGGAGCTGCTTCAAGGAGCAGCTCCCTGCTTGCTGAAGCATTTCATCTCTGGCCCATGCATGTGTGCAGTGGACAGAGATGAAAGCTTCGGATTTTGACAGCAGGACCTACTTTACAAGTCCCGCTGACAAAACCCCAAGTATTTGCTGTGGCTTGGCTGCAGCTGCAAAGCTGCAACCAAGCCACAGAAAACAGCTATGCCCCGGGGGTGGACTGCCTGGACATAGCAGGAGCCAGTCCTGGGGGTTGCGGTCCCCAGGACCATCTCTGGCTCCATGAGGGGGGCCACGCAGCCTCCCTCCAATGTGAAAATAGTCCCAGGGGTAGTCCCCGGAGCTAATGGGGGTCCGAAACAGACCCCCTTTCCATTGTTTTCTGTTTGCACCGGGGGGTGGTGGTCCACAGGGTTTGTGGGGTCCTATAGTGGCCCTCTTTCTTTTTTTTTAAAGATTTGCCCTGGTGGTAGTGGCCCCCACGCATATATCTATTAGAAGCCCTGGAGAGTGGGGGTCCTTGGGAATTGGGGGTCACATATGGACCGCCTTTCTTTTTTTAAAAATTTGCCCCAGGAATGGTGGTCCCTGAGGCAAAAGGAGGGCCATAGGCCCCCCTGCAAATTATTTCTCAAACACCCCAGAGAGGTGGTGGTCCCCGAGGCAGCGGGAGGGGGTTGGGTGGCCCACCCCAAATATCATACCATCCCTGGGGAAGTGGCATTCCCCCGGGTAGCGGGGGGAAAGTGGCACCCCTGCATATACAGTATTGGCCACAGGGAGCTGGTTACCCCCAGGGCAGCTGGAGGGGGTCAGGAGGCCCCACCCGCATTTCTAAAAAAATGCCTCAGGACTTGGCAAACCCAGGGGCTTTATGATAACCAAGCACAGGAGATGGCGCTTAGTTTTGTTTTTCATTTTATGACGGATCCCACCACCAGAGCTAAGGGGTCAAGGTGTTCGTATCCTGACCCCTTATGTATTTTTTATTTTATTTTTCTGGGACTCGGATTCAGCTGAGTCCCAAGATGGCTGACAACACTTCTGTTGTTGAAGGGAGGGGTCACAAATCCTTCCTGTCCCTTTATAAACCTATTTTGATTGTTTTACATTTCTCAAAAACTACTGAACGGATTTACACCAAAAAGGGCTTTTTTTGGACCAAGAACTACTTTTCAGCCAAATTTGGTGTAATTCCGTCCAGTGGTTTTTGTGCTATTGCTGTTCAATTTTTCCTACGGGAATTAACACTGGAAAAGTTCTAAATTTTACCCCCCTTTATCTCGGCCCTCACTTGACTGATCACCTTGACATTTTCAAGACAGCAGCTGATGTGACTGTGAAACTTGTTTAGAAAATTTCATGAAGATTCGTCAAGCAGCACCAAAGATGTAGAAACTAGGTCTTAACTATAACTACTTTACAGTTAGTCCTGCGGAATTCCTGTGGGATTCCAACGGAACAGCAAATTGTAAAATAAAGCATTCTGGTTGGCCGAGCAAGCTTGTTTTCCTCATCAGAGTCTTGCTCCTGCAGGCGCTAAATGGTCCTGTGGGTGGTCACAGCGTGATTGGCTGAGCGCAACCTAAATAAAAATGTTGTGGCTGTCATTACATGACTCGGGGTCTTGGTTCCAGTGTCCTGCAAACTAAAAAAGAATAAAGGTATTAAGGGAAAAGGGGGGGGACCCTGGAGGTCAAAATGTTAAAAAATATTTGAGGTGCTGCAATCCTGTGGGTGTCGGATCGTCCTTCTGGACTCCTGCAGGATCGAGAAAACAATTTTTTTTTAAAGCTAGAATGTGGGGTAGGGGTCTGTGCGTGGTTGCCTCCTAATTGGGGTTGACTGCCTGCAGGAGGCTAGCCGCTTGAGGTTGAACACAAAGGGCCTAGTTACGAGTTTGGTGGACGGTCTGCCATGGTGGCGGTCCTTCGAATGGCACCTGTCTGACAGGCCTAGGACCGCCGTGTCAGGAGTTCTACATGGGGCTGGCGTGACTGGTGGGCGGAGGCATGGGGCAGTACAATGGAGCTACTGCTGGCCATGCACTCCTATCTGTCAGCACGATGGGCAGCCTGTTCCCCATGCACCATGCTGTGCAAAGGACAGGCATGGTACAAGGTTATAATTTCAATTGGCAATGACAGACCCTGTAAGTCCCTAGTAGATAACAGGGGAAGGGGGATTCAAACTGTCTATAAGCCCCTAGTATATAACAGGAAGTTTAGAGGCCCAGTAGATTTCCTGCACTGAGTGTGCATTGCTGAGTTCCTGCTGCCATTTTTAAAGGCAGCCCTGCCTTGCAGACTGGTGGGTGGAGGCATGGGGCAGTACAATGGAGCTACTGCTGGACGTGCACTCCTACATATCAGCACGATGGGCGGCCTGTTCCCCATGCACCATGCTGTGCACAGGACAGGCATGGTACAATGTTACAATTTCAATTGACAATGACAGACCCTGTAAGTCCCTAGTAGATAACAGGGCAAGGGGGATTCAAACTATCTATAAGCCCATAGTATATAACAGGATGTTTAGAGGCCCAGTAGATTTCCTGCACTTGATGTGCATTGCTGAGTGCCTGCTGTCATTTTGAAAGGCAGCCTTGACTTGCAGACGGTCTTTAAAATGTAAAATGCATGCACATTTGACTTTGTAATTAAAGGTACTTCCAAAGTATTAATCTGCCTTATTTTCACAAATAAGTTACCCCCAAGGTCTCCCCTAGTTGCTCCTGGGGTAGGGTGCCATGTAACTGTATGCAGGGACATTATAAAAGTTGTTTTATACGCCCTGGAGACAGAAAACTGCATCTTTAATTTCCTTCATTGTAGAAAGGCAGCCCCATTGGATGTAAATGAGATATTTTTTATAAGCCTAAATATTGCTAGGAAAAAGATAATAATACCATGAGAGGACTCAAATGAATGGTAATGATAAATGAAACAATTTGCAATTGTTGAAATATCATAACTTGTACAGAGCAGGTGTTATGAGACTTTATTTACTCTAAGCCAAATTCCAGCCTGCTAGTGGTCTCTCCTGATTGGTCAGCCCTACCAGGATTAGTCCGGCTGCGTTGATGAGGTGATAAGTGGCTTGCACAGAGCAGAGGTTATCTGATGGGGGAAGAAGGCAGATAGTTAAGTTAGACCAGGAAGGGAGCTGGGTGGAACAAGCTGAGCCTTCAAAAGGATACCAGTCAGAAAGGAATGCAGCAGGGCTGTACTCTCACCCCTGTATCCAACAGATAGATGGTAGGCTTATGAAAGGAATTTGCAGATGTGCAAAGGGGGATTTAATGGAAATCAGGTACACTTGGGAGTTGAACTAGCCAGCTCTTGCTCCTTTGGAGGAACTTTCTCCATCTTGGAATGTTAAAGTACAGTGCTTTATGGGACAAGAAGATGCCACACTTTGGAGGAAGTTGTCATACTTCTGGGG